>NC_081135.1:24409612-25009612 GCF_958295425.1 Solea solea | reverse complement strand
AGAGTCTCACTGAGACGCTCTGAAAGGATGAGCAGTGTAGATTGATTAATATGTCACAGAACAGAGACACATTTCATGTTTTGTTTTAACCCCTAATATACACTCAGGGTAAATATGAGCGCCTCACCTTGGATGAGGGGAAGGTAGAGATGATACTGGTCGAGCTCTCCGCTGAACATGGCAAATGCCTGGCGCTTTAGCAGCATGGGTTTCTGATCTATGTTAGCAAACAGTTTCAAGGAGCCACTCTGCATGCCTACATCACAGTTAAGGAATTGTAACATCAAATAATAAATAACATCTTTTCTATTAGTATTAATTGATGGTTTAAAACAAATTCTCCCCATTTTCTTGTTTGAACAGTACAAATGTCCTTTAAAATACTTTCAAAAGTCTTTATTGTCTCTCTTATTTTAACATCTTTAGATTTCCCTATATCACCACATATACCCATATACTCACTCATTAGGTCTTTAAACATGGTCTTCTCATGAGTCAGCAGATGATCAATGATGGATTTCCAACTACAGAAAACATTAGAGGACATCATAAATGGGTGATTATACATTTAAATACCTCTTACAAAAGACAAAATAAAGCATAGCAGGTTTGCATGTGGGATTTGCTCTTAGCTTTGTAGAAAGCTCTTAGCTTTGTAGAAAGCTAAGAGCTAATTCAAGGTGTTTTTTTTGTATCCTACAATCCTACTATGTTCTTTCATTGCTAAAGCTCTACACTGTGCAACACTTGTCAAAGAGTTGTCTTTTTCAGAATTAAGAGACACAGGTTGTGTATATTTACACAAACTTACTTGAAAAAAAGTGGTGAAGAAAATACATAGGCATGAAAACAAGAACAACACATACATGGAAATCAATACATTATATATTATGTCTTCTTCAAATGAAAAACAAACTCACTTGAGTGCACAGGTGGCATCCATGGTGAAGAAGAGGGGGTCCATGAAGAGCTCAAAAACCTCTTTCTTCCAAGCCCTTTTGGTGTAGGCATACCCACTCAGACTGCTCAGCAGCTGAGCGCCTGCTTCAAAGCTGGGCATGTTGTAGGCACTAAAGGAGAGAAAGCCATATTCATTATAAGGAATGGATTTGTATATTTCTGCCAAGAGATCATGCAAAATCCTACACAATGGTCCACTTAGACGCCCCCCCCCCAAGCTCAGATACCAGCAACAGCAGTTACCTGTGGTTCTTCAGGTATGGAAAAACATAGTACATGAGCCGAGAAATGAGAGGAACGGCTTTCTCCTTCTCATCGCTACGGTACACCATGTCCAGAAGTGGTGCCAGCATCTTCAAAAATAGAAGAAATGAGTTAAACACCACAAACAAACCAATGTTCAGTTAAATATTCATTCAAATATCAAATCGTAGAGCGCTACCTCAGCCAGGAGAACGAGAGCTTGTACGCTGTAAACTGAGGGAGCTGAGGAGGAGACCATGGTGCTCGTTTGAGCCAAATCTGACAGGGAGATGAGGAGAGAAACAATAGTGAGTTCACTTGTGAATGTGACCACATAGTTAATAGATCTAGATCTATGTATTTAGAGAAAATCAGGGAATCCAGGAGAGTTTTCTCAACCAGTGGTTCGGTATTAACAGCTACAAACGCAGGTAATTGTAAGTTGTATCCAAATTTACCGCAATTTTCGCCATCTGCATCTGTGTCATCAGGCTCATCTGCTTCAGGGCACACCTGTGGCTGAACCTTGACCTCAAGGCTGCGGCTGAGCCAACTGGTCTGCTCCAGAGATGATCCTGCAATCCCACCTACTGCCTCTAGGATGCGCTGAGTCACCTCCTGCACAATAATCAATGTCGCCATCAATGACTGTTTGTGTTCATGTTCTTACTAGCTAAAAATACAATAGTTAACTCTCATATAAATGAGAAAGCTAGTTTCTGTAATTGAAATAGAAAATCGGAGCAACATGAGAGTCTGTTTTTGATTTCTCTAGACCAGGTTACCCATATACTTTATTACAAGTGTGCAAAAGCATGACAAAATACTATGGACAGAAACAGTAATGAAGCTGGTTGGATAAAAGGAAATGTCATTGAACTAAGCAATGTGTCCCTGTATTTGAAACAAGGTACACAAAGTTACAACCTTTGAGCCATGTATCAGCATAAATGAAGGGAAATCTGATTATCTAGGTAACCTGGTTTATCTGAGTCACCTTGTTACACAAGTGCAAGTACATACACTGATAGCAACACAATGGCTGACACATGTGTTTTGCTTCCCATATTAATGATAGCTATAAATCAGCGTGAATCGCACCTGCAGGTCTCGGGAATACTTCTTATTGTCCAGGTTGGGGAGCCTATTGACAAAGTCATTGAGGATTCTGCAAGATACAAGCCATGAATGAATACCACATTTCCAAAAGATACAGACAAGTTCATACAAAGAAAAATTTAGTTTAACTATTTTACATATTCTACATATTTATTTTTGACAAGTAAGATTATTTGTCTGGTTCTCTGTCAATACTGCTTATTAAGAATAAGTGTAAAAACTGACCCCAGCAGTAAGAAGTGCCCAGGCGGGGCAAGGTTGAGCTGAACAGACTCCCGCAACAAACTGAGAAGAGGAGCAACATTGTCCTGCAGAGCCTGGGCTGAAATACTGCAAACAGAGACAGAGATTATTATTGTTCAAGTGGGCATTTGAAGCTGAGGTTGGGACTTTTGGCATTTAATTTTCTTACTCACCTCTGGATGTAGGCATAACTGAACTGTAACATGGGGATATCGACCAAGGTTGACTTCTAAAAGAGAGAACATAAATAAATGTCAAATAGTAAGGGAAGTGCAACTTTTTTTTGCCGACATGCATTTTCGTTTGATCGTGTACCTGTTCCCCTTTGATCTGGTGTGGTTTTTTCACCACCTCTTTGACTAAGTGTAGGATTGTATCGGTATGCAAGGTGGTCAGTGATTTCACCATATCCACAATGGTTAGACGAGCCTCACTGGCCACAGGTAAAACCTAAAAAAAATAAGAGTTATAAAGAATCAATGACTCAGTCTGTCGCTTAGGTTAGTTAGATGTGACTGTGTCTTTTTTCTCATTTCTTACTTGGTTTTTGTGTCTCCTTTTACTCTTCCTGCAGCTCCATACTACTCCCAATGAAGCAATCATCTGAACCCCATACTGCCCAGTCAGAGGAACCAGGAACTCTAGTATCCGCTGTCGTAAGATCTAAACATGCACACATCATGAATGGATAAAATGCTCCACAATAATACACAAAGATGGCTAGAGAAAAAGTCAAGAATATTTCAGGATTACATGACATTTCACGATCAACATACACGTAAACATCAACAACACACACACACACAGCAGAAACAACTTTACACACATATGTGCTAGTATAACAGAAATAAAGTAAATTTGTCTATAAAACACACACCTTGGTACTTTTAAAATAGACAGAGGTAGAGCCGTGTCTGCTGCTCTGGCCAGAGTCAGATGCTCGCTTCTGAATGTCCTCCCTCATGACCACACCCCACAACATCACCATGCTAGTAAGCATGTGCGGCAAAGCCTCGATTACAGCATTGCGAGCATTACGTATATCCACAGGATCCCAGGCCACCAGGGACTGATGACAGAGAGAAAGATTAGAGGTAAGATCATCATGGGTATTTTGTGAGTGTGTGTGTGTGTGTGTGTGTGTGTGTGTGTGTGTGTGTGAATGTGATCACTCCTCACCCTCTTGTTATCCAATAGACAAAAGTGTGTAATGGTGGTCAGGCCTTCAAGCAGAGTCAGAGGGTAGTCAGGGGCGATGTTCTCTCTCCTAGCACTCAGGCTGAACAGAAGATACAAACACAAATCCAATTTTTTATTTAACCTGTTGCCAAACAACCTAATTTTTGTGCTACAAGACTAAACATGATGTGTCTAAATTAACCTTAACTGCTTACCTCTGAATTGTTTTTCCTCCATCGTGGTCATATAATTTAACCAGCTCATCCAAGTTCCTGCAGATCTGATTGATGAATGGAGCCACAATGATTCCTAATGACCTTCCCAGGTAGGGCAGAGAGGAGCACAGCAGAGACACCCAGTGGGGGTGCATGGCATAGCCGTACTGTGGCTGCAGAGCTATGGCTGCAGCAGATACAAACATTCCTTGAGATGTAATGGGATGACTTTGGACGTACTGGGCTGACTTGATGGACTGCTGGAAAAGGACAGCAGTTTGCCACTCGCGAGCCAGGGGGGTACTGTTAGTTGGGGATTCACGAGGCTCCACAGGCTGGCTGAATGCTCCACCTGACCCAGCTGGTGAGCCAGGCCCACCCAGGCCCACATGGTGCTCCAGAACTATGAGAGCCTGAAGAAGCTTGAGTAACTCCATTTGTAAGGTGTACTGTTCTTGCCCCACTCCTGATCCAAGATTTACCAGGCTCTCCTCTGACAGGCCCCCCTGCTCATCGAGCAGCTCCATATTTCGGGGCAGTCCCTTGTCCGTCCCCTTCTGGCTAACGTACATGGATGCAGAAAGCGAAAGCAGAGCATATTGCTGCACTTTACATCTGGAGAGGAGGCTTCTGATGGGCTCCAGACTGGCCCCATTAGCTTCCTGACCTCGTGCCATGGAGCCAAGCTGGGTCACTATCCGGGTTAGTACCTCCACACTCTTCACCTGAACCTCCCTGTTACCCTGGAGGTCCAGAGGACCAAGGCTCAGGTAGGAAGGGTAATGAGAGCGCAGGAATCGAAGACACAAGGACACCAACAGTTCAATGAGAAGGGATGGGGGGACAGAGGGGGTGGAGGACGGAGAGAGCAGGCTGCCGTAGAAGCCTTTGCCATCCTGAGCCTGTTGGTGCCGTTGTAAAAGGTTTGAGACCAGGTTTAAATGCGCAGCGGAGCTTGTATCCAGAGAAGTGGAGGACAGAGCATCCACCAGAGGGCACTCAGCACTACTCCGCAGCAAACTGTCCAGTAGCGCCAGGCCTTGGAGGAGGTAGCGCCAGCCGCCTGCCACAGGATGCAGGAGTACATGACGGAACAAGGAGTCAATGGCCTCTCTCTTCTCACGCTCCTGTTTTAACAGACGAGACCTTGCCATGGCCTCCAGCTCTAAATCCTCGTCATCCTCACTTGACAGAGAATCGGATGCCTGAGTACGTTCAGACTCAACTCTCTGCAGGCCATTGACTGTGCCTTCTTCCTCGTTGCTGTGGTACAGAGCAGAGCCAGAGCTGGAGTTCTCCGTGGATACTTGGGCACCACTGGTGTCATGTGACTCAGTGTGCTCACTCTCAACCTCCTCCTCCTCCTCCTCCACTCTGTCCTCCCCTTCTTCAGTCTCTTCACTTTCGCTCCTCGATATCCATAAAGGGTCCTGCGGTTTTGCCAGCTCCGGATCACCCTCTAACTCTGCCCACAGGGATTCCCGGTCAACAATATTGGTGAGATTCAAGGTGGTGACCTCTGTTGCCATGGTATCTGCAGATGTCCCAGATGTTTTTGTGGAACTTCGACTTCTGTTGCTCAGAATCTTCAGGTTACCTTTCAAAGCATGGGGGATATCGACTTAACAAAACACACAAACAAAGCACACAGCTAATCCCCCCCCCTCCACAAAAATGAATACAACATATGTAATGCAGACACATTTAGGATACACTCACCTGCCGTGAGATTTTGTTTGATGCTGTTAATAGAGGAGCGCTGAGTGGATGGGTGAAGCAGCAACAAAAGTATAGGTTCCAAAACTCGAATCACATCATTGAGGGACAAAGCCCTGTCCAGCCAGCACTGAGTTGCTGCACGTATGGAGCCATCAGTGCAGCTCAGACTGTCCACCACTACACATAAAGACCTGATAGAGACACATATTTCAAAAGTCAGTTTGTGGAGGCTGCAACGACTTCTTCAAACAAAAGCTATCTCCCTCCGAACTTCTTGGGATGTTACAAAAAATCCAAACTATCAGCTTTTCTGACTGAGATTAAAAGCCCTATAAACGGTAAGCGACTTCAAATGTACTTCACAAGCCTCAGCTCTGCTGCTTTGCACAAATGCTGATGTAGAATCCAGTTAACTTCAGCCAGTTAACTTCATTTCGCGTCCCATCACATTAGCTAAATGAGAAATATGGCTGTTTTCTAAGCACTGGCACTAGCAGAGTTGGCTATAGAACTACTTTCCTGCACATCATTAAAATACCTTTCTAATATTGAGATTAATCCACTGTCAGAGTTTCACTATAAACTGTGTATAACAGACACACACACAGCCTTTTAGTTTGAAAAGTGTAGCATAGGTAGGAGGGTAGAAGCAGTTAGCCAACAGGAGGCTGGTTGCAAAAGCAACACAATTTGAATGGCATCTCTGGTAAATTCAGCATCGTTCTCACGTGATTTAAAATGTCAGTAAACATTTTCGTTAATAGTCTCAATTGCTTGTTTCAGTCTTCCTCAGTAGTGGAGACAATGTACATTTAGAAAATAAATATTTTTTCCATTTAGAAGGAAAATAAAGCATGGACCATATGAGTGGCCACCAGTGTGACTGACAGCTTGTTTCACACAGTATGTTCCTGGTAGCAGGTGACTTTGACATGGCGCCAGTCAAATCACAAATCCTGAGGCTTCACACGTTTTTATATCCAGTCTATGAGTAGCATGAGCCTATATATTTAACACAATCTACATAAGACAAGTGTTGAGAATAATTAAGTACTTAGTATTATCAATGACATTCAGGATATACATATACTGTATACATAGACACAATCTTCCTTTTGGGTTTTTTTCTGTTCCCCTTTTAACTGTGTACTAACCGGTCAAAGGAGCGATTCAGAGACATGGTCCTGTTGGTTTGGATCTCTCGGGTCAGGTGCCATAGTACTGTGAAGCGGTGCAGTGCTTCGAGCCTAACAGCCTGAGACAGACAAACACAAATGAAGCCACTGGCTTGTTTGCTCAACACATTAAACATCCTAGTATGTTGTTTGTCTCCCACTTAAAGTGACTCACAAGATGCTGGGTGAAAATGAAAATTGTGAGAGAAAATTGTTCCATGTCTGTGCAAGAATACACACCTTGTCTTTGTTCAACAAAGCCTGGCAGATGATGTTTTCACAGATTGAGGCTGTTGGAGCCAAACAGTGAAGCCTGTAAAATAGTTCCACACAGGAAATGTGCTGCTCCCTCCTCTCCATGTCCAGCTGGTTCCACAGAACTTGGGACAACCTCTGCATCAAAGATCCAAAATGTCAAAATACAACAATTCAACACCACATTAGAGTTATTCCAAGAGATATTTTCCTGATCTTACCTGATAGAAATCTGTGCCCTCCTCTATCACCTGTAGCAGAGCAGGGTAAATGGGTGGTACAGTGACCATCTGCAGCCGCCCACTCAGAGGGTTTGAGTCAGAGGCCTGGTAGCGTCTGTGTTTGTCCTCAATGACCAATGCCAAGGACTGGGAATGGTTTATAAGTTCCAAAAGTGTGGCCACTGCTGTGTGCTGGATTTTGTAGTCTCTTGACAGGCAGCACAGTGTCATCAAGGACCTCAGCCATATTGGCAGGCTGTCTACTTCACTACCTAAGGAAAACAAAAACATTTTAATTAATGACCTTCTTTGTGGGTTAAATGACGTAAAGGATTAGGTCTGTCTGTGAGCTGACCTGTGTGGCCAAACATGTCTGTGTGAAGAGCCAGAGTCTCCTCTTCACGTAGGTAGACAGGGAAGGTGGCACACTCCAGCAGCAGGTGGCAGGTGGCTGTGAAGGCCTGTCGGCAGTCCTCGGATATCTCTGCCCTGCTCCGGGGCATGAATCCTCCAGCCCAGTCTAGACATCCTAAACGCCCGTGTTCCTTTTTCTTCTCGACAGGGGATGCTGAGACCTCGGTGTCAGGTGTAGCGCGGAATTTCATTTTGTTTGGATTGAACAGTTCGGACAGTTTGTCTTTAATTTCACGTCCCCCTAGACCTGGCAACAACACATTCTTTTGATCTACAGAAGCAGTGGTTACATCAGACTGGGGTTCTTCCTCAGGTCTGCTGACATCTTCCACCTGCACCAGCAAGTACCTGAGAAAGGACAATGGAAAACATACAGTTCACAGTTAAGAACTGTGACCTACAGATGGCTCAAATTTTCTGCAACTCATTTGACCATGACTTAGTCCTTGTCTAAGTACCGAGTATGTACAAGGTAAGTAGTTAGTCCTTACCTTGTGGTTATGAAGGACAGTATATCCTGCAGACACTGGGTCATTGTGTCAACACTGCCTCCCCGCTTCCACACTCCATCATTATCTTTACTTATTTCATTTCCCTTGGCTCCCATTCCTGGTGGGAACTGCTGTTCTGAGGGTGAAGCACTGATTCCTAAGCCGCTGTCTTCAGATGTGATTGTTGGGTAAATGCCATTTGTGATTTCTGCATCATCCCCTCCATCTGTGTTCTGCTCTTCATCACCATGGTCACCATGGTCACCATGGTCACCATTCACCTGGGCAACACATCCATTTTCACCTCCCTCCTGAATAATGTGATTTTAATGGTGTGAGACACAGTCAAATCTAATGAAAAATTATTTAAAAAACAAAAGTACATTAACACATACTGTAAAATGTCTAACCTGCATGTCTTCCTCCTCTGGTGACCGTATCTCAATATCCTCTGAGTGTGACCCTGCTTCAATGTCCATATATGCCACAGGCATTTGGATCTTACTGAGAACCTTGAAGCAGGCACGCAGACTGTGAGTGACATCCTCCAGGTTCACAGAGTCCAGGTGGCTGTGCAACGTCTGCAGCATGATGCCCAGCATCTCAGGTAGGAACTGAGACTGGATGTCAGAGTGGAGCTCCTGTTAATTCAAAATTAGAGAAACTATTTGTAAAAATATTTCTTCGTGAAGGTGTATGACTCCTTGGTCATTCAGTACAAAATCACTGAACATATTTGTTTGAAGCTAAACAAAAAAAAGGTTTCCATCCTCAATCTTTAGCGAAATCAGCTCAGATACAGATACAGCATGTCAAATACAACCCTAATGAATTAAAACCAAGTTATTTTGTGACACACAGTAGGGGCCTTAGTCACTTTTGGCAAGTAAAATATATTTGCATATTTGGTTGCACTGGGCCTTCACAAGTATTTTAACTTATAAAAGGTAAATGTATAGGCTCAAATCTGTCAAAAAGAACCCTCATGATAATTTTCAGGTAGAAACAACCTTTTGGTCACAAAGGCAGAGCTACAATCCCTTTTTGAAAAGTAAAAAACTGCATTTCACTGCATGTATTGAGTCTTTACAATCAGGTGGATATGGATAATAGCAAAGTTAAAACAAGAAATAAAAGCAGGTGTAGATGTGTCTATAGGGAGCGTGCAGCTTTGAGACGCTGCACACACTCCAGGGAATAGTGAATAATAGTTGTAATTGGACAATCACTTTGGGACATGACAATGAGGCTCTGAGGATCTACTCCGTTATCATTGTCTTGCTACTTTAGGATCTTTTAGTCAGTGACCCGAACAATAATACCACCTGGAAATGGAACGAACAAAAAAAGATGTCTGTCACCACCTTAAATTCAGGATGTCCGGTGACTAACATCTTTTATCCGTCTAAAATATCTTAAAATTTACCGATATCTAAGCAGTGCATGTACCTTTAAAAATGTTTTACCTTTAAAGCAACTAGTATTAAACCATAATGCACTAATAACCAACCTATTGTTCATGTTTCAGTGGACTAATTTTGTTTGACAATAAAGAGAACTGTTGATGTGCAGGAAAAAGAGTGCGTGTGTTTGTGTATTATTTACCAGAGGGAGAACATCAAGCAGGAAAATGATTAGAATGGACATCTCTGTGACAGAGGGAGCAGGGTGGCTGCGGTCCTGCTGAGGAGGAATTGGTGGGTCGTCTTTTTCACTACAGACAAAAAACAGAGAATAAATGACTCCTTCTTGTAATTTGTGTCTTGAAATTTGAGTAAGTAAATTTATGAAAATGTAGGTAGATTTTTTTTATACATCAAAACTAAACACCCAGAGTCCACTCCACAGTACCTGATAGAAGTGCAGAAGCGCCGTGTCATGTACTCCCACAGGTATTCACTGTTCATGGAACTCACGAGCATGTTCACCGTCTTTATGATCTCAGATGCATTTTTATTCTCTTTTATTTTACTGCCAAAGAAAACACAAAAAAACCACCATGTGTTCACTTTGTCAGATGTTCAGTGAAATGTAAACATCCTTGCGTCTGTGCCATCATCCAATACTCTTACCTGACAAGCTGGTTGCCCGACAGCCCTGAGCTGGTGATGGCTTCCTCCCCCAGCATCTCTCGACAATAGCTGTAGAAGGCTCGGACGACCTCCAACAACACGCTGCTCAAGGCAGCTGGACCTGAGCACAAACATCAGCACTACAGTCAAACAATCTCACATTAAGTGAGACAAAATCAAGTGCACTTTGACGTATTTGGGTACTGTTATCTTACCAATCTCTGGTTTATCCAGCAGGCTGATGATGATTCGAAAGGGCCTGAGGTATCCAATAACATTTTCAGGGTTGTTCTCCACATCCTTCTGTTTGAGTATGTTAATCAGAGCCTGGGGTTGCAGAAATTAACAGACAGAAAAAAAAGTTGACAAACATACATTAGTATTTTGTTTAAACAAGACACACCTGACCAAGATGTGAGATGAAATGTGCTGTTTGTATTTGGGGGTTTTAAACATGGATAAGCTTAGTTTCATTGTAAAAAAAAAAGAAAGAAAAAAAAGTAACACTTATTAGCATTTTAGCATTTAGTTTCTCTGAAATCCTACAATAGCAAAAAATGAATCCCACAAATAAACCCTGTATGCAAGGTATACTGTGTATACAGTCAAAATGTCTTCCCCTCATTTCACTTTGCTCTTCTAAGCTAAGATAAGCAGCTACTGGCTGTGTTACCACCAACTGCCATCTACAGTAGAAAGATAACACAAATCAGTCAATTTTCCAGAAATATCAGATTAATTAAGGCTTGTCAAGTGTTTAAGTGCTTTTATGTGATTGTGCTACCTGTACGAGGTAATCTCTGGTGTAGGTGTTAAAGTAGTATATCATATGCTCCTCTGTGGAGGTAGAGAAGGTGGGATGTGGTGCCACCATTCCTCCTTTTATGTCTGTGCCTGAAAACACACAATAAGAGATATTAAAATAAACTTTAATTATGGCAACAGTTGGGTCATGTGGCTGAAATACACATTATCCATCAATGAAGTGGGCACCTAGGAGCCAGGCGTAGAGGCGTCTATTAAGGGACATGTCTCTGCGGAGCAGTGTGAGAGAAGCAGCAGAAACCACGGTGATCATGTCCTCGCCGCTCAAAGCAATACAAGACTCTGCAGGGTCCTGAAACAACAACGTTGACAGTGATAGTCAGCAACAGGATGGCAGAGTAATAAAAAAAACCTTTATTTTGGATAGAAAACCAGGAAAAAGATGCTACAGCTCTTAGCTGATTAACAAGTGACAACAGTAACAGAAAAAGACAAACACTTGACTAAAATGACTCAACACTCAGACAAACAAAAAAGGTGAGTTTCTGTGTGTTTACCTACCAGACATGTGGCAAAGGGGAAAAAGTAGAGCAGGATTTCAAGCATGTTCCTCTGGACAAGAACATTTGAGTCTTGCAGGGAAAGAAACACTGCTTTCAACTGGAGAAAGACGGGGGCCGAGACAAAAGTTAGTTTTGGTGGCTGTAGAAGTCAAGTATTTTAATGTCACATCGGTGCAGTAGGAATAACACTCACCACTAGGCGGCTGTCGTAGCCCAGCATGTGTATTTGTTGGTGCAGGGAGGCAAAGCGGTCGAAATGTGTGACTATAAAGATGGAGGCAGGCAGCCGCACGGTGGCGCTGACCACCATGCTGCCCCACAGGGCACCATAGAAGACCTGCTGACCCACCAGCAACGACAACTTGACCAGCAATGCCTCAGTCCTGAACAGGGAGAGGGACAGAGGGAGAGACAGAGAGAGAGAGAGAGAGAGAGAGAGTGAGCACAGTGACATGTGTTCAACAACACAAGCCCAACAAATCTATACTTCTCACTAACAGACTGGCCTCAATGTCAAACCAATCAATTCTGTAGAAAAAAAAAAAGTATAAATATTTTCTCAACCACAAATAATCTAAGTTAATTAAATGACATGCATCAGAAATGCAAAATAAACTTATCAGATCGCACCACAGTGGGCAAAACATTAGGCAGTCCCTGGAAACAACGCCCACGTCTGTAAACTACACATAATTGCAGCAAATAGACATTTGCTGCAGGGGTAGACATTTATATAACATAGTTGAATATTTGAGCCTTTGTATATACTGTATGTTCCAAACAAATAAAGAAAATGAGGCAAAGTCAGCTATAACTTTCAATTTCTGTCATTTTGGTGAAGAGTTGCAAATTCCACAAGAAAACTAAACCTGTTGATCTATTAATAATTGGTGAAGAATTAGTGACATTTACTGATAATATAGAATGTAAAATATTGAAAACAAAAACATATACAATGGCAAACAAAAAATAATTTCTCTCTTTTGACAAAACAGCATGTGCCGTGTACCTGTCATAGACCTCCAGTCCTTCCTCCAGGCCTGGGAGAAGTCCTGTTATGAAGGCCTGAAGACTGGGCAGCAAAGCCCTCTGCAGTGGGAGATAGTAACGCTCATATAGCGTCAGCAGCACAGGCTTCACGGCCATGGCTGCATGGCCCAACAGCGGGAACAATCCCGAGCTATAAACCAGAGAGACACAGAATCATGAAAGATCTACACTTGTGTGATAGAGACCGCAGTCAATTTGAAGCAATAAAAGACCTAGTCCTGTTTCTTCACCTGTAAATGAACAGATCTTTGGCCAGCCATTTTGTTCCAATTATTTTGAAGATGACCTCATAAGTCTCAAGAGCCTTGAGGTGCACTCCACTGGGCAGAGCAGGATGCAGACACTGGGCCAGACGCTTCCCTATGATCAGCCTCTTAGGTAGGAGTGAGTAGCGGAGGTTACTCTGCAGGGCCTGATGGAGAGAGGGGAAGTAAGAAGAGGCTGAATTGGCCATGGGCCACATTTTTGTGGTGAGTAACAATCTCACACAACCAGCTACAAATAATAAGAACATCTATATAAAACTGAATTTTTGCTTCCACTAACATCCTCTGTGCACTTTTACTAATTCTTGTGCATTAGCACACAGGGAAGTGTATCTGTTCTGTGAGCCAAAAACAAAAGAGGCACATTTATTACCACAGATCAATAGTCAGAAGACTTGAATCAGGCTTGTATAACGGAGTGTCGCTATGAGAACAACTTCCTCATAACTAAAGAGAACTGAAACACCGAATATCTGTGAATTTGGGTTTAACATCAAAACGTAAGTGATAAATGAGCAGCACAGGACACATCCAGAAATAAATAGCACTATCAATAGCAGATACATGTGTGGTGTTTCTGTTGAAATAGATCATGATCATGTGCGTGCATCACACTATACCTTGTTGAGCTTGCCCAGAGAGGAGATAAGATCTGCCCACTCACTCGAAGATTCAAAGTTTCTCAGCGCTTTCTCAATGACAGCTGAGTAGCTGCGGTAGCGGTAGTCATTCTGTAGCTCGATCTCCTCAGCATCCATGATATATCAGTAGAATGTCAGCATGTTCAGCACAAAGTGTCTGGAAATGGGAAAATGAAGAAAAAGTAAAGAAGATGAAAGATTTTTTTGAGAAAAGACATGTTAAGAGTCAGTATCTTCTGTTTGGTAACTGTTGGCTATGCCGCTGCCTCAGGGGCCTGTGTATGAGAAATACAATTAGCCAATTTAGCGGTGTTCATTAACATATCCAAGTTTGGAGGCAAAAGATGATAATTGGCTTCATTCATGAATAGACAACATTTGTTAGCTGGTCTTTCAGTCTGAGGACGAAGGAGTCCTAAAAAAACAAACTCTGTAGCTCTGCATTCACTTCCAGATAAAACAAACATATGGTGGGATACAGTTTTCCTCTCTTGTCAATGCAGTAAAATGTGAAGCTGCGTTAATTGTTTCAGCCTCTCCAGAGACAACATTAGGTAAATAATCACCCTTAAAGCTCTTATGGCAAAAGTTGCCAACACACATCCAGACGTGTAGATAGTATCCTAGCTTCTAGGAACATCCTGAAGGAAAAGTGTGGCTCTTTAAAATGCTACATTAATCTACGCCAGCTTGTTCTGTCTGCATTTGGATAAGTGCAGGTAAGGTTCAACAATTTCATCAGAGCATTTTTTTGTTGAAAAAAGTCACACTTGTCGATAACAAGGAGGGTGGTAGGCCTTAACCAAAAACGATATAGTCTATCAATCTGTTCTTTACTTAACAATATTGATTAATGTACTTTTAAATGAGTCAAAAAAAAAAAAAGCTTTCTGGCTTCAATGCCCGTGCTAAGAGGCGGTGGTGTGTGTTTGCACATGTAGTCATTTGAATGCAGCTACACAGAGACATGGGCGGGGGACTATGAAGACAGGACTAGAGAGACACGTGGGCATCTGGAGCTGCAGCTGAGGTAAGAGGAGCTTTACCATCATGAACAAGCCCATCAACACAAGCTCGGGAAGGGCAGAGTGTCATGGCCTATCATAGCTTTACGAACTCTCTGATAATAGTTGAATTGGTCTAAACAGTTCATTAGTATATGTAAAATAACTAATAAATTATAATTAACAAAACAAGTTATCCATTTTCTGGACCTTTTGGAATAAGAGGGAAGAGAAAACGTCCATGAGACAGAGACAGATGATGTAAAATGTTATTTTTCTTTGGGGGGGTGTCTTCAAATCTCTTAACTAAACAAGAGATGTTACATATAGAAAAAACATTTGCTAATGCTAACAGCAACATATTAACTGAATGAGCTTTTGAATTTGTGGATAAGCAGGTCTGAAAATACATCACCTTGTTATATTTTAATGTTTGATTTATAAAACAACAAATACATAACACGTGATGGTGTCTATTTTATCTAAAGATGACCACTTAGTTTGCAGGTTTAACCAGAACTAAACATCATATCATTAAAACATAAACCCTTCATCCCAATGAAAGACACTCTGCAGTGCGACCTACAACCCTGCCAGTGATATTAATATAAACCTGCTTAAAGACAACGTGTAAGAGATACATCGGTCTAAATGGCAACTACTCCTTGATGAAGTGTTTGTTTCTAAGCACATAGACCTTAATTCTTCCAGCAAAAACTGCTTATCAACTGGTAACAGCTTGAAAACAAAATGGTGCAGGCTGAGCAGAACTGTTTAACTCTCACTTCCTCAATAGTATGTATCATCAAAAAGGCAAGTGCAATAAAACCATTCATTTGAGCCAGCTGTGGCTGAGCAGGAGTGTGTGCTTTGAGGGTGGACACTGTGGAACGCAACAAGCCCCACTATGCACCGTGTCACCTGACTGACACCACCACTACAACAGGCTTTTCGGTGACTGTGTTCGGAGCTGTGAGGTGACACACAGCCAACAAAACAAGCTGCAGCTTAAATTGACTGTGACAGGCAATTACTTAGTCAGTGTATTATTTTGAAGGACACCATTTAACAAAAAAGAAAAAACTTTAGCTCCCTGGGGGCCAGAGATTTACATTTCCTATGTCTGACCTGCAAAGGTTAGTCATAGGAGCTGTAAAAGCACCTGCAAAAGTCCAAGTAATTATGTGTGTTACATCCCAAAGCTATAATATAAACATTTCAGTGATATACAGTATATTGAACCTTTGTTACATAATGGATATTGAAGAAAATTACATTGCAGTAGATACTGTTATTGAATTATTGCCCAATCACTGTATAGATTATCACAAGTACTGTAGCATTGATAGCTATCTGTTCATATCGTGATATCTATATATAGGAAAATACCTCAAACAGCAAGAATGATAACACCACCACAATTAAATATAACAGAATATATACACATTCACACCAGTATCACAACTGAACTATTTCTACACGTACTTATACCACATGTTTTTACATATATATGTATATATATCAGAAAAAATATCAGTCGCCTCTTCAAATGAAGACAGAATGTACCGTCATCACAAACAACACACAGCCTGCCAGCTTTGGCAGGAGCACCAGCGACTCACCAAATGCGAAAGAAGCCGAGAGTTAGCATCCGTGGCTCGCTCATGTCAAAACAACAGCACGCCTGGTCCTCCTGTTGCGTTTTTCCACACTGAAGTGACACCGAAACAAGAGGTATCAAACGTGTAATGTGTCCTGAGGATGTGTGTTTGTGTGGGTGTATTTGTATGTCAGACACCATCATCCCCGGGCTCAACCAACGGGGCGGGTTCCTCAAACTCAGCTGATTCAGAGCCACAGAGCCGCGAAAGCACGGCTCACTTCCGCGGAGAGGACGGGGGTGGGGGCGGGGATATTGTGAACGATAATAAAAAAAAAAAGGGGAGATGTTTGTCTTCAAACTGTCGTGAAAAAAGTCAGTACACAGAGAGCGTTTACTAAATTTATGCTCGGAGACAAAAAGAAACCGGTTTTTCCTTGTAGCAGTTCTATAATGTAGATGCCAGTTTTACTGGGAACGCACTCCCCTGCGGCTTTGGTATAGTCCAGGATGTGCAGTGTTTACAAACCTCTCACCTCCCTGGAAGATATAATGTATATATTTGCAGAAAATAGTTTACTGCACAGCTCCTGTACAGTCTGATTATTTACTTAAAAAGTTACTTAAAAAGTGATATACAGCTAAATGATTTTGATACTATGAAAGTGAAAAATGAATAGGTAATTAAATACAGGCATTTATTTATTTATTTATACAAATACAATTAGCTGGTAAAGTTAACACCCTGGGCAGTATGATTTGATCTAGATGGCAGTCTCTAACTATATAAACACAGGTAAGTATATAACTATAGATTAAAATCCCATGATTTCAATTGTCAAATGACAGACTTTTGAATTTGATCAATTTAAATTTAAAATATCTCTTGCTCTCTAACATGTTGAAGGGGTGTATAATAATGTTTAACTAATGCCCCATAGTCGATATAATTTTCCAAAGAACCCCTCTTCCTCCACCCTGTGGTAAAACAGGGTCATTACATTAATCTGGGAGTCAGTATTGTTTTTCAATAATACAATTTTTGTAACTTGCACAAACGTTTTTCATTGATTTACATGTATTTAAAGTCTCCATTAATGTCCACAACAACCTCTTTAATAGTTACTTGTTTACAGTTAAAACAGAAAATGTTAAAGCTGTGGCACAGCTACACAGGCTTTGCCCCATTACACATGTGCATCGGTTGAAGGTGGAATTATAGTAGAATTACATGACTACTGAACCTCCAATACGGTTAAGGATGTGCATGCGTTATTTATTTGTCTTGTGTTATTTAATAGCCTTCTTATATAATGTTATAAATAAAGTTTTTTTGTTCCATATTCCTGTTTCATAGTTCTACACAGCAGTGTCAACATTTTATTTTCTTGTTTGACAAATGTAATGATTACATTTGGTCACACTAGTAAATAATAATTACTTTTGGTTTATCTACAGTCATGGCTTGCATGTGCTACTTTGTGTCTGTAGATGGTGCTCCTGTATTTTCAACCTTTCCTTACCAGCCTGCACAACAATAATGAGCCTGCAATTCTTTAACTACATGTTCTGTCCTGAGTGATTCCTATAAGAACGTGAAAGGTTGCCTCTCTTATGAGCTGGAAATAGAACATTCAACTGTCTCTTATTAAGAGTTTGCATTCAATTTAATGCCAGGTTGTGCAAAAGCATTGCAACTGTGTTGTGATTTATCTATTTTCATCAATTTAACAGATTTTCAGGCCTTTTCCTACCAATGAGCGGGCTTTACTGCATTAATTGTGGTGGTGTTTTTATGTTTAACAGGGGCTGTCATCCATGTGGCATCAGAAAACCAGCGCCCACTTTTAGAAGGGATACTATTTTTATTGACTTGGTGAGATAATAATGGATTTAACAGGTGAACCACAGTCTAATAATAGAGATGCTCTTTATAGACTGAGTGAGAAAGCTATTGTTATTGAAAGAACATGCACTTTGTTTCCTAAACATAAGGTTATGATAGGCCAATTATCTCTGCATTAACATTCTGAGGTCTACTAATCAATTCAAATCTGAACTTTACCTTCAGTTTATGCATTAAAACCCTCATTTAATTTGAGTAAAACATATCAATATAATATATTAGATTGTTTTTTTGAATATCAACCAACTGACACAATCTGTTTATTTAACACATTGTGCAACCGACAGAAAAAAGATTAAGAGAAATGCACAAATCAAATCATTGTGATCAGGCAAATAGAGTATAATTGTATTTTGGCAATAGGTCGAGCTATTGCAACATAAAAACTTAGAATGGCCAAAAATCAATGGTTGTGTATCTGACAAAGCTCTAACCATCACAAGCATTTTGCTAAAAGCATTATAAAGTAGCAATGATATGCATGTAGATGTATGTTTTTTTAAATATAATTTTGCGTGTACTTTGGAGCCTTTGCAGCATCTTTTGGCCTTGATTTAATCACAGTTAACAGGACAACTTTTTGAAACCACCATTTAAGACGATCACCTCTATATCACCACAATGTCTGGTTTAACATGCAACACATGTAACACAAACAGTGGACGTCTATGGCTCTGTGAGATGTTATCCAGGTTCTTCAAAGTCAAAGGTTTGTTAAGTTGGCTGATACAACAATCGTCAGGCTCTGCACACACTGGGAACTGTAGACATGTGTATATTGTACACATGAAGAATGCAGCGTAATGGATGGACACTGGTGTTTCTAATCAGCCACAACTTTGGACATGAGGGAGGTGGAAACAATGGGTTTATTGTTGCCTACGTTGAGGGGGTTGTTTTTTTTCCTATGTTTGTCAGAGATGTTTCAAAAGACAGAGGAAAGAAAACCATGGTCTCCTATAGAGGCTCCACCCCATTCCACAACTGGTATTGATCAGATGGGTGAGAGCAGAGAGTTCATTAACTGTGACGCAAAAAAAAGAAAAATGGTAAAATAATTAAACTGAATACAGTTGATGTACTCTTTACTTGTCTGATCACTACCAGGTGTTGTTTTGGAGTTGAGCCTATATTGGAGACCATGTTGTGCATGTCATGTGGAAGAAGGCCTCTGAAAATAGACAAATTATTTATTTTACATTTACATTGTATACTTTGACTTCACAAGAGCATGTAGAAACAGACTGTTTGGGAAATCTAAACATTTCGCCATCAGTTGTATTGCGTGTCAAATTTCTCAAACTGTGTAAGAAACAGAAAATTCCAGTGTTGACATCAGTGAGTCAAATTCTAACGCATAATAATATTCATTCGATAGGAGATGTTCCGATCCAGGTACTGCAGTCACAACAGTCACACGCACTCATGTATACACACAACACACACTCGCCTTCTCTCTCATGCTAAACGATTAGAAAGTTGCCTGTAACAAACATGTGATGAGTATTTTAACTCTTGTGAATTATTTACATTTAATTAAACAAAATCTTTCATACATAGGGTTTAATTCTCATGAGAATTAATTCTTGCCAGATATCAGTAATGCAGACAACTGTAGGGTAAAACTAAGGCACTGTGTCTACAGGTAAAGTTATATTATTAATGTATTTCTTGAGTATAAAGATATGGTTTGCCTTTAATGAATACAGTCATTATTCTTCACCTGAAGATTTTATTTTTGTGTATTTTTACCCATCTCCTCTATATGGAGCATCAGTCGGATCAGATGGAGCGTTGCAGCAACTCCTCTCCTCTTGTAAAATGTTTTCACACTCACCAGCCACTATATTAGGCACCCAGGGCAACTAATAAAGTAGCAGCCAGTGTGGTCCTCTGCTGCTGTAGCCCATCTGCCTCTCTTCTGTCATCTTGAACCCATGTGGCCATTCTCCTCTGACCTCTGAAAACAACAAGGCATTTTTGATCAGATAATTTGTAACAATGGATATTTTCTTCTTTTTTTCCAGACCATTTGCTATGAACAAAAAGGGGGGGAAAAAATAGATAATGGTCGTGATTGAAAATCCCAGTAGAGCAGCAGTTTCTGAAATATTCAAACATGCACACGTAACACCAACACCATTAATAGTCACATAAAGTGACTTTTCTTCCCCAATCTGATATTCAGTTTAAACTTGAGCAATGTCTACATGGCTAAAGGACATGAGTTACTGCCATGTGATCTTTAGATAGTTGCATGAACAAGCTGTTGAAAGGGCGTACCAAATAAAGTGTATCTAATGCTGTCTATTCATGATGTACAAAGCTACAGGCTGTACAGTATAATAGAGTCTTTGCACACCCTGCAAAACAAAACATGATTTATGTATTGACAGGTATGGATTTAAGAAGAAGTGGGGATGGAGCATTAGGTTTTGTAAATGTTATATTTAACCGTGACATAGAGCAGTAGTTCTCATCATTATCGCCAACGTTAAAATACAGTGGTGTAAATAAACCGAGCTATGGGTTAGTCAGCTACAGATTTTTCACAGGAGGCAGATTCATTTACAATTGGAGATTTTCTCTCTCATCATCATACTTCAAACACTGGTATGGTGAAATTAGATTATAATGGAGCGAGGGATACTAATTAGTGACTCTAATTATCATATTATTTAAAAGAAAATTGTTTCATTTTCTACACGTCAAAATTCATCAACTCCAATCCGATCACATACCCTGGTATATACAGTAGAACAGTGTTTATGAGTTTCCTCCAAGTACCTCCAGAGGAAGCTCACGTACCACTGATGGGGCACGTGCCACAGTTTGAGAACCATGGATATAGAGGGTGTCATTCTGTATTCTGTGTGGACTGGCTTAACAAGGATCAGACATTTATAAAATACACAAAAACAAAATCCCTGAACTTCAGCCAGATGTCACCAGTGCAGACAACCGTGGGGGGAAATTTAAGACACTGTGCTTTCAGGTGGTTACATAATGAATTTATTTTTCAAGCACTTATATTGTTTGCCTCTATGCCCCAGACATACATTCATAATATAATTTCACTTGAAGACACAGTGGCAGAGTTTGTTTTTGAGTATTTTTACTTGCCTCGATAGAGAACCCATTGGATCAGTTGGAGCCTTGCAGCACTTTCCTCTTCCCTTGTAAAGTTTAATTCCACTCACCACCTTCACATAATAAAGCAGCAGGTGTGGTCTTTGGCTGCTGTAACCCATTTCAGGTTCAATACAAAGTGTGCACATCAACATGGCACTTTCTAACAGAAAGCTGCAGGTCCCTTGATATTTCACATCTTTTTTTCCCAGACCATTCTAACACACTTTTCACTAAACAATATCAGTAGTTTCTGAAATACTCAGATCAGCCCGTCTTGCATCAACAATAAAGGCATATTTATAGTTACATAAAATCACATTTATTCCTCATTCTGATGAACTTCAGCTTCAGTTATGTACTCTTATTAAGGAGATATTGAAAATATGTACCTAATAAAGTGGCCATGTGACTGTGTGTATAATACTGTCTCCTCATGATGTACAATGTTAGAGGAAAATATTGGGTCTAACAAAGCCTGCAATACAAAACATGCTATGATTGTTTTGAGAAAACAAGGCCTTTACACAGAAATCCTATTTATTAATTAACTAACAAATCAAACCTCACAGATATGAAGCCAATCATTTGCACATGAGGACGAAATAACAAATTATCTGAATACAAATACAAAACGACATAACTATATTATTTCTTGTCATAGTCATGTGCTGTGAACGCTACAGGGTGTATACATGTTTGAGCAATCTCTGTTTACGTTTACACCACATGTACATACATACATATGTGCTATAGCGTGAGGAAGAGGACGTTTGCGTCAGACCGCGAGCAAACACGCACACGCGGATGTTCCTATAACAGCGGCAGTTACCATAGGTTCATGTTGAGCTTCTGCGGCGGTGTGTTCACACAAACTGATATTTCTTTGCCTTTGTTATCACGTTAATGTTAACCCGTCTTTACCGTAACGCGGTGGTACCATCGGGGACAGGTTGTTTTCGAGCAGTGGCCGAGAACTCAGCGAAAGGTGGCCGTGGCCACACCCCCCAGCCACCGCCGCGCAGGGTGCGCTGGAAAATGTAGTTCTAACCTTAATGGAAATTTCCAACATATCTGTTCAGAGAGGAGTGAGTGGAAATTTACCCTGTTTCCCTCCCCCCCCTGTAATATGCAGAGCCGTGACGGCCTTGCAGGATGTTTTGTTCAAAGTCAAACCATTTTATTCCCCTCTGACTGCTGTGTCTTCTGACAGTTACTCATTCAACTGTTATGACATGTCTTGCAGCATTATAGTGACTGATTTATGGTTGATGTGGTTTAGTACTGCCTTTAACATTATGCATCATCACTTAATTCTTTTTTATTATTATTATTGGTTGCAGTGGTAGATCTCAGCAGTAGAAGAGCATCCTTACACACACACACACACACACACACTCACACAACCAATTCATGCAGCCAAACACAGGTAGCTTGTGCCATATACTGCGTAGTAAACTTTAAGTAGAATTACTGCACCTTAAGTAAACTTGTGCAACACGATATGACACATGCACATGCTACCAGGTTGAGAAATGTAGGGTCTGAATGTGAAGCATGCATACTCAGCTTAAATACGAGCAGAACTCAGTTACTCATTCACCATGGGAAGAATTGTTACCTGATCTTAATTGGAAATGTGCACACTCAGTAATTTTGCATACGACACGATAAATGTTATAGTATAGTGTGGCCCTGATATGGCACAGTAGCTATTAATTGATGGTGTTGGTGGACTATGTGTGGTCAGTTTCCTCCTACTGCTCTGAAATGACAATCATTTCCTCCCGATCACTGGCCTGGTGCCAGATGGAGCCAGGGATAAGCTCCATCTGTGCAAGATCACTTGTAAAATGAAAACACGTGTTGTTGCAAAAGTTAAGTATGCAGAGCTCAGCATCTCTTTAACACTTTAAAAGTCCAAGGTATTCGGAGAGGCAGCAGTTGGCAGTGAGTGGAATTTTCCAGTATGCAAACTTTATCCCAAAATAGGATTAGACGAGGACTCTCTTTAATCTCTTTATTAGAAGTTTGTCTTACTCTGGTTGTCCACCTTGATAGTTTATGTCTGCATGTGAGAGATAAGCTCCTGTCAATGACATACATCCTTTATTTTCAGTTCAGAGTTGATGTTATATAGGATTAGTAAATATGCATTTGCCTCCTGACAGTTTGAATAGGATTTACATGTGCAATTTGAGTTAAAGTCAATAAAAAAACAAAACGCTCCTCCACAGTGACAGTGACAATAACAAGGCTGTGGAAGTGGGTGTGTTTGAAGGCCACTGCCTCTCCCCCTGTAAAGGCACTCGTTTAAAACTATGCTTTTGTTTATTTGAACCTGCAGCCAGGTCAGATTCAGAGCAAGGGATAAATAGTTGGACTAGATTCTCGAAGGTGTTTTTCGCACACTAAAAGGGCGTCACGGGTGTGCTCCACGTGTGGGCGTGGAGCTGAACTGGTCCCTATATTATAAGGAGGAGAGGCAGCGTTGTGTAGCGGGCACCAGTGGATCCAGTGAGAAGATAACCAGCTGTCATTACCGGGTCGACATTTTGACAAGGGGCTTCTGTCACTGCGTGTGTGTGCGGGGAGACGGAGCTGCCACTTCTTCATCTTCACCTTCACCCACGTCTACATCGCCTGTCTGAGGACGTCGGGTGTGTGTAGCATCGTTTACGCGCCTGCTAACGTTAGCAAACACGGTACGTGTTCACGTAGTGGTGCCGGCGAGTTAGCGTGTGGAGAACCTTTATTATTATTAGCAAAACTCCGTGATTTGTGCGCGTCAAAACCCCGTGAAGTCGAGTGTTTAATTCAAGTGAATGCCTCGTGGATTGTCAGATGCTTTCAGCAGAATGACTGGCTCGCGTGTTTTAACCCGGACGCCAGTCTGGCAGAAAAACAGTCAAAACAGCTGCTTTACCTTACGTATGATACCCGCCCGTTGTGTTATGTATACATTTGTAAACGACTCCCGTAAAGCACACATAGATACAGGTTCCCTTGAAGATGCGCAGTTTGCGTAGCTGAATGAATGAGCGACTGTTCTGGAAAATTCCTTCCGCCTTCGAGGTGCGTTTGCGCACGACGTGCATGCCGTGAAATGGTGTCGCTTTCCCCATTGTGTCCACAGAAGTCGTCTTTAAAGCCGTCAACCGCAGCTGGCCTTTAATTAAAGCGACACTGTTCTTGACATCATTTGACCTCTGCTCAGTGGTCAGCTGATATTACCTACAGTCTAGTTCCAACGTGGATTTATTCTTGAAAACATGTTAGTGTGGCGTGGCGTGGTGTGGTGGGCGTGTACGTGTGGACCCGTTCCATTCATCAGTTTCCTCTGGGCCACGGAATGTTGGTTAACAAAAGTTTATGGTCGTAATTATTTTTTATTACTGTTACTGCTACTACATTTTATATGAGGAGCCAGTTTTTAAAAATGAAAATCCATTGCGACCTAATTATAATCTAAATCTAAATCATGATGACAGGTAATTTGTGCATACTATAAATACATGTTTATTACAATTTTTTTTGCTGCACTTGTAAAATAATGTAATGCTTGATATTACTTGAAGGGATCACAACTTCAATTTATACTTTTAACTAATATAATAATGATAATAATTATAAGATATATGCCATTTTGTTGTCAGAAATGTGATCATTGCTGTAAAGGTGCACTAAAACTTTAGTTTGACAAAGGTAACTTAAAATAAAAATGCTGGACTGTAGAGAGAAAGACCACAAGTGCTTACAAGTACACATATTTATTTAAATGTTCACTGTATAAGAATTAGTGAGAATTGGTGACATCTAATTGTGAGGCTGTGAAGTGCAACTACAGTGGCCTTCACATGCCAGAGAGGATGCAAACACTCTCTCCTTCTCCTTCTCTCTCTGCTGTTCCTCCTTCCTCTTTGGTTTATGCATTGGGTTTATTTGGGTAGATCTGCTCACAATTGGTTGCAGTAAGCTTCCACTTCAAAATGAGAACCACACGTCCATTCTGGCTGCTGTAGACTAAAATACACTATACACTTATACAAACATACTTATGGGAAGTGTATTCGATCTTTTTGTTAATTCTGTGTATAAATTGTTCTCGTTAAACGATGGTGGTGCTTTAAATGACTACATGTTTGTGTGGACCTGTGCAAGAGTGCAATTCATTTTTCAATTTCATTCATTCGAATTTCCTCTGAGCCACATGAAGTTGGTAAACATAAGTTTGTGGCTTGAATTGTTCTTGCGGTTGGTTCTTTATGAGGCTTTGTTTTACCACAGTCTTTATATAATCAACTTATCATGTGAGTCACTACGGCTTTTGCCTCAGCGTCTCTTTTGGCTTTTGAATACCTGTTGTATTAAAACCTTCTCAAGGCATGGCTCCAGCTTCATAAGGAGCCCTGCCTTGGGAGATATTATCAGCGTCCGGCTACAGGAAGAGGAGAACAAACAGAATTATTCATTTTATTTAGGGCAATTTTAGTCATCCACTTGGGTTAAAGTTAGTGCCCCATAGGCAACACCATATTATTCTGGCATTGGTCTGGTTGAGTGGTTTTTAAGTACACTGGGATTGTACTGATTATGTTTGACTCTGCATAATATAACTGTAAGTACACATTTTTCATTGAATGACATTGCTGTGTTTTAGAGCCAGGGAGTCTTGCCCAGTCTATGAACATGTGGAGAAGTGGACACTGGTGAAGAGATGGTAAAATGAAAACAAAGACTTCTTTCACAGAGATGGTTATGCATAGAGCCTGGTTGTGAAGATGAAGGCGTGGGGTTATTTTCTACCATGCATGGCAGGCTGAAACCTCCAGAGGGGCCAGACCATTTGTGTGTGTGTTTGCTTGTCATTAACACAAAACAGATGTACCCACACATCACCATATATATTATTAGTTGCTGGCAAAGGGAGTTCATTTGATCCATCTCATTTTATCTCTAAGCATCTGCTCAATTTGAATGACGTAGAATGTGTTTATAGCACACTACCTAATTCCATTCTCGGCTGTTTTTAACTTGTATTATCATTTCTGGACAAGGGTTTAGCCTTATATTTTTAGTGGATGTCAGTGTCCACAAATCACATGTAGTTTTGTACTGAAAATAATAATAAAAAAATAAATTTTAAATGGGTCATGTTTGTTTTGTGGGATTGGGTCCTGCTGGCTTGTGTGTCCCTCTATTCTTTATTTATTTGTGGTCTAAACCATTAGATGTCACAATTTAATGCCAGGGGAGCTTGGCTGTCTTAACCATCTTCCAAAAAATGCTTGAAACTATGCATGCATGTTTTGTAATTTTGCAAGACTTTGAAAATGCAATCAGCCAGACCACCAATTTGGTAAAGTAGGAACCTCATAGTTGTTTCTCTGTCCTGCCTTTTCTTGATTTCTTGCATAGTCTTTTAACGTTACAGTGGCACAGCTTGAGTCCCTTGTGCCTGAAAATATTTAGGAGGAGGCGAAGAGTCATTGGCAGGCTAATGCCATGGACTTTCAGTGGAAAAATCCTGCAAAACATTTGTTGGGCAATGCTTTTTGTTTGTTTTTATATGCAGAATAAGCCATTCTGCAAGGGCTTAAAATGTTGAGATGCACTTGAATATTGTTCTAATGAATTGTGTAGCCAAACAATTGTTAGGATTATATCTGTCACATGTTGATGCTTTACAAGTAAAATGAAAAAGCCATTGAAGAATCAGAACTGTTGCTTGTTATTAGGTCAGAGGCATGAAGTGTTGAATCATTAATCTGTGTAATCCGTACGTCAGCCTTCTGGGAGCTTAAACTACAAATCATATGAAGCAAAAACAACAACATATGATTGGTCATGGGTATTGATATTGGCAGTAAGAAGCAAGTGATTATTAGTATTAGTTAAGAAAAAAACCCATTGTGCATCCCTAGTTTTCAAACAGACTGTAATGCTTCCAACTCTGAAGCATATTTTTGCGTTGTTTTCCTTTTAAATCAAGGCTCTAATGAGGTGTTTTCTTTGTCTTTGCTGTCTTGCAGGAATGTTAAGTCTAGAATTTTCTAGACCAGAGGCCTACAACATCCTCCTCTAAATCTAGAACAACCTCAGTGCCGGTGGATAACCCCCATCCGAAGCACATCTAGTGAATTTGATCTGACGGTGGATACTACAGCTTCCATCCAGACAGCAAACCAAAGCAGAGCATTTCCATTGCTCCATTTTTATTAATAAAACCCTTAACTTTTACTATTTATTTTCCTTTTTTGGAAGGATTCCTTAAGCTGTGAGCTTTACTTTCAAGGCCTTTTTTTTTTTTAAAGTAAACTATAAAAATGCGTCCTTCAATGGAAGCAGCGGACATAGCTGTGGTAGCACTGTATTTTGTCCTGGTGCTCGCCATCGGGTTTGTTGCCATGTGGAAAGCGAACCGCAACACTGTGAGTGGCTACTTCCTGGCTGGACGCTCCATGACGTGGATTGTGATAGGTGCCTCACTCTTTGTGAGTAACATTGGCAGTGAACATTTCATCGGCTTGGCTGGATCAGGAGCAGCGAGTGGCTATGCTGTTGGAGCATGGGAATTCAATGCAGTTCTTCTTCTGCAGCTGCTTGGCTGGGTGTTCATCCCTGTGTATATCCATTCAGGAGTCTACACCATGCCGGAGTACCTGTCCAAACGCTACGGTGGCAACAGGCTAAAGGTTTACTTTGCTTTCTTGTCTATTTTACTTTACATTTTTACCAAGCTGTCTGTGGACCTGTATGCTGGAGCCCTGTTTATTCAAGAGTCCTTGGGGTGGAACCTTTATCTGTCCATTGTCCTGCTTATCAGTATGACTGCCTTGCTCACTGTCACTGGTGGACTAGTGGCAGTTCTATATACAGATGCCCTTCAGGCAGTGTTGATGATTGGTGGTGCCCTAACATTAACCATTATGAGCCTTAACAAAGTTGGTGGACTAGAGGGTGTCAGGACAAAGTACATGCAGGCAGTTCCCAATGTTTCTGCTATAATTGCCACTGGAAATTTCACATACTCTCCCTCCTGTCGCATTGACCCTAAACCAAACTCACTGCACATCCTTCGGGGCCCTCTGGACGAAGACATCCCATGGCCAGGATTCCTTCTTGGTCAGACTCCTGCATCTATTTGGTACTGGTGTGCAGACCAGGTCATTGTCCAGAGAGTATTAGCAGCAAAGAACATCGCTCATGCAAAGTGCTCAACACTTATGGCTGGATTTCTCAAAGTCCTTCCCATGTTCCTCATAGTCATTCCAGGAATGATATCCCGTATCTTGTTCGCAGATGAGATCGCCTGCATTGGGCCAGAACACTGCATGGCTGTGTGTGGTTCTCAGGCCGGCTGCTCAAACATTGCTTACCCTCGCCTGGTCCTGGCCGTAATGCCTGTGGGACTCCGAGGTCTGATGATGGCGGTCATGATTGCCGCCCTGATGAGTGACCTTGACTCGATCTTCAACAGTGCCAGCACCATCTTCACCCTGGACATCTACCAAACCATTCGAAGGAAGGCATCACAGCGTGAGCTGGTGGTTGTAGGCCGCATGTTTGTTGTGGTCATGGTGGCCATCAGTATTGCTTGGGTCCCTGTCATTATTGAAATGCAAGGTGGACAGACGTATCTGTACATCCAGGAAGTTGCTGGCTACCTCACTCCACCAATAGCTGCCCTCTTCCTGCTTGGGGTCTTCTGGAGACGGTGTAACGAGACAGGTGCATTCTGGGGAGGCATGACAGGTTTCGTATTTGGTACCATACGACTGATCTTGGCTTTTATCTATCGCCAGCCTCGCTGTGACCAGCCAGATGACAGGCCTGCTTTCATCATCCATATTCACTACATGTATTTTGCTGCTGGTCTGTTCTGGATGTCAGGGCTGGTGGCTGTCGTGGTCAGCCTCTGCACCGCTTCACCAGATAAGGAGCGGGTCCGTACCACCACATTCTGGGGTCTCAGCAGCATTCAAAGGGTTCCCACAAAAGACCAAGAGGAGATGTACAGGCTAAATGATGAGAACCACTGTAATGGCGACGGAAAGCTTCTTAAAGAAATGCCTCCAGATGTCAGAAAGGAGAGGTGTTTGGATGGAGCGGATGTCAAACTCCTGGTCCCATCCACTGACCATGACCCGGCAACCCCGAGCACAGAAGCCTCACCTGCTACCACTCCTGCAGAACAATTCAGCAATGAAAGGATGGAGATGAGAGCAGAGGAAGGCTGCCAAGGAACTGCGGAGAGTAGCAGGTGCACGCGTTTACTGGACTGGTTATGTTCATACAAGGAGGGAGCACAGAATGCTGAGCAAAAAACCTTGCAGGAAAATGCAGAGATCATTGCAGAGATGCTGCATGAGCCTCCGAGGGTTAAACTTTTCCTCAACGTGGGTCTGGTATGCGTCTGCTCCGTGGGCATCTTCATGTTTGTTTATTTTTCACTGTAGCTGAGCCCTGCACTGAACTAATCGAGGGGGGCGGTGCGGGGCTTTGATGAAGTTGGTGGGGGGGGGGGGGGGCTGTGAAGAAACAAACGCAATAGATTTTGAGAGATTTGAGAAGCTCTGTCTGTAATATTTACAGTGGTCTTTTGTAGCTCTTTAACAGGGATCTGAGTGCTTATTCTAATCATTCTTTTTTTCAAAAAATGATTTAAGCTTCTCCACATGAAAACTTTATTCCTGTATGACTACAAATCTTATTTGGCACCGGTGTGTCCATTTTGTACAGTGCTTGGTGTTAATCCTTCTGAATATCTACTTGGATTTTTTAGAATTGTAGTTCACAAAGTGAATTTAATATTTGCCTTATTTCATATATATGCACTTGTCTTTTTGTATGGTGAAAAACATTTACTGTGTTGTTGTTTTTCTGTTTTTTTAAACTTTTGTTGACAGTGTGTTTTGGTTTAGTTGCTGATTTAGCACACCTAGTAATAAATAAATTACATTATAGGCCATGTACGTTTTGGAAACTATGATGAACTATGATGGTGGTATTCCACCAATGTTAAGTCGTGGCAGGGTCAGCAAATACCTGAAAAATGCCCAAAAGTTTTTTCTGCATAGTGTATTTTTTATGAGGCCATCTTACTGGCATTATAAAACAATATTGAATCGTTATTTTCACTGGTTTGATTTAGTCTACGGGTGTTGCATCAAACACTAATAAGATACTTTGAATATTTGTTTAAAATATGTACAAATATCATGGCACATATAATGGAGAGAGGAAACACAAGAGCAGAAATAGCTGGCTGTTTTTATGTTTAACCTTTTAAACGTTTTCCATAAGAACCAAAATTAATATTGTAAGGTACTTTTATAATAATTGCTGCTGTTTGTGTGTCTGTTTTTTGTTTCCCCCGTAAACAGTCACGTGGGGTGATATGATTTGGAATTAGTGATTTGTATTGGTATATGTTGAATTTTCTACTACTGTATTATGAGCTGCGTTCTGTTACATTTTGACACCATACAGCTTTTTTTATTTACTGCTATTCCATCGTAACAAGAAAAAGCTACAAGTACCAATGTTTATGGTTCTTTATCAGTTTACTTTTCATGTATAATCCAATGTTATTCACACTGTTAACTGTGTTGAGGCTGTCGCCTCCACTGTGTTAGCGTTGTGTACAATGTAATACAGGGCTCATTGAACCTCAGACAGTAGACATTTATACTTAAGTAAGCTATCTGTGTATATTGTGTTTCAATTTATATTTGGTGCACTGCAGTGCTGAAATGTCATTTGATATTGTTTAAATTGCATATTTTATAAACACCCGACCAAATGTGTCTTAGCGTGCAAATGCTAAAGTGAAAAAAAAAGAAAGAAAAAAGTGTTAAGTTTTACATCCAGAAATTCTTTGTCTTTAAAGCCATTCTATAAAGCAGCGTTGTCATAGAGTAGTAGTACATTTTCAGTTGGCTGTATATCAGTATATCAGTGAAGATGCAAAGCAGAAATGGCATTTCAGACGTTAAGTTGACTCCCGACACTTTCAAGGGTAATTAAACTCGGTAAATAACTGGCCTTTTGATTGTGCTAATTATTTCCACCAGCCTCACCCACAATTACAATAAATAAATAAAAAGGAGGGATCAAAAGAAAAGCAAAACATGTTTGAATGTTTTTCTTTTTGGAACTCACAAGCAGTGTTGAATGACCTCAGTCCAAAATGTCGGTGTCATAATTCAACAGGCATAAATGATGCATAACATGGAACGTCGGATAAGCGAGGATTGCTGTATGTGAACAAGCTTTAAAATAAAACCTCCTTTCTGAGAGAATATACATTGTTATTTTTATGGGATTTATTTTTTTGAGATTGAAAATAAAACATTTCTGTGGAGACAAAAAAAAGAAAGATGTGTAGTGTACTTTTTTTTTCCCCCTTAATACTGTAACTGAGCGAAAACATCATCTTAACTGGCTCACATAAAGTCAGTTTTGACAGTTTTTTATTTGCCGCAAATTAAGGCTGACATTTGCACTGCAACTGCCAAAACATTCTGTATTGATCATATGATCGTTGACTGGATTACATGCTGGAAGAAGCCAAAGCATCTGTTTTGAGGGAAGAGTTGAGTGAATTTTAATGCAGATCAGAGTAGCTGCAGATTTAACTTGTGATTATGTTGTTAGTGGAATGCGCGTTCCAAGTGCTGAATAACGTCATTGTTTGTTAAATGACAGTTTGCAACATGTTTTGGGATGTAGTGAATGAAATGTTTTTTGCAAAACTCGAGAGGAATCAATACATTGATTGGATATGAACACAATTACTCTCCCATTCAAAGGTGTCTATATATTTTAGAAAGTCCTTTTTAACCCTTAGGGTTCTAATAATAGTCACACTACACTAATCACAAAACATGTGCATTTTTTTAAAAGCAAGCTATATTATATATTCTACTCTAGTTGATTTGAATTCACCTACATCTGACTTAATTATTGATATCAAATACAAATCATTTTTAAAGATTTTAACCCTTTAAATGCCAGGCTTTTGTCAGTATGACACCATGTTTTAAGATGAAAACAACAAGTAAATAAGAATTATTCAGTAATATTACATGCAAAGTGTGTTGAATTATTACAGTCTGGGATATGTCAATGATTAGCAGTGACATATTGACTTATTATTTTTTTGTGCAGTGTCAAATACTCATTCAAATATTATACATTATTCTACTTTCATTGGGCTGATTTTTTTCCCCACCTACATCTGACCTCATCATTGACACCAAGTAGTAATTCACTTTTAAAAGGTTTGAACCCTTTAATCTTCTCAGAGCCAGAAGAGGATTGGATGATTCCACGATTGCGCCAATCAAAATGCAAGGATCAGACACACATCTCCACTTCCTTTCTGTTCTCATCCATCCATCCTGTTGTTCAAACCTCAGACATCTTTAACTTTCCATTAAGGAGACTGTAAGTGATGGTGTATGGGGTCACCAGTCAATTTTAATTAAGGCCGTGACTTATACTCTGCAGAACAACAAGTTTTTGTTGGATTGTGTGGGAAACAGGTGGGAATAAACTGGAAAAACTACAGGAGAGGCACGTAAAACAAGTAACCTTCTTCATCGTATTATTCTATTAAGGTGTCAATATAATTTTATATAGAATATAAAACAATATAAGTGACCTTATTTGATCCAAAGAGTATGTGGGATTTGATGATATTGAAATGTTGACCTGTGGAGGACGATGTGCTTGTTTTTCTTGTGATATCTGTGAATCATTCACTCAACAATGACTATAATTTACTGAAATGTTCAGCGTGTGTGTGTGTGTGTTGCCTAATTCACTCCTGCTTCACGCCCACATTGACTAAATGCCCCCATTACACCCCATAGGCACATAGATGATGTTGAAATTTACTACATTGTTATTACCCATCAAACAAAGGCTTCTTTCTCTCCACTGTGCTGTCAGTGCATTGATTGATTAATTAAAAAAATATGCTGTATTTATAAAAGAATAAAAAAAAACAACATGAATTGATTACAGTTGGCTCCACCTTGACCGTCAACAAAAGAGTAGTAATTACTTTGACGTGCATAAATAATGAGTATTTTTTATCTTTCTAATTTTAATTTGACAGACATTTTGTTGTCAGTGTGTTTATTTAAACTGCAGTGAATGAATAGTTGCCATGTAATAGCATTCATATCATGGATACACTACCTGCGCTTGTGTTTCCCTTCCAGTGTTGTTGGACCTCTTCTGTGTTTTAAAGTTGTTTTTGACAGTTTGACAGCACTCTAACTAGGTGGATTATTTTCTTTTGTCATATATCATTCCAACAGTTGCACAGTTTGCTCACTCCTCCACCAGCCACATGCCCTCCCTCCTTCCCAAGAGGAAACGCATGATGTCGTCCTTGTGGAAAAACACTGGCAAGTCGACCGCGCTTTGTTCATTGTCTATTTTGGACAGTGAGCACTGAAACAATAGTCTGAAACAAACGCTGCAAATGACTTCACAGAGTTGGAATGGTGATATTATTAGACCAGAAGTACAAAGTGCATTTAAATATGTAATTAAATGAACACTAAAACTCTAAAATTAACATGTGATCGTTCATGTTAATTTGTTTTAGTCAAGGCATGAGCAGGGCTTTTCAAATGAAACATGATAGTGTGAGCACTTCGCTGTTTGCAGAGACGTAGCCTTGGGCAGACTCTATGTTCTCTTTTTGTTATCACTATTTGGGAGTTTTAAGGGTGTAAAACAAATACGTTTATTAATGTCCTGAACTGGTCCTGTGAGTCAAAAAATGAAGCATGAGACAACAGCCATTTGCAATATTTCTGAGAGCCCTATAGTGGCCCCCTCGCAGCGAGTTCATAATAAACACAGATGATGGTGAAACATGCTATACGACGTTTTAAATGACCCACCATAGAAAGATTCTCAAACCCTGACTCACAAGAGTCTGGAAGAAGTCTCTGTCTGTCCATTTTACAAACACTATGTGAAGAAGTATTATAATGCTTATATTACCAATAATGATAATATAGTGACAATGATAATATTACATGTATATGAATATATATGTTAATAATGTGAATATGTCTAAATAATGACAATGATAACATGTCTAATAATATTTTATGTAGCCTTTCTACATGGAGTTTGCATGTGTGTGTGGGGGGGTTTTCTCCAGGTTCTCCGGTTTCTTCCTGTGAGAGAAAATTCTAATCTTCAGCCAACTTGAAGTTTAATTACACACATATTCTTAAAACCAGACCTGGTGTTCAATATTAACAGCCATGACTTAGGATAAGACACAAACTTGGCCCCTTTAAAGTGCCCTCACTGGATACCAAGGCGCCAGGCAGCTGGACCGGACACACTAGCTCAAGTCTTACTAACTATATATCAGACCTGGCATTGTCTCATTGTTTGCAATAAAATCTTTCAACTTTGTGGAGGATAAAGCGGTAGAAAACGGATGGATATATTACGTAAATGTTTCATGTTCAAAATATATCACCATCACTTTAAAGGCGACATAGACCGGAAGCTCCAATTAACGCTGCGTTTGTGTGTGTATCTGCGTCATTACCTCGTTTATGAAACCCTAAAGTTTCAGAACAAACAGTTCAGCCACTGCTGAGAAAATAGGGTTTTATTGTTTTCCTGGGCTCTGCGAAGCGGATCGGCACTTCCCTATGCTGATGATGTCATCAGTAAACCTCACCACTTCTCTCACCACCGTAGCGGGCACTGGTGCGGGCACTAGTCCGGGCACATCCGGTTGCGTACATTCAACCGCAGAAGAAGAAGAACTACTCTCGTTGTAGCTGCTGAGATGCAGAGCATCCACCGTGCCAGAGGGGGAGCTGTGTATCTGAGAGCTGCCCTACCAATTATGTCACTTCCAGGTACCTGGCCAATCACAGGACAGTGGGAAAGCTCTCGTTGGCTGGCCAATCACAACACAGTCCACGTTCTGGGGGTGTGATTTTGGTCTGAAACAGCGCGGCTGACAAGAGCGTCAGTGAGGAGATATTTTGATCGGCTCGATGGCAGCGATTAGGAGGATTTTAACCATGAAAACAAGTTAATATAAATATTAAAATAATATATGTAAGTAGACCTCCATAACATATATGTGCGATACAAGCATTCGATGTCACCTTTAATACCAGCAGTGTGAAAACTGGAGGTCGGGATAAGGTTGTCGTCCTTATTTGCAACTGTCCTGTCCATGTGTCATTGCAATAAAACCTTAACACAGGGTCAATTAACAACTGCAGCTGCTGTCAACGCTGACTGTAAATGAACGCCTGTTCTCTAAGCTTATTGATTTACAGGCAGTTGCTCCTCAGCACTGTAAAGCAGTCTGACGCATGGCCTGCACGGCGATGCCCACAAAGCAGGGCTCAATAAATTCTTCAGATTCGGATTTGGAGGGAATTAGGATAGTGGTGCTGTCCACCAAAAATATTTGTCTGGTATTCGACCACTGTGGTGCAAAAGGTATTTGTTGCAGAAATAAATGGGGTTTTTTTTGTCAGTCACAAGGGCACCACTTCATAAACTACTGTTTATTTCCCAGGGCCTTTATAATAATAATAATAATAATGATAATAATAAGCATGCTTGTACTCACTTGCTTAAATTGTCAGTTACACTGTGAAGCACAGCCGTCAAAGGTTATGCAACAGTGTGGCCGCCAACTCTGTCCATGTGGGAATCACTGAGGTTAGTGGGAATTGTGTTGTGAGCAGCAACTCTTGAAAAAGGAATGCTTGGTTTTGTGTAGTCCTATTATGTAAACGCTATCATTAATATCAGCTTCATAGTTATTAAGAGCATACAACAACTTCATTGAATGTAAGCTCCATTTTGTCGGCGACGGTTATGTATAACGGAAGTGACCATGTAGGGAACGTGGCGTGACCTTTCAAGCAACACAACAAACACAACAAACTCAACGCATTCCTTTCATTCCCCATGCGCAGCCTCAACTACCCTATGGCAGCGTGCCATTCCATGGCAAAGGAAATATTTACCTACTTTAGGGAATAACAACAGGAAGAATATTGTCCAGGGCCACAACACGGTGAACGCGGGATTATTGAGGCTTATACCAGTGAGGCCTTTTCCTGTCTTTCTGGGTCAAACTCATCGCACTGACAACAACATTCCTGACTGGTGACAAATCGACAGCGTGGCGGTGCTGTAAAATGCTGATAAAGACTTTGCTGATATGGCAGACGAATAATTAGAGAGGCTTTAATTCTTGTTAAAAACAATCCTTATCTCTCGTCTCACACGTTCCGGTGATAAAACAGGTCTGTGAACAGGTTGGAAACAGGATGGAAATTTTTGAGACAGCAGATGGGGAGCTGGTGGCAGCGCAGGTCACACGCTGAGCTCGCCATGTTTCTTGGTTCACCGCTGTAGCGCCTGGACTGACTGTGGTCCACCATGTTCTGTATTTTACTGGCAGTAAAAGGTAGCAGGCTCTCTCCCATTTGAAAAGTATATAATTATTTTAGTCGGTGTATATTAGCATTTTTTCCCCCTCTTTTATTGCTTTGTTTTTCAGAGGACCCAGCATTAATTGTGTTGTAAAATAACAATAAAGGCGTTCTATTTCTGTTTAAATAGAAATAGAAACAGGTACGGGGAGTAATGCAACATTCCAAATGCCGACTCAACAACAACAACATATTTTGTATTTTCCATGATGCGTTCTTCTCGTATAAATAACAGCGTAAGCATGATAGTGGCATTATCATTGATCTCTTCAAAATCGGACAATCATGATGGCGGCCTAAGGTTAAAACACAGTTGGCCTGGAGAAGATGTGGAGACTGCTAACCACTACAGACTGATGGTGTCACTACCTCTAAATAAATAATGTGTACTCCTGCTGAGCTGTGGTGTCCTCACAAATATTAATCATCATGGTTCATGCAACAATGTTGGTATCCACCACAGGAGTCCTGCCAAGCTTTCGTATTAATGTGGTCTGGATTCTCTCATCTAAATTCACCCAAACTCTGAAGAATTCAGGTTCTGCCTCATCACATTATGAGATATACAGAATGATGACACTTTAAAGCTGCGGTGTGTATTACATTACATTACATGTCATTTAGCAGACGCTTTTATCCAAAGCGACTTACAATAAGTAAGGTGTAACCTAAGGTGATGTTATTATTCTGCCTCTGTTTGGTATTCGTGAACGGAAACAGTGTGACATCATTTGTATGCCGTGTCCTCCATTTGAGAATGGGCTCTGTCTGAACGCAATACCGTCAGACCTGACTGAGGGAGTTTTTGTGTGTATACAATTATATTTATTTATAATTATATATATTAATCCCACTAAACTGTTAAATATAAAAGTTTTTTTTAGCAGTAGAATTCACCTCTGAGGTGTTTATATTGCCTTGTTTCTACTACATGGTCCCAGCTCGCCTCACCACGGATCAACTCTACATGGTTTGGTTGTGTTTCCATGACAATATAGTACCACCTCAACGTGGGCGGAGTCACCACAGAGTGTAGTGTCTTCCTGTGACGATATTCTGACCAATCAGTAGCTGGCAGTCTGACGACGTCGCTCGTGATGTCAGCTCGGCTCGCTTGGAACCTCACCAGAGCAGGTGCTAAAAAAGTACCAGGTACCAGGTCCTATCACTAATGGAAAAGCAAAATAACCGTGCCGAGGCGGGGTGAGGCTGGCTACTGGAAAAGGGGCTTTTGTGTCATCAGCCATACTGCACCCTGTTTGCAGCACTTTTGCTTTACTATAGCAACATTGCCTCCGTTTGTCTTGAACTTGTTCAAGAGCAGAATCCAAAAGGAAGGAGTATTACACAAATGGGTTTAATAAAACAGCATTTCCAGCTCATTCTGAGAGCTTTACAGGACGCTTTTTGCATCACATAATGCCGTTCGGTTCGGTATTCCACCCTTTTGTCGTTGCTAACGTGTGCACGTGACAGCCCCTCACTACTCTCAGTAGAACAGAGTTCAAGTGTATTTACCCTCACAGCAGCTTTGTCAGATATCAGTCACCAGCTGATCCAGGAAGAGGGCGTGGAACGCAGCCTTATTTGCATATGTGGAAAAGTACTGCTGTATTGTTGCCCAAGACATAGGGAGGATAATTCCCATCACAAGCAACACGGTCACTACATTTAACTGAAAAGTGGATTCATCACTTTAACTCAAAGTTATCGCTCGGACAGAAAGTTCTGCAAGGTGCACGGCTGACGTGGGCCAACCAAGTGAAAACTCATCAAAGCTGTGATTGTACTGTTTATATAATCACCGACTCCTGTGACTCACAAAACAGTAATTTAACACGCTGTGGATGCCACAACCTCAGTGTGCTACAAGAACTCTCATGTGAACTCTAAATATGTGTGGTGGGCCAACACGATCCTACAGATCTGTGTGTGAACATGTGGCGGACCTGGCCTTTGTGTGTTTGTGAATTTGTGTGAAATGAACATTTTTATGTAACATTTAGGGGACCTAGGGCCTCGCAGGGGACTTTATGGCTCACTGGCTGCGGCGATACTGCGCTCTTATTTGCACGACGTCCGTCTTGCCTTTTTGGTTTCCGTTGATCAATCTCGATGGCCGGCGGTTTTTACAGTCATCGCTCTGCAGCCGGGACCGTGTTTAAATCCAGAGGAAAATTTTGTGATGCTCTTTGAATTAAATTGAACGTATTTGCATCAGATGAAGCATTGTCTCTTCAAACAGAGAACTCCATTTGTGTTACATAATTACCTCATTCACAGCTGTCAGGCTGCTATCATCCAAACCTATCCATGCAAATGTACAGCGTGCTCCGCTGATTACTCTCTTGCCAACACACTGCTGCAGCCCATGTCAAAGAGGAAAGGAATTGGGCTCGTAACTGGAAGGATCACTGGTTTAAACCCGGGACGTGCCAAGAGCTCGGGTGCCCATGAGCAAGGCACCCAAATCCCCCTTTGTTATGTGCCTTCTGCTCCTGCACCCAGCTTGTGTGTGTGTTCACGACTGTGTAATAAGGATAGAACAAATTCACTATCACTAATTGCTGTGTGTGCTAATGACTAATTCTAATTCTAAGCTTCCTACATCTCCTGCGTCTCATGTTGTATTTACTATGATTTGACTGTTTATGCGTCTCTTAAGGTGCATCAGCTCTTTCAGGAGAATCATCAGCTGCTCCCGAAACATCCAAACCACAGCCTGTCACAGTTAAGTGCATAATTATTTGCTGCAAACAGTCAATTCTGGGCTATTCTACCATTACTGGCCTTTCCAGCACATTCCAGTCGTCCTCTATGCTTATGAATGTATCTCTAATTTAATACACAAATTTAATCAGCTTCAAATGAATGATCTGATTTTGAAGGATAAAAGTCAAATGGATTCACAGTATAAAGAAGCTTTGGGATTACAGGAATTGGAGGAATGTCCATGTTCAGTTGCGTAAGAGGCATCTGCAGCATAAAAGGAACGTTAGTAAGATAAAACTAATCGTTTTGGTACTGGTTAAGAAATCATTCAGTTCAGTTATGCTTTAACAGTTTAATACTGTTTATAAGTGAAACCCTCGGGCCTCAGGCATTTAACCCCTGATGCCTGTACCTAAATTAATTCAGATGTAAGTTACTGGTTAATTAACTTTTATAGTAAGTGACTTATTAACATTTTAAAAAAATGGTAGTGAAGAGTGTTTCAAGGCTGGAATGGAAGTGTGGTTATATTGTACCATGGTTGTTTCTTCTTTGGTCATTTAATAAAATAGAGTTGTCTGCTCTAACCTCAAGTTATTAATATGTGAAATGTAACAATGCTGTTTTGATTGATGCAGCTGCAGCAGCAGCAGCATCAGCAGCATCAGCAGCAGCAGCAGCAGCACTACTCCTCTGTTTAATGGTGGAAAGCATCAAATGTCAGGTCATTTCAACACTCATTGTGCTGAGACATTCTTTCTTAAAGCACCGAGCCAACACAGGAATTCCTAATGTTTTCAAAGACACATTAAATTGTGAAACATCAGATCCCTGAGATGCCATGTCATAAAGATGTGCACATGTTGAAACCTGACCAGAGAGAGAGGGGAAACAAAATATCCAGGGTCCCTGGCATGTAGAGTATAAAACACTAACCTGTAGATTTTGCATGAGGTGAGCTGTATTTGCAACGTGGCTGACATTCTACGTTTTATTTTGCATATACTTTAAAGACAAGATTATAATCCAACTGTTATCATTTCCCTCTCTTCTCCTGTCTACTGTCTCTTCGCAGGCTGTGGAATTTTACCGCTTTGCAGCTCATTTTTCATGTACTTGTGCATCGGTCTCTTTGAACCAACTGTTTCTCTTGTCTTGTAGAAAAAAAAGTCAGCCCGCTGGCGCTGGATAACAAAACATAAACGATCTTGGAACGATGAGAGCTAGTGGGAATAATCCACTCCAGGAGTGCGTCTCTGAGGGGGAGAAACTCCTCTCCTTCAAATGCTGATCCAGTTTAAAACATTCCTGTCAGCAAACAGATACTGTCCTTGAACAAGAAAATGGACCACTAATGACTCCTGGGTGCTGAAAAGTGATAAGCACCACCTTAAATTAAGACCCATTTAAATGATTTAGTGATAGAGTGTTCACATGACATGAACACATGTGTATATAAGAAGAAGAACACTTACATTGCAAAATAAAGAAAAATCTTAATGTAAGTGCATGCTAATATGGACCCAGAAATGTGTATTATTCTACTGCCATCTAGTGAGAGCTACAGTACAAATAATTGCAAAATGTCTTGTATTGTGCGCCCCCTGTGTGTGAAGATGACAAATGACAATGTAAATACACACACACCCGTCTCTGCCCTTGTATTTGTTCCTGCCATGTGGATGTTAATGAATCATTGTTTGTGCATGTGTGTGTGTGTGTGTGTGTGTAAGTTGTAACGACTTCCTGGAGGAGATATCAGAATTGTATTTGCCAAACACTCTGAAGGTCACTGCACAGTATCTTTACCACATGTACACAATATCAAAACTCATTGTTCAGCCAAGCAAGAACAGTGGGGTCATGCTCGACTGCGTTCCAGTGAAGCATTGAGCCAATGACTTTGACCAATTACTTAAAACAGGCATATATGTTTTCTTCTGGGTTCTTTTCCACTCCAAAGTGAAAAACTCCAAGATGTGGCCTTCAAAATCCTGGCAGCAGGTTGGTGCAGTATGGAAATAATGTAGTGTTTCTGTCAGTTTTCTGATTGCCGTCTAGTAGCATTATTTTGGACAGCTAAATAAAGTAAATGTACTTTAAATCACAAAGATTAAGGAAAGCTTATAGTAATGATAATGAAATGAATCAGGGTTGTGATAATGACCTTTCGGAGTTGCTTTGCTCTCAGTTACATATCATAATTATGATTATCAGGTCTCTTTTTTTGTGCTTTCAAATGCACTCAGTCTGTATTTGGACCAATCCAACTTATTTTTGCTTGTTTTAGTTTGTCACTAAAAACATCAGATTCTTTATGAATGATGGAGATCAACATGTATATTTCTGCCATAAGTTATATTTGACCATGAAATGTTAAATTCATTTCTTTCTGGTTTTGTTTTAATAAAGCAAATACGATTTTCAATTTTAATTGTGACTGTGACTTAATTTCATATGTTTATGTATTTTTTTGTTTTTAATCTTATTGTAGAACATTTTCAAATGCATTAATATAATTTGGATATGATACATTAAGTTTACAGTCAAGTATAAAATGAACTGCAACCTTGGAATACGAAGCAGAAATACTATATCCTGTGCTTACTAACTAGGGGAACAGCTCTGATTGGTCCAACCTGACCCTTCACCTGGAGGAGTCCTTGACCAGTGCGTTGGGTCACTATCTCAACAACTGGAGACATAACATGACAGCTGCAGCCGAGGCGTTAGACATGACTCTGGCTGAGGAGAATGTCAGGAACATTATCTGGTATCTGGTGGTGATGATCGGCATGTTTGCCTTCATTACTGTGGCCATCCTGGTGAGCACGGTGAAATCCAAGAGGAGGGAGCACTCCAACGACCCCTACCACCAGTACATCAAGGAGGATTGGACTGCTCAGTTACAGCAGAGTGGCGGGGTAGTGACTAACTTTGCAGCTTTATAAGACACATGCTGTATATGTTTAACTCAAAGCAAGTCTAAATGAGAACTAACAATAGTGCAATAGGAAAATGGCTTCTACCCATTACCCCTGATTTAAATTGATTTTTCGACATGATGTAACATTAGTTATCTGTAGAAGTTCTTACCATTAAGCAGATGATGGGAGTAAGTCACACATATGCAAGTCCCAAGCAAGTCTCAAGTCCAAAGTGCAAGAATCAAGAAAGTTACAAGTCAAGTCTAATGAATATAGAAGATGAAGATGATTTCCCAGAAATTCCACATTTAAATAGGCTAAAAAAAAGACATGTCATTTCGAATTGTTAGAGTTTTATGTGTAACAGAAATACTGCATTACTCATACAATGTAAGGACTTCTTCATGGTCCCATACAACTGAATTGTTCATTAACATCAATAAAATGAAAAAAATACAGAGCCTTTTTGTTGGCGTCACTCGTTTGCCAGGTTTGCACGCAAGGCTGCAAAAGCAGACACCCAATGTTGTAACGTTAACCCCTCAATATTTGAGAAAATGTAAATATTGCATATGTCAAGTCATTTCAAGTCATTCGAAGTAAAGAGTCTTTTACCAACATTAGTAAAGCAAGTCTCAAGCCCTCAAATTTGCAACTGAAGTCATGACTCGAGTCAAGTCACATGGCTCCAGTCCGCCACCTCTAAAATACTCTGTAATGCTATAAACCTGGTCTCCTTTTATCATTATTTTTAGTTGTACTAAATTAACATTTACATTTTACAACTACTTTGTTTTCAACCATGTATCTATTTCGTTTCCACTCACTTCCACTTTACTTTCTGTTGATTGTAATGATGTTTTTTTCACTATCAACTGACTGAACACATGCAACTGACAGTGGTTATAGGCATGGATGACATTTTAAGATGTCACAGCAGGAAAAAGAACAAATGTGGATCATACAACTGATAATTGGCTTAATTCAGTTTCTGCCTTGGGTTTGCATGTTCCTCCCACAGTCCCAAAACAAGCAGAGGTTAATTTGAGTATAGAGTATAATAGTGAATGGTTGTTTGTCTCAAAGTGTTGGACCTGTCCAGTCCGCCTTTCCTATGTCAGCTGGGATTGACACCAGTGGCCCGGCCAACCTTATATGAAGGATAAGGCAGTAAATAATGTCTGAATGAATCACTTCTGGGATCTTTTCTTCAGAGCTCATACAGCATGCTGTGCCTGCAGAGGGCAGCAGAGACTCTTATCAACAGCACGACATTGCATTCGACGAGTTTGGACACAAAGAAGTCTAGGGAGGGAGGTAAGAATAGAGGTGCAGCTGTCGCTGTTTTGTCTGCAGCTCAGAAATAGTGCCTGTGTGGACAGTGTGCAAGTTTGTAAAGAAACAATTCAATTGCAGCCAAATGTGGTACGAAATATCTCTCCTATTTTTCTGCTCACTGTCCACAGATACAGGTTTGACGAACTAAGAAAAGCTACTGACATGCAGATTAATTTCTTACACCCAAATCAAGCACAAAGCCATACATATTATACTGTATATTCTCAGAAATCACATTGCACACACTGCTAAGCCCGCAGAGCCACATCTACAGGACAGTCAATCCAGACAAATGAAGTTGTCCTTTGCACACCTGTTGGCAGATTCTTTCACAGGCTACCATTAATACTAGCAAACTTTGCATCCACTTCACTTTAGGTCCCTATTTAACACCTCAATGTAACTGCACTTCCAATGTTTTTGGGTCTCTCTTCTCCCATGTAACTGACTCCCTCAGAGAGAGATGTCAGGCAGAAAGTACTGTAACTCACTATATAACCCCCACTGTTATTCTCTACTACCTCCATTTCCCCCTTGTCATTTTATTTTTAGAAATGAAACAACTGGTGTCCTAAAAATGGACCTGTCCTACGCAGGCAGGGGAGAGAAGTGCAGCTATGTATGGTATCTCCTGCTGGAACCTCACAGGCCCGACAGTGCTTGTCTTTTGCCTTTGTGTCGGCAGAGAGAAGGTGTTGAGGAGGAGTCGTATCGGAAGAAGGAGCTGCAACGTTCTGAAGATGTCGTAGACATTGAATTTCTGAATGCTTTACAACAGCCACTCAAGGACCTCTTCTCACATCTGAAACTTTCTGCAGCTTTTCCCGCCCACCCCTCATATACGTGACCTTTCTAGTGATACAGGTTTGTGCTGAGACTAAACCATACTCGTTTGGGAGTGTGTGGGAACTGTGGACCATGTTCTGCCTATGGTTGTTCCTGCTCCCTTGCCTGAGCTTCGTGCCTCTGGCCTCAGCTCAGAAGGCCCTGGATTTCCCACAGTATGACGGGAAAGACCGCGTTCTCGACATCAATGACAAGAACTACAAGCGAGCCTTGAAGAAGTACAGCACGCTTTGCTTGCTGTACCATGAACCCATTCCAGACAACAAGGAGCATCAAAGACAACACCAGATGACTGAGCTGGTGCTGGAGGTAAAGTACTGGAAATTCAGTTTAAAAAGTTCAAATATAAATGAAAGGAAAGCTTTGTTTGTCAGTGGTAGTGACTTCCTCAAGGTCAGTGTGTAACTGCATGCACTTCAATACAGTAATGTAGAAATGTATGACAGTAATTCTCTCTTCTTATGTGTTTTATGAGATCAGTATATGCAATGTTTTCTTCTCTAATGCAGCTTTTTGTGGACAAATGCCAACATAAGTAAGCTTGAGGCTATTTTGTGTTCTAGTTCAGTTAGGTAACTGGATGCTCTCTGCAATTGTTAAATTTAATTGACAAAAATCCCCACACAGAAGGGAAAATAGTTGATTGTTACCGAGGATGAGCTGCTCTCTGATCTGATGAGTGTCATTTGAGCCCAGTTGTCATATTAAAATGGTCAGGCACAAAGAGTATAGTATACATTCATGACTGCTACTGTGACATGCAGTAGTATACCTATATAGTAATATATGTTTTGTCTTGTTTTTCTTTGTGAAATGGTTTGAAGGAACAAATGCACCTCCAAATATATATATATGTACATAATTCAGGTAATTCAGGAGTCGTTAAATTTATGTTCATATTTATTACAGTTTCCTCTTCACTGCCACAGCTGAGTTTGTATCCATCATGATCATCCTCACATTCAATACAAACAAAAACCAAAATGACACGTTCTACTCTGTACTTTTATGTAACTTATCTGTACACTAAACAGTGCATTATTTATAAGAGTAAAACAACGTTGATCCATTTGTGCAAGCCCCAGTTTAAATCAGCTCAATGCTCATAGAACTACTATTGAATTATACATATATATGTGTGTGTATATGTATGTATATATATATATATATATATATATATATATATGTAGTCTAGTTATATTTAGAACAAACAGTCAGGGTTATTATATTACTGCGTCTTAAACGCTCCTGGGTTCCTTTGTCAGTTTGCCAGCTTTGGTATTATTATACGACCTTTCCAAACACTGCAGTCTCTTTTTAACTAACTGAAGTTTTCCATCTGACAAAATTAAATATACATATATATATACATATATTTTATAGTTTTTTTTTACATTTTTTGTGCTCAGTCCAACCTTTTGTATTTATTTTCTCCCAGCTTGTGGCTCAGGTTACAGAACAGAAGGACATTGGGTTTGGAATGGTGGACTCCCACAAAGATGCAAAGGTCGCAAAGAAACTGGGTGAGTATTTGTATAAAGTTTAAACTACATTGAGCCTCCTCCTCTATCTGGGATTTACACGACTTAATGGCATATCATCCCCTTCAATCACAGGTTTGGAGGAGGTGGGCAGTGTATATATATTTAAAGCTGATCGGGTGATTGAGTATGATGGCCTGCTCTCTGCTAACACCCTGGTGGAGTTCCTGTTGGATGTGAGTAGACCGATTTAAGGGCAGATTCCCAGCTGCTAGTGCTAATGGACACCATTGTGACCCCAGAACCTCTCCCTCCCTCTGATGGTCTGTCTCTAGCTGTTGGAGGAACCCGTGGAGGTGATCGGGAATGCTCTGGAGCTGAGGGCCTTCGATAGAATGGAGGAAGATATTAAGCTCATTGGTTTCTTCAAGAGTGAAGACTCTGATCGTGAGTGTTACTGCTGAAATGAAAGATACATATGTTTTTTCCAAAGATGTCTTAATTTTGCTTTTAAAAATATCAATATTCTCGGCCTTGTTCAATGGGCCTGCGATGCCCTTCATTAAAATGTATTTTAACCCCTTCATCTTCATGGATTTACAGATCCATTTTTAACACTGCTGCACACACACAGCTGACACTGCCTCATCCCCTCTCACATGCTTTGGAAGAACTGAGTGTAGTTTACTTGTGGCTTCTTCCCCTCCAACCAACTGTGGGAACAGTAATTGGAGGTCAAAGTTCAGCTATTTTGTGTAAATGTCATGTATACAACAGCCAAGGCAGCATAAACAGATGTGTGGTCAAGAAAAGAGGACTGCAACCAAGCCATGTCTCACTAAACACAGCATAATAACACATTTTCCTCCCGGTCTTCATTTTATTCTCAGACTTTGATGCATTTAAAGAAGCTGCAGAGCAGTTCCACCCTTACATCAAGTTCTATGCTACATTTGAGAAGTCGGTAAGTGATCAACAAGCACATTATTAACTCAACACAACTATCCTCTATAATCTGTCCTTTCTGCTTCAGGTGGCCAAGGAGCTCACTCTGAAGATGAACGAGGTGGATTTCTACGAACCCTTCATGGAGGAGCCCGTCACAATCCCAGGAAAACCTCTCTCTGAGGAGGATATAGTGGAATTCATAAATGAACACAGGCGGTGCGCGCTAATAGCTGTGTTGACCTTAACACTGTTAAAGTCTGTGTGTAAAAAACAACTGTTGACATTCAGTGTCCTTTATGTCCTATTAGACCAACTCTGAGAAAGCTGCGTGCAGAAGATATGTTTGAGACCTGGGTGGGTGATAACAGCTCAGCTGCAGAGAAAGAAGTTCAAATTTAGTTTTACTCTTGTCCTTTTTACTTTTACACTTGTCACTTTTATTTGAATAGGAGGATGATATCGAGGGCATCCACATTGTGGCTTTCGCGGAGGAAGAGGATCCTGGTAAGAGTCTGTTATATCATGTTATTGCACTATGTTCGAGCCACATGTTATTACCATCCATTCATCCGTCCATCCATTTTCTACCGCTTTATCCTCCACATGAGGGTCACAGGGGACGCTGTACTAATCTCACCTGACATAGGGCGATGGGGGGAGTACAACCTGGACAGTTTGCCAGTCCATCGCAGGGCCACATATAAAGACAAACAAACATCCACTCACACCTACGTTCAATTTAGAGTGTTCAATTTACCTAATCCCCATATTGCATGTTTTTGGACTGTGGGAGGAAACCAGAGAACCCAGAGAAAATTCATGCACACATGTGGAGAGCATGCAAACTCCATGCAGAAAGGCCCTTGTTCCGATCGGGTGACAAATCCGGGTTTTCTTGCTGCAAGGGCAAGAGTGCTAACCACTACACCAACCATGTGGCACGTTATGACCATATTCAATTCAATTCAATTCAATTATATTTGTATAGTGCCAAATTACAACAAACATTATCTCAAAGCACTGTACATAGCAAGGCAGAAACCTTACAATATTGTAGAGAGAAGAGAATCCCAACATAGACAATGAGAAAGCATGAGGAACCAGTTTTACTCTACTGTACTGTAACACTAGTCATTTCATCTACTGCATGCTTATTTACTTTATAAAATCAGGAAAATCAAAAATCAATAGCCATTTGATGACTGCCCATCAATGTGATGCTCTCTTCCTGACCCCAGAGTTTAAAACACTGGATAAATTCATGTTTTATATCCATTCCAAATCAGCTGATGTTGTGTGGTCTTACTTTCTTCAAGATGGCTTTGAGTTTCTGGAGATCCTGAAGGAGGTGGCGAGGGACAACACTCACCTCCCCGACCTCAGCATCATCTGGATTGACCCTGATGATTTTCCCCTGGTGAGACGTGAAACCTCTGGATGAGTAGAGAGGCAGAAAAAAACAAGACAAGAGTGAAACATCAAACCAAACTAAACCCCCTTTGAAGATATTTAGCTGCAGGTCTAATGTGATCTGTCTCCCCCTTCAGCTGATCCCCTACTGGGAGAAGACCTTTAAGGTGGACCTGTTCAGGCCACAGATTGGAGTCATAAATGTCACGGACGTAAGTTCATGGCAACCTGAAAACGTGTGCCTGTTATGTCATGAGTATTATGTTGACTTTCTCCTGACACTGCTGTGTGTTTGTGTGCAGGCTGACAGTGTGTGGCTGGAGATGGACGATGAGGAGGATCTGCCCAGCGCTCAGGAACTGGAGGACTGGATAGAAGATGTTCTCTCTGGCAAAGTCAACACTGAAGATGATGATGATGAGGATGAGGATGATGACGATGACGATGACGACGACGATGATGACGATGACGATGATGACGATGACGACGATGACGATGATGAAGATGACGACGATGATGATGATGAGTAATTTATGAGAAAAATATCTTGATAATCTTGACTCCTCAGTCTTTACTCCTCGGGCAAACACGTCTATAAATGACTGTTCATAATAAACATGTCAACAGTGTCATCAGATTGGTATCTTCTTTTTTAATGGCACAATGTGAAAGCTTCATTCCTCAATTAAAAAAAACACTGTATAAAGTAAAGAATAAGATATACATCAAAGGAAGCAGCAGGCAGTGGAAAGTAGTTTCATCAAATACTGTATTTTTAGTATAAAATGTAAGTGTTTTATTTTGAGTCTATTAATATAATACTATCAACCTAATATTTCAGATGGTAAATGTGCTTTGTTCTTTTCAGATTAGGGTTCATTAGGGATTTTGTTTGGCCAGCAACATCTAATTTAGTTTCCTTGTCATTTTCCAGAAAAATAAGTGAATCACATTACTTACACCATGTCCCATTAAACTTCTTAAAATCCCTCTGTCAAAACAAACATCTTTACTTTCATACTTTAAATTTTTCCTGATAATATTGTTGTACATTTATTTATTGAATGTGGAACTTTTACTTCAAACCTCGCAAAGCAGCTGGATTTCCTATAAATTAGAGGACCTGGCACAGCTTCAGGTTAGTCTTGGTAATTTTACTTAAGTGAAGTATCTGAGTGCTTCTTCCACTTTCAAGATGTTTAATCGGCTATAGGTTGTGGCTCAATGCTCCCAGTGTCAATAAGCCCAGCTGATTTACAGATGCAGAAATGGAGAAGACTTGTACCCCCAAGTGAGGGGGGTAACTTATGGAAACTTATGAAGAGGTGAGGCAACTTAATCAGTGGTGTGCACAGACATTTGGAAGGACAGGGGGGGAATTAAAAAGGCACCACTAGTAAGTCTAAGGCAGGAATGTCCAAGGTGCGGCCTGGGGTCAAAGGCAGCCCGGCCCTGGGGACTGAATTTCATGTGGCCCTCTATGTGGACCATCACACATTATTGCAAGTTCAAGTTGTGTTTGTCACCTTTCAAAGTGCAAGAAGATATGCAAGAAAGTCTCAGTCTCTTAGCGATTCCACATATTTTTAAATAACCTAATTTGGCCTACTGTGAAAGCAGTTTAGCGTGTTTGTCCATTTTGTCCATTAGGGCTTGTTAGGGCTTGATGTTTGTCAGTGAGTTTGCAGGAGACACATGGTCAGAAACAAATGCTGCTGACGAGGTGAAGGTACTTTGTGTTTTTTAAGTTCATATTTTTGAATAATAAAAGGTGCCATTGATAACGTATATGGTTTTCTTCACTGATTTAAAGTTTCCGGAGTCCAGTGGAGTTCTAAAGATGGACATAATATTTATAAAGTATTATACTGTATATTTCATGTTATTCATACAAGCAGCAGTTTGAATTGCCGTAAGAACTTATCCTGATATAATCATAATATAATAATGTCAATACTACTAATAATAGACTCACAACCTGACGGAAATGTTCACACTGACTAGGGTTGGGCAACATTTGAACATATACATTTAAATGTTTAAAACAACAATTAACAAGCATCTTCAATGCAAAAGCAGGAGCCATATTCTGTATTTGATTATCCAACGTTTATCGCAATACTTCCTGATGTAGACTAGAGATATTTTGTAATCATGATAAACCTGTGAATAGTTACTTCTAATCTACTTGTTATACCTTTGTTTTTAACACAACTTTGTCGTGTGTGAGTTATTTCTGATGAGGGCTGCAACAATTATGAAATGAATGGCCTATAACCATTTTGATAATCAATATCAGTTCAAGTAGGTTTTTTTTAATGATTATAACAAATTGATTCTTCAGATTCTTAAATGTGTATATCTTTGGTTTCTTTGCTCCATATAAAAAGAAATTATTAAAACTGAATAATTTTGGTTTGTGGACCAAACAAGATCATTTTCAGGTTTAGGAAACAATTTTTTAATCTACAGTAAAAAAAAAGTTGTTTTTTTTAAGGAATCCACATCTTAAAGTTAAAAAAAACAAAACAAGGATTCTCATCACAGAACCATAGAAAAAATAGTTAAGAATATGTTTTACTTGATATGAAGAGGGCAATAAATACAGATCCAATCCAATCCAACTTTATTTATAAAGCACTTTAAAAAGAAACAACAGCTGAAACAAAGTGCTGCACATCAGAGATAAATAAATAAAACAAATAAAATGTAAAAATGCACAAATTCACCACGCTCAAGGTCACTTTACAGAACAACAGCATGGAGAGCAGAGAAACCCTACACTTCACACAATGAGCAAGCACTAGGCATCAGTGGAGAGAAAAAAACTCCCTTTTAACAGGAAGAAATCTCTGACAGAACCAGACTCAAAGATGTGAGGTTAAAATCCCCTGCTGGGAGGCCACCCAACATGACACGCAAAAAGACATTATGAACACAAAAGGTTCAACTTGAGTCTTTAGTGGCTTTAGCTTCATAATCAAATCAGGAACCAATTATATCAAAGTGATTACCAGTTGAAGGAATAAGTCCTCTAGCTCATTGTAATCAAACCATTACTACACTTGTTGCAGCACTTTGTAAACTTCAATGCATTTACCAAGCATGAGTCATCAGATTCAAAGTTCGTCAAACAACCAAGTCAAAACTAAATACAGATTTTCAATGTGAATCATTACAGACTGAAAGTAGCAGTGTCTGTATTTCAGTGTTTTGCATCATCATGTGCATGTACAATGTTTTGTGATGTGTGGTTGAGGGTCAGTGTGGGCAGGGTGTCTGGGTTGGATCAGTCTCTGGCTTTAAGTGGTAAAGTCAATTAAAACAAATCTGAGCTGGATCTGTGACCATGTTCTGTTGGACAGAGTGACGTAGCAGCCTTGGAGGCATGTGTACAGTATGGTAGGCTCTGGTTCTTAAGGTCCAAAACTACCCCCACCTCCAACCACAATTCAATATTAAATCACAAAGTTTCATGTCCTGTTGATTTATTCGTATTATCAAACCAATACCTACACATTGTTCCTCAGTTTGCTAGCCATTTGGGATGATGCCAACTCCAATGACTTGGTTGCTGCATGAAAAACTGCAAATCACCAAGTTGCCCAGACAAAGATCTGATCCTGAAACCTCATCACAAAGTTTCTCTGCCTAAACCTTCATTTTGCAAAGCATGAAATCAATTCCACTTTCCCCGTCCTCGGATCTCATTTTCTCTCCCTGCAGCCTTCCAACACCCACTGCTGTCATCATAACATCTGCAAGAGGCAGAGGTCTCACGATTCAGAGCTTCTCATGTGTTTAGCTAGATGTGGCACTAGACTATTGATAAAGCAGACACCTGAAAATGCTTGACCTCAATTTAACCAAACACTTAAAACAAGTTACATCTACACCTACAAGTGATTTACATGACAGACATGTCCATTCTAATTGAAAATAATGCAGATTTGATTTTGCAAACTGCACAGTCATGGTATGCCACTCATTCAGGATCCATGGACAGATTTCCTCCCACACAGAGAAGAAGGGGAAGGACAAAAGCCCTTACCATTTTATGAGTCGACTCAATTTACCTTTTTCACTGTCATGTGAATGAGAATCAGCTCATTAAATCCTTACTGATTTACAAATTAAGCAATACATTTGCTCCAACATTGATTCTATTGGGTCATGCAAAGAACTTGCAAGCTTTTGCATGATTTCCCAAAAGTTTAGGTCACGTTACTGACCCTGAGAATGTCAAATTGATTTGTCTTGTAAAATGAACCATTTGGGTAAATTAGATCAAGCATTTTAAGGTGTCTGCTTTGTCAATAGTCTAATGACACGTCTTACCCAACACATGAAGATGCAGTGAATCAGGATACGGCTACCTTTAGCAGATGTGATAACAGCAGCAGTGAGTGTTGGAAAGCTGCAGGGAGAGAAAACGAGATCTGGAAACAACTCAGAGGAATCATTTAATGCATTACTCGACAAGAGTTAAAGCAAAGATCAACTTTAGGACAAGGCTACAAAATCAGGCGTAATTTTGTCAGCACACCAGGGAGACTGCCGTGTCTCATGCAACCAACCAAGAAATTAAGATTAAGCATCATCCTAATGACTTCACCAGCTGCCTACAATGTGGAATCAAGTGGCTGTCAGAAAATCATGGATAGTGGACTACACTATCCATGATAAACACTTAGCTGAAATTGCTAGTGTATGCTATTCTATAAACAATAAAGTCATATCTTTCAACCAGTTGCCAGCGTCATATATAAAAGGGGCAAAAGACCACTTACATTTACATGATCAAGGTTAACCACAAAGCTCCAGACACTGAGTGAAACCAAGAAACAAACCACCAATTATGAAATTCTTAAGATGCAGCTGCTAATTCCTGCCACAAGGAGGATACTTGAACAGTCAGCATTTAGCCAAATTCTGTCTGAGGACTTTTGCAATTCAGCCCAATGAATAAGGTTTTATTTTCATTTGTCCGCCATAATCAAATCAGGAACCAGTTCAGGAACATTTCTCCTCTTGTTACAGCACTTTGGAACAAAACTTTAGACAAGCTACAAGTAAACTTCAGTGTATTTACCAAGCATGGGTCATCAGGCCAAGTCAAAAGTGAGATTTTTCAAAACAAGATTTTAAAGACAAACGTAAAAGCCATTTAAATATACAGATACAAGAAAGCCTCAAGACTAATCAACTCAAAATCTATTTAGGTTGAGTGACAGCTTCATATAAATGTTATTGTGTCAGACATTGTTGTCATACATGGTTAGATGCAAAATTCCTTTATAAATTGATTCAACAACAACTCAAAACAAACCAGAAAAAACGTAATAGGAAAAACAGATTGACAGAGCGGCCAAGAGCAGTCATGACAATGGCCATGAAGAGACGGATTTAATAAAAGCTCAGACCAGGGAAAGACCAAGAACAGCACTGTTCTCCTACCATCAACTGAGCATCAACTGCATACCAACATCCATTCAGTTGTAATTTAACATCTGGTCCTCATGCAGTACACATTAGAACTGATGACATCAGAATGTCTGCATTTTGGAAAAAAAATAATGAATCAACAATAGCAAAGTGACAATCAAAGCTGTACAGTCAGTTTTTTGTACTTCTGGAAGATGTTATACAAGTTGAAGTTTGTTTTTCTTTTAGAGACACATTTTTCATTAGAGAGAGGAAAAGCATGGCGGCCAGGATAGATCGGACAGATTGACACGGCGGCCGGAAAAACTGCAATGTAATGGCGAGTAAGAAAAATGCGTGGCACTTACAGTTTGTGGATTCAACCAGAACATTTTGACAATTTTTAGATAAGAAAATCCTCAACCATGCTGGCACAGCAGCCAGGTATGACCACACCCCCTAAAGAAGGCACTTACTATTTGGAGATGGAGATCGTCCTGTCCTGTCCAGAGGGTGGACAAATATGACCAAAGCTAAAATTGATCAAATAAGCAAACCTTAAGGCAGAACTTAGCCAACAATGAAGCACAGCTTAGCTAACATTGAGCTAATTTTGAGTAGATAATTAAGCCAACAGGGAGCTGACAATTAAACACAGTTTGAGCTAAGGTTGAAATTAAGCATAGAAGAAATAATTTAGCCAACATTAAGGCAGTATTGAGCTGTCAATGAGACATGGCTTGGCTAACATTGAACTAAGGCTAACTTTGAGCAAAACAACTAACATTAAACCAACCAACCAAACCAAAGTTAATCTTACAATGAAGCAGAACTTGAGCAAGCTTATAATAGAGGCACAGCATGGCTAACACTGAGCTAAGTCTATTTTTGAGGAGACAATTAAATATTATGACCCAATTTAGCCAACAATGTCAACACTAAGGTAACTTGACAAAAGGTACTCACCACTGAATCATCAATCTTGACCAGGTCCTAACCGCCATTCTGAATCTCCTTTTGTCACGTTTTTATACACAAGCTGCTGCACGCGAGCAACATTTCGGCGTCTGACGTCACGCCGCGGTAGTTCCCTCCTTCAGGAGAGGTTTCTGTAGTTGAACAACGTCAGTTTTTTCGTGTCTTTTCTCTCCATATCGCTGCTTCTCTTCGGACCGAGGTTGGCTGGACGAAGAGAAAGAGGAGGAGGAGCAGCAGTCATCAGCTGATTGAAACCACCTGCGTGAAGATGATCAGGTGTGTTGTACGTCATCAATCAATCAATCAGTCTCCTCTTTTAAATGCAATATTTACAACATATTCACATTTCCCTCCTCTACCTTCATGTTTTCATTCACCTTTATGTCAGAATTAAAATATTGAATCACGCGTAATCACTATAATATTTTAATGTAGGTTAATAAGATAGAGGTAAAATACATCCAGAGGATGTAAAAATAAATGTAGGCTTTCCATAAACAAAGACCATACTGATCATATGAAAACATATCACAAATTCCGATGTATGGTATTTAGTGGGAAAACTGCCTTTATCTTTGTAGTAATAGTCACAACTGCAGGAATAACAGATTATATTATTAAAACTTTTTAAATAATATAAATAAAACTAGCTGAAAGCTGCCTGATACAGGCAGTGGCACAGGAAATATTAATGCTTTGCTGTTAATGCACTTTTTATGTCACAAACCCCAAAACAATATTCGCTGGAAGAATGTTTGAAAAAAATCTTCTTTCTGTGAATATTATGTTACATATTACTTCACTAATGAAACAAAAACCTTAAAAGAAATCAAAAGAAATATATTTAAGTAATCATTACAATTATAACTCATTATAACTAAGATATTGTGTAATAATCCCTACTTTATAATTACACATGTAGCTAGAAATAGCTTTTTAAATGTATCTTTACCTATGATACAGTGATAAAACTCATTGAATACTGTATGTATTCATCACACATTACATAAAAATACAACAATAATCCAATACCTTGAAAAGGTCAATACAAATATTTATTTTTTTTAACAAATGTGATTTTGACACAGTTGCTTTGATTTTACATGACCTGCTGTATAAAAGAAGACAGACAATGTACCAGCTGTATGACGTTTGGGAAGGCATTTTTTTTCCCTCATTAATCCTATTTCTCTTCCCACCTCTCTCTCACACACACTCTCTCTCTCTCTCTCTCTCTCTCACACACACACACACACACACACATAAATTCACATGTATGATGAGTTGATCGTGGACATGTAAAACTGAGGCACATGTCGTCATCAATAAGTATTTACAACCTTCAACAACAGCCCTAAGCAAAGCTACACCGTCAGTCACCACAGTAACAATTGTGTCACTATAAATGTACAATATAACATGCCTCCAACTTACACACAGATGACATAAAAAGATCAAATATTCATAGAAATAAACACTTGCAGTCTGATGCACAAGACAGTTGGTGTTCCAGCAGTGGTGGATAGGTGGCAGTAGTGTGACACTCCAGAGATAGAATACTGACAACAGAAATACTGACACTAGGTTGAGCTATATTTGATTAAAAGTCTTGGCAGAACGAGTTAATTGACCCTTACTTTTTCAAAAACTAAATGGAAACACTGAAATCTAGGCTTACATTTTTATGTATTTAATGTATTATTTTTTATCTTACGCAGCTGAGAACCTCATGGCTTGGTATCTTTCACTTGGATGTCAAGTTTTACGGTACACGATGCTGTCATAACACATCTTCATTTTAGCAAATGAAGATCCAGGTCAGGAGAATATGTTCTAAAAATCAACATTACAAAACACAATTAGCTCTACAGATATAAACAAGGCAGAAATGTTTGTTTCTAATCTTGGGTCTGTGTTTGGCATTCTATCCAAGATATTATTTTTAAAACGTATTGATTTTTCAAAGATACTTCAATGATTTGTCAGACACCAACAACACTTTGTCACCTATTTACAGTCCAGCTATCTTCACAAATACAGTGCAGAAAGACAAGGTAAAAAAAAACGTTGATAGGGTAAAAAACAATCCTTCAAACCAAGCACAGTTTTAATATAAAATAGGTATGCAGTATAATCACGTATAAATACTGTACATACATCTATAATACAGAACAGTTCAATCATCATTGCTAGGACAGAAAAAAGAACAGTTTTGGTGAAAAGGGTTCAGTTTATATCAAATATCCTGGTCACTGCGTAACACGGAGGAGAGAAGAGAGAGACATTTTAAGACAAACCCCAGGTGTAGATTCAACTGCACAAAACCATGCACACCTTTCATCCTAAATCACACACTCCTCTTAAATCATGAACTCTCCCCCGCAGGCAGACACTGGCACACACATAAAAGTAGAACATTTGTAAGGGTCATCTGAAGTGCATAGAGGAATACCTGAACTGTGTTCTGTAAATGTCAGGACAGAAAAATCCAATCATACGCCCTCCTTCTTTCCTGTCTTTTCATGTCTCCCAGGACAAAGACAAGGACACAAACGTGTATGTATATATGTGAGAAAATGACACCAACCTAAATACAAAAGGAGAAAAGTACAAAAAGCTTCTTTTTTTTTCACTCCAGATCCAGATGAGCAGCACTGGTCCAGTGAGTCTGTTAAACGGAGGTTTCTGACTGAAGCAGCAATAGAAACTTGTGAGACTTGGGGTCGATGTACTCCTCAGTTAGTCGGATGTAAGGGATGCTCTTGACATTAATAGCTAAGCTGAAGTCAAGACACCTCAACAGGAACTCCGATCCTTGCTTTATGCCACTGGTGACAGATGCCTCGCTGATCAAAGTCCACTGATCCGCCATCCAGCGCTCAGGGCCGTACTGCAGAGTCGGACCAGGGGCCAGGTAGGCCTCGAGGAAGGCCTGTACACACATGGACAGCCAATGAGTCTTCAAACACATTTTCAAACAAATTCAAACAGCATGAAAGTTAAAGTTGCAGTGGGTACACAAATGTCTGTGTGTTTCTCAGTACAGCAGTGTTTAGATCTCATGCTCCCTGAAAAACGACAATGACTTGTTTTTTGTCGATACAGTCAGAGGCAAAGTGTTGATCAAAACATAGCGTCTTGACAGCAATTTGATGGGATAAATGCTTCTTCACAGCATCAAAATGACATGTAATGTAATGCATCCACCCCTGCGTTGCTGCTCTATACACATAAGTGCTCCTTCATTCAGGTCTGATAGTATTGCTTGACATAGCCAGGTAAAAGACGTCAGGAAAACCAAACACAGGCAACAAGAATAACAACAAAAATGACCAAAGGTTAAGCAGTACAGATACTCTCAAATTTTAAATGGAATGGTTTAAATTATATTGTTTGTTTAGAACAAATTGGGTGTATATTTTGCACTTATTTACAAACATTAAAGCCAAGCTGACCTTGGGGCTCATGTTGTTTATAAGGCAGAAACCGAGGTGCTTCTGGATGCTCTCCATGCTGTGGCAGTGCTGCCTCCTGGTGGTGCGGAGGTACTTCTGCAGTGCACGTGCCATCGACGGAAAGATGGCCAGCGCTGCTTCGTGTACATCCATGATGTCAGAGGGGGTTGCACGCTCATCCTCTTTTTTCATCCGCCGGACATGTGTGAAGGCCTCTTCAACAGCCACCACCAGCCTGACAAAGGAGCTTAATGTCAGCTTTTGAGGTGACTGGCTTTAATCCTTACTATATGACAAGCACTGCATATATATATATATATATATATATATATATATATATATATATATGTATATACATACACAAAAAAATACAACTTTTACGCAATTCTCATATATGGGAAAACATAAAAAGACATGCTTCATTTAGCATCTGCTGAAGTACCAGCCTGTATAGATATCCCCAAATATTTCTTAGAGATTTATTCCGACATGACAGATGTCAGACTTCCCCTTATTGCTCAGTACATATATGAACAGAACAATCTTTACCTTTTAAACTAATGCATTGGTGCACAACTTTGTCGAATCGTGTGGGAAAAAAATAACTTAAGTAGCAGTTCCTGGTTTATTAAACCAAGTTAATTTGATTTGATTATAAGTGATACAATGCTCTATAGTTCCTATAGTTACTGTATTCTATGTGTTTGTCCTTGTGCTGCATTTATCTTAATATCATTTAATTCAATTCACTTGTCAAAAATGTAAAAAGTAGGTCTATCTGAAGGCCACTCTTTTTAAGACCTGTACTGAAACACAAATGTGTAATTACATCTACAGTCCTTATACAATTCTTGAATAAAGACTAACAAGATCAATATTTCACCCTCTGATCTTCTAAATGTGTTTCCCATGACCCACCTGGCTCTACGCTTGCGGACTCTTCTCTCGTAGTCGGCCTCTTCATAGTACAGCTCGTTGTGGGCACTGTCTTTGCGTTTGGCGGCAGCTGTAGCCATCGCTCGTGACTGATTGCCATTACCAGCCTGGGCCCCCGCTGTGCTCCCAGGGGCTGCACCGGGAAAAAAGGACAGCACAAATTGATGGTTATATTTGTTTCAGGGCTGGAGGACGTGGTTCCTGACCCAAACCTGACTCTGATTAATGGGCTGCATCTCAGTGAAGCAAAGAGTCACATTGGACACAGTGGACTTCAGAACGCACCGTATAAGACCGCTGAATCAACCTATTTAGTACTGCGCCCATTTTAGAATGTGAGAAAGATTTGAGCGCTCTTTGTGTTAATAACATATAACTGGGGCATTCAGCCAAATCGTGTGTCTCACTCACAGAGAATGTTAATTATAAGACTGAGAAAAGAGGCTATTTCCACTGGAAGCATCCACATTTTTCCACATACAGGATCCGGCAGAATCCTTTTCATCACTTGTGTTGGGGGGTTGGGGTGGATTAGATTTTCATAATTTTACACTACAAAGACCATAGTTGTCATCTGAGCTGGAAATGACAACCCCATGAAGCCGATGGAGCTTTATGCGTTTCTACAGTTTCATTGTAGGGAATAAAGACTTGGTCTTGTGAAGATCAATTCGGGGATGTTATAGAGTGTAAATGCTGCAGGTCAGTTAAGGATTTAAATCATTAATCTAATCTGCACACATGTATGTGTAGGTCTGGCACAATGAGTGCAGCAGTAACAACTGTTGAATGAATTCAGATCATCTTCACAGGGCAGAGTGTACATCGTGCATTTTCCTATGAAAACGTGGGTAAACACTGGCCTCTTTAACTTCTTGACCTACATAGTCATGCTATATAAAAAGCAACGATGAATGACTGTGAATGTGAAAGAGAGAGAGAGAGGGGGTGGGGCTGCAGTGAGTGGAAAATGAAATAAAGAATAGGACGGCGGGGGGAAAAAAGCACGAGTGAGCCGACCTGAGACGTGAGAGTGTGTGAGATATGAGCGTTGCTCTGATGAATTATTTAAGGCTTGAAATTCCAAAGCCCTCTAGAGGCTTTTTCACTGCACTTTGATCAAGAAGGGGGAGGGGGCGATGGTGCTATGAGGACACCATCCCATACTGTATCCCTGCCGTAGATCTTCATATCCACGGTGCTGTACAGGTGCTGAGTGGAGGATCGTTTTTAACTGCAGGACAAGATGCAATACGTGTCGTTACAGGATGTGCGGATGGGGGGGGGGGTTATAGATTGAGAGCATTAAAACACCACAGTTTTGTATGTGTGCGTGTGTGCAGTACATACATTGTGTCAGGGTGGGGGCTTTAGAGTGCAGTAAAGATGGAGTCAAGTGAACCGTGAAATTAGCAGCTTCCTATGATACAGTGCGACAGTGTGTGAGAGGCAGTGAGGACTTTTATCTGTACTTACTGTCCAAAAGGTATGTTCTCAATTTGTTTTTAAAAGCTGTTCAGGGAAGATACATGAGGATGAAAAAACATCCCAACAAGAAAGCAGGAGCAAGAAAATATGGTTAAGAAAGGATGAAAAGATCTAACATAAGACTTGAAATGTACAGATGTCATCAGTGGCACGTCGCTGTCTAGTTCTTGAATTATTTGCTATGAATTTTGGGTAAGAGCAACTGCATTAAACCACTCACTTTGCTTCATACATTTCAATGAGATACAGCCTAAAGACTAACTATAATCTAGATTCTATGCTGCATTATCTAAAATTAATGCAGCATAGAATCTTTTCACAGTCCAGACCCATAGATCTGAGAGAGGATTTTCAAATGGGGACCCATTAGCTTCAGAATGGCTTTTTATAGACAACAATAACAATGTCCTCACATCACTATATTTGCAACAACATTAGTTCATAAAAAAAAAAAACATGTTTTTCCCTTCGCACTGCTCACTCCTCTTTCTTTGTTGTTTGGCTCTATACCCGGGCGGACAGCAGCAGCAGGCGTTACTGATTGTTGGCATGGAAACACTGCTAGGCAGGTGTCACTGATTGTTACAATGGAAACAAACAGTAGCTCTTAGCTGTAGAGTTAGCCTGAGGGTAAGGATGAAGTAAATCTGGTCAATTACAGACCAACATAAAACATCAAGATTGTCCTAAGCACTGAGAGGGACAACAACTAGTACAGAGGCACAATTTCTGTATAATTATGGGAGGAAACGGTTGTAGCAGATAAAGCGACTAACCGTCTACGTTGTAGACCTTTAGCCCGGCCAGGTGTTTTGCCGCCCGGTGTTTCGAGGCAGAGAGAAGTGCCGGGTTATGGAGAGGAAAATCTCTGTAGTAATACTCCAGAATGGACAGAGCAGCCCTCTGAATACTGCACAAGATAAAAGAGAGAAAAACAGTGTGAATATGATTTACAATATGATATCACAGCTGACCTACTGTATGTAAGACGACATTTAATCCACATGTTTTAAGACACATGCTGTTAGATATTTAACACAAATCATTTGGCCCTAGTTTACAGTGTTAAAACAGAAGGACCCTGCTGGTTACACTTCATTTGGATAGTTGGAAACTGATTCAGCCCAACCAGAATTGGCACGATTCCTACAGCTTTTATTCATGATGTTAGTGCAGAAGAACAACACATGTTAATAAACCCTTGTGTGTAAAATCAGTGAAGTTATTGGAATCTGTTATTCTGTTTATTCATCCTCTACAGGTCCTGTTTACCACCTTGCCAGTAATTCCTGTTTTTGGCTGCATGACGCAAACATTATCTAATTACCAGTGTTGTCTCCTTTTTCCTGCGGCGGTCACACACTTGTCCACAGCAGAAACAAAGTAAAACAGCCACAGGATGAGTATGTGTGTCTGGCAAATTTCTCATGCCTCCCTGCAGACTCTTAGAATAACTCGCCACCAGACGATGAGACTGATGAGTAACTCAATTAGTGCATGTGCCAGATTTCCCTGTGGACACGAGCCTCCAATTACACACATACTTCAGCATTATAGAATGTAATGACTGTGACCAAGAGCTACTGTGTGCATCTCAATGGAGAGTATTGGGAACGGTCACATCCACATGAAAGATTAGAAAGGTGGTTTGACACAAAATGTGAACGTTGGCCAGGGAATGAACATGCATACCTGAGCTGTCCTATGTTGTAGTGACGTGTCTCTCCGTCTGTGGAGCGGATGACACACACGCTGTAACAGGGCTGCAGCTGGCGGAGCTGCAGCAGCACCACGGCCAGGTAGTGGACAAACAGCTGCGAGTCGACGAGGGACACGGCGAATTGGACGATACCGTGGTAGTCTTCGTCCTGCTTAGACCACAAAGTGTTCACTGCTGTCACCACGTCATAGGTTACAGTCACATTCAATTCAAATATGTCATAAAATAGAGATATGTACAATCCAAAAATAAAAAACTCTAGTGAATTACTTTCACTTTTTGTTTTCAAAGGTCTGATGAAGACATGCATCTTATGTATGATTAAAAGTAAGAATGAAAACCTTTACAATTATTTACAATAATGACAGTAATGTTATTTGTTTGGCCAAATAAAAAGAAATGACAAAAACCCTCACATAACCACACACAAAATGAATCTCTTAAACCTTTGTACTCATTAAAATGTGGCAGTGTAAGCAACTATAAAAAAAACAACAACAACTCACCTGTGGGTCGAGGATTCTGACACCATAGAAGAGCCAATAAGACATGGTGAGCAGGAGTGTGAGTGTGGTGAGGAAGGCACGGTACACACACACTCTGGGCAGGCTGGCGCGGCCTGGTCGGAGAAACAAGGCCCAAATGGCCACCAGGAGCATGAGGAGCTTGAAGGAGATGGAGAGGAAGAGGCCCTCGCAGGCTGCACCACAAGTCTGCAGCCTGTCAGGCCACAGAACAACTGGAAGAAGCAGGAAGAGCATGGGCGTGGCCAGCACCAGCAGCCCCACAAACAAGACCACAGCCAGGGGAAGATAGCGACGGAAGCTTTGGGTCCGATCCTGTATCCCTTTCCCTAATCCAACCACTTCCTCCTGGGAGACGCTCAGCTCTGAAGTGCCTGTAACTGCGGTGGTTGTCTCTCCCCAGTTATCATCCTGAAAGAGAGAAAATATAACATGGTAAGTATGACCCTGACCTTAGCATACCAGAAATGATGTTACCGCTCATTCACAACTTCCACTCTCCCACTCCATAGCATTTTCTTCTTGGAGACCACAGACATTCAGGGAGAAGATTCCAGGGATCTCACAGAAACTCGCGGGATTTAACATGAATTCAGAATATATCAGACATGGAGGCGGACTCAAAACATCAAACATCAAACATCAAACATGTTTAATACTTGTTTGTTATTTGAAAATTATTAGAATAATTTGGCCAGATAATCTGTTCAAATCAGCCTAAAATCGAAAGGCAACCACGATTGTCGGGAGGGCCAGAGCAGGACCGGCTGGTTCCGGCTGGTTTGTGCATTTGGGCTTCTGTAGAATGTGTTTACATATTTCGCATCACAAGGATACAACACCACCGTGAAATGTGTCCTTAATTACTGTTCACACAGTTAATGAACTGAGCCAGGCTGGAAGAGGAGATGCCAACTCTGAAGCCAGAAGATGACTGAGCATGAGATGAGGAGACACAGGGAGAGAAAAGGATGGCAGCGGTGGTGGTGGCGGTGGGGGGAGGGGGGTCTGTCTGTGGGAGTAATGCATTAAATCAGAGGACAGTTATGTACTGTAAGTGTAAAGTCAGCTCCATTTATCACTTTTACTCAGCGCACTCCTGCACCAACTCACTTTAATAAGATCTGCAGCCTTCCGAACTTCAATAGATGCTCATTAGGCCTTTCATAAAATCCTTTTTCTCCACACTAAGCTGATATATTTCTCACTTAAACCATTATACATTTTAAAATAGTCCCCCTGCTATTCATGTGGATGGGATATTATACATCGTATTGAAAAGTAGAATCTAATCCTGCCCATTGGGCAGTAAAATTAGCACGGCAAGTTTCAGCTGCCTCTATATGTCCCCACACGGCCACTCATTACTCCGTCTCACAACAGGAGTAGTCATTAGCTCTACCAAGGATGTCATTTAATTGTCGTCAGCAGGACTACAAACAAATTGCTGTACCATTTTCTTGGAATGGTGTGGGAGAATACATATGCTGGAGTGGTTCAGGGCAGTTTTTCCGCGTCTTTTAACGTGGTGAAATTGGGTGTTAGCTGTGAAGGAGGGACTCCGAGTACCCTTCTGGTCAAACCTGCATTTACGGAGGTTTCTTTTTGATGAGTTCATAACCACAGGCTGTTGCAGCAGTATGCAGTGTGGCAGATCAACATGGCATTGATGAGCTGTGATTAGATTGGTACGTTTGTATGATTTAAAAAAGCAAAAAAGAAAGCAGAAGCACCCGAGATCAACTACACTGAATTTTTTTCAGTTTTTTTTTTCCACATGATGTGTGTATAATAGATATGAAGTTTGGGCCGGCGGTCTCTTTACTTGCCAAACTTCAAGCTCAATGTAGAGGAAAAATTTGATCTTTTGTATTTATTTTATCTCAGCCTACCAGCAACAACACATTAGTCGACCAACTGTTGGTTGCAGACGAGCATATTTCCCGAAACGTGAGTTTTTCCTCTAAACATTTGATGGTCACAGAGAGCGGCTGGGACCACATCACAGCTTTAACCAGCTCAGACACCAGACGGTCTGTGCCACTCCTCACCAGATGTTCGCTCTGAAGCACAGTTTAAATGTTTAGGAGCTGAAGAGGAGGAGGAGGATGAAGAGACTGCATCTATTTCTGGCCTCTTATCCTGCTCTCATGTGAAGGGTTTCTTCTAGATCTTCTAGATCTTCTAGATGTGAACACTTGCGACCTAATTTATCAGCCTCCATTTGAATGCACAATCAAACCCTCTGCCAAGGCATCTTTACAGTTTATTAGTGACTGAGGTACTACACTATTAAACCCAGCCATTAAGTCCCATCTGATTAATCCCCAAGATTAATGCGACACTAATCAGTCCTCTCTAAAAACAGCAAAGTGAGGAGGAAGTTTAAATAGGGAAAGGAAGAGAAAGAGAGCCTTCTGCCGCCTTGCTTGGCAGTCTTTTCACGAGTGAATATGGACAACACGCTGATTAGCAGTATAGTCAGTAACAATGTGTGAAGCGGTGCTAAAATAAATCATAGACCCTGAGGCAAAGTCGTTTAAAATGCCGGACAGGTTTCGTTCCCCTTTCTTCTGTTGCTTACGTATTAGCTATCGGATTACAGGCTGTTGGTGTGGTAGCTGTGCACCAGAGTGTCTCCACCTATATGACGTGAAGCCGGCGTAAAAATGCCAAAGCTCCGCGCCACCATGCGCTGTGGTGTTTCGCTGTGGGGAAATGGAAGCCGATGCCGCGTGGCACAAAGTCACAGCATCACAGAGCGGCGCGCGCGCTCTCAGTAACAGATTTGGCACTCTCTCTGTGACTCAAACACAGCCGTGCACCGAGAGCTGCGGTCCAAGAGCGTATCCTTATGTCACAGGCATGTGAGTAAACATGGGAGGATTACTCATATCAGCTTCCCTCAAAGTGGCCCTTGGCTGGACGTTAAAGCTAATCTCACTGTGGGAGAATGTCTCTCTGGGCCGGAGCCTGTTAGTATTCCAGCAGCTCTGCCGTCCAACAGAGCTGCTCCAAAACACAACACAAACACAAACAAAGCAAAACAAACGCTGACTGCATGATGGTGTAGTTTGGTGACATTCACACGTCATTTGCCTGGAGGGCCAAAGCAACACAAGGGTGGATAAGTTTACCCCGCCGACAATACGCGCACGCTGCAAGCTGACAATCACATGACAGTGTGGAATGTGGGATGCTGAGCTGAGGCGGTGAAATGGGTCAGACTGAGGAAATCCTAATCACATTCAATCATACAAGTTTTTGTTTGAGTGGACCTTTTCCTTTTTAACACGGATAAAACATTTTTTCCCCTGTCTATAAATTTCAAGTAGGTCAGCGAGACAGTGACGGAAGCCTGAGGCTGAGCTCTCTCAAAAAAGAGAACATCTATCACTCTTTTTTTTCCCTCCTCGGGGTGTGTTTTTGTTTCTCATTTTGCTTCCTTTCATTTCTTCGCCCCTCTGTTCTGAGAGTTTCTGAGAAACACACTTCTGTACCGCGTCGCGAAGACATGAGAACGTTTTACTCTCACGCCTCCTGTCAGCTGACTGAAGCGAGACACGAGAACACAGTCGGTTTGGCTTGTGAGGAAAGAATGATCAAAAATAATGATCACGATGTTCCTCTGCGTCTTTGAAGCCAGTGGAGTTTTATCACTGCGACCAGAGAATTACACGCACAGTAAACATACAAATCCGTCCCCGGCATACAAGAGGGACGCTGATCCTCTGACCTCGATGGTCTCATGCCACCATTGTTATTATGAGCCAGTCTCTGTGCCAGCTGTGCGACGACGCGTTTATAAGGTCACGGTGCCGAGTTCTTAGCTGGATTACCGCGGCCTTTCCGATTTACTCTGAAGGAATTTGATTACTGTTTCAAAAGAAGGCATTTAAAAATAGACCGCCTGCTTCAGTATACCTGGCCTTCCTCTCCCTGCTCTGTTGCGGAGGTGGGTTCTCCAGGCAGAGGCTCGCCATTGTGAACAGGCGATTCCTGGGACGGTGTGTCGGGCGGGTTGATGACGACGGACCTCTCAGAGCGACTGCTGTCTTTACTGCTGCTGGCTTTGTGCCGCTCACGGCTTCGATCCCTGGAGAACCAAACACATGAAAACAGTGTGTGAACATCAAGGATTGTACAACATCGTTGTCGTCACATAAGCACAAGATGAGAAATGCAATCTAAGTGAATTGATTTATATTTTGGTCAAAATTGAAACATTTCAGTTTGAGACGATTGTGCAAATTGTGCACATATTGAGTATGTAAGTATATATAAGAGTAAATGTAAGTTGCAGCCATACAGGCCAAAAGGCTGGTGAAAATATAGAGCAATGAATATTTCAACAGGCAATCACAGGAGTGAGGATGTGGACGGGACCGGAATCAAATCCTTCTCTTATTTGCAGGATAGCGTAGAATAGAGTAAATCACTGAAATAGGTTTAGAGCCATTCGTCTGTTACGGCCCTAATCCATGAGCTTTGTGTGCCTCAGTCTCCGGCTTTCTCCCGCTCTGCCCCTCTCTCTCTTCGCCTCTCGCATCAGTTATTAGGCTACAGCCGACCAAAATGAAAGCAAACACGAGAAACTTTTAATGTGCACCAAAAACATTCCAGTAGAAATTACACAGCAATGGGCTGGGATGAGAGATGCACTGTGTGATCCAGGTAAAACAAAAAGAAAACAGGGACAGACAGTCGGATGGAACGGCCTGAGCACATACCCATGTCGGTTTGATCTCCCGGAGCGGCTGGAGTGATAGGAGTAGCCCGAGTGGGTCGACTCGGTGTCCATTCCAGCGCAGTTTTACAGGCACTGATTGCTGAGGTGGACGAGGAGTGGTGCGTCGCGTGGCTGAGAGGACAAGCTGGCAGCAGTGCTCAGGACGAGGACTGGGTTGCTATAGAGACGAGCCGCTGGAATCCACGACGACTGGCTACAACCCCAGGGAGCTGCTTCAGTGGCCACATCGACCTGAGTGATGGAGAGATGGAAGGTACGTGAGAGAGAGAGAGTGAGAGAGAGAGAGAGAGAGAGAGAGAGTGAGAGATAGAGAGGTTTACTTCATCATGCTACAGCCAATGTATGAGGTATACAGGAAAATTCAGGCAACATGGGAATGTTGTGTTTAATATAGGGTTGGTAGTGAAGGAACTGGATTACAATTTACTATACTATATTTTCCTATTTCTATAGGATTTGGGGAAAAAAATGCCTTCATTACTTTTGGTGTGACTATGTCTTAGTGCTGCTATTTAAGTCTCTTATAAAAAATAATTATGCATCTACAGAGACATTGCAATGAAAAAAAAATGTTACAACATAAACGTGAGCATCCGAGCATTAGGGGTCTCAGAAAATCAAAATCAAATCCAGATAAGGTGAAAGAGCATTTATCATGTTCCTGTTCTCTGAAACAAGCTGCCTGTTGACCTATGACCTGCTTCTTTAAGAGAAAACGTGCAACTTTTCTTTTCTTTCAAGCTTTTGATTGATAATTTTTGTTATAGAAATTAGGGATATGTGTGTTCCTGATTCAGCTTTTTTTTTTGTCTTTTGTGTTTGGTAATGTTTAATGTTTTCTATGATTTTAACACTGTATATGAAATCTGCCATATAAATAAAACAGAGGTGAATGAAACAGCGCAAACAGATTTAATGTGATTAATGATAAAATGTGATTAGACGATGTGAATCAAGGTGCCACATATTTAATCAATATGACTTCATGAGACGCTCCATTGCTTAATGAATCTACTGCAAACAGAAACAGCATTTATCTATTTAATGAGACTAAACAATGAGCAGACTTTCTTTCTTTTTTCTTTATTCTGTTTGCTTTTAATTCTTGGATGTTTGCACAATATTAAAGCAGAGCAACCTCCGCATTTCACTGCACGTTTCACCTTCTTTAGCAATAAAATCCCTGAATTCTTGAATCCTTCGACTCATTTATACCCAACACATTTTAAGTGCACGGTGTATAACGTAAATATTTCCCTCCAGGACAATACAACCTAAAAATAATCAACTAAATGTGATTCAAGTCAATGTTTAGGTTTACATATGATCTACTGTACCTCTCTATTGTGTTAGCATGAGGTCAGATTGAAAGTGCCAGACTCACTTCCTGGGCCCTAATGTATGCCGCGTGACGGATGAGGCTGTCTCTTGCTTCACCATGTGTGACCATTCACTTAGAACTCAATCTACACGCCGTCCACCTGACAATCACCATCCTTCTCCGGCCCCAGTCCCATTCCACTAACTGGGATTATTATCATCTCCTTATTGTCGAAAGGCAATTTGTTATTTCTACAGCCAACGGTGCCAATAAAAATTAATACAGCACATTCAGCATTTTAGGATGCAAATCCACACAGAAGCCTGGAGGTAATTGTATTTATGCAACGTAGCTGATTTCCATGAATACGATACCAATGTTTTTCTTTTGTTCAATCCTCCAACAAGGGAAATGTGCACGAGATCGACCGCATATACTCCATTAAGGATTACACTGCATAGGAATTGATAACATTGTCCCTGTGTGTAGTATCACTTATGTCTGACAACGAATGCTAGGATTATGAGATTATGAGTCGAGTCAAGTCAACTTTATTTCTGGAGCACATTTAAAATACAACCAAGGTTGACCAAATGCTTTACAGATGTAAAGACATAACATAAAACATATAAAACATAAAATCAATAAAAATAGAAGTCAAATAGTGGTATAATAGAATAGTAAAATGAAAAACACTACACTATTTCTATCCTGAAGTGAAGGCTAAGGAGAAGAGGTGGGTCTTGACAAGAGCAGATTTAATTTCCATGGGTTGCTCCAAAGTTTAGGGGCAGCAACAGAAAGGGCCAGATCGCCCCTGGTTTGTGAATTTCTCTGTGAGATGAATAAAGTATCTATCTATCTATCTGGTTTGTAGTCAGGATTTTGGCACTAAACGCAGACTGTTATCAGACCTCAGAGCTTGGGATGGAACGAGAAGAAAAAGATGTTTCAAGAGGTAAGATGGTGCCAAACCATTAAGGGCTTCAAAAACCAACAATAAAAACGTAAAGGAAGCCAGTGGAGAGAGCGCAGCACAGGCGTGATGTGGTCTCTCTTCTTTTTTCCTGTCAAAAGGTGAGCGGCAGCGTTCTGGACCAGCTGGAGGAGCTGGACAGATGACTGATCTAAACCAGTAGCATCCTGGTGTAAAGAACATGACATCATTCTCCCCACTGATACAGTTTCCTGTGCTATTAAAAGCATGTTAGAAAACACAGAGCATGGGTAGTCACTGAATAATGCACTCGAACATGCGAGAACATGGCGTTCGCGGTATCAAAGCAGATTTTTTAAACAGAATTGCAGACAGGGCACAGTGACATCTCTCATCCCTAACCAACATCTGGAGCGTCCACAGTTGCCATGGCAACACAGGAGGCAGGAGGCCCCGTCTAGTAGCGATAATCAATCACCCCCCGCAGAGCGTAAATTTGTGTGATACACTAATAGTGTGTGTGTGCGTGAGTGGGGGTGTGGCGGCACTGTGAGAGGGCACAGCGAGTAAACAATGGCTTCCCATCACACGCAGCACCCAAATGGTTTCAACGAATGAATGAATGAATGAGCCCGAGAACATGAATAAAAGCTGTTAACCCCGTGAGCACTGATCTCCGAACGTGAGGCGGTGAAAATGTGGGCCAAGATGAGAAGCCACTGAGAAGCCACTCACCCACAAGGGCGAGCACAGTGGACCAGGCCATGTGGAAAATCAACGCCGCGGGGTAAAAAAAACTATCAGTTACAGACTAACGGATAACTATGAATAAGGCATGCAGAAGTAACAATGTCAGACGTGCCGCTTTACTTCCAGGAAAAGAAAAAAAATCCCAGAAAATTCTGGAGTCGTCATGTGAGGGGGGCAGATGAACAGTGTTATCTGCACGGTGAAGCATGACTTGCATGCGTCTCTGAAGGCTGTTGTGGTTCACTGCACAGAGATGAGCGTCACGAGGGGAGACAGTGATACTAATGTAAAACAAACACTCATTATTGTGTTTGTTTAGTGGCCGGAGGTTGTCGCACAGTGCACTTACAGAGCTACTGTAAGTGCACATGGTCAGATTTGGAGATGAGATTCATGCATTATGGATAAATAGTTCTGTTTTATTACATTATTAACGAGCATCGACAGACGGCACTCATGCAACACATATAAAAGTTTTATCTGAGTGTAAGGAAATACGGATACATGACACTGAATGGATAGTTTGAAGCACTTTCACACTATATTGGGAAGAAAGTGTGCTTTTGTGCTGTATTTAATCCTCTCCCACTACTTCTTTTTCAACCACAAAGAAAAACTAACAATGGAAATATGGTTTATGCATGTAATATTGTCATTTATACTATGATATCTTTTCTTAAATTGTACTTTGAGGTTAAAAATGACAAGATATCACATTTATATCCCCGTAGTATCCCACTATATCATCACTCCTGTATCCTAAGATGTATGTTTTGAAAGATCCGGGTCTTTCCTCTGCTGGTGCAGCTCATCGATGCATAACAAGAATGTGAGATGACTTTTGTGCAGTGTCACTGGCTGCAGGGACATTTTAGCTTCCTTAAACTGGACAGAGAACAAGAGGTGTGGCGTTTGAGACTCAGTCCAAGAGCAGCGCAGTGTTCCAGTGTCACAGCCTGGTAACCATGGCATCTGTTACCTCTCTCTCTCACACCCATTAGCCCTCATGCCTCCTCCTCTGTCCTTCATGTGCACTCTGGCCCTGATGACACAGATAGATCACATGTACAGGACTTTATACATATATGTAAAAAGAATCCTGACACAACCCTCCCATTTATCTGGGTTAGGTGACTTTTTATTTGACTGCTGCCATGTCAGATTTTGAAACCGGACGTTCACAGATGTCACCTGCCTTTTATTCACTAAAAGGTCTATGGGATGGAGGGTTTAAAGCATGTTCCTTTTTACCTGTTTGGGACGCTTGAATGTCAGGTGTAAAGCTAACAACAGCAAGCGGAATCATAAGGAAAACACGGATGCAGCTGAAGTGACACAGCTGACTGACTCATGGTGTTTTAGACTCATTTCTTTTTCTTGCCTTTCTGCTGCTCTCTTTCTCGGGTCGCCACAGTGGATGATTTGCACATTTCAATTTGGCAGAGATTTTTATACCAGATGCAACCCTCTCATTTATCTGGACTTGAGACCGGCACAAGGAGTACACTCGATGTTCCCCCTGTTCTCCCCGTGGCTGGGGTCAATTTAAAGTGTCCAATTAACAATGGGGATGGAGTACCTCGCTCAGGGGACCGGCTGGGACTTGAACCAGCCACCCTTTAATCACAAGCCAAGTTCTTTTTTTTTTTCCGCACTTGACTATGGGCTGCCCCAAGGTGTTTTAGACTAGCAATCCACAAAAAATATCTACAAAACCAAGCACTATTCAGTTATTACAGTAAAGGATCAAATTATCATTGCCAAAGGAGATTATAGAATAGAATAGAAATAACCACTTGTTACAACCACGGCGAGCAGGAGTTCATCTCTGAAAGCACAACATGTCAAACCATGAAGCAGATTGGACTACACAGCAGCAGAGGACCACAGCAGATGTCACTCCTGCTACCGAATAACGTGGCGGTCAGTGTACGGTCTGCTGTGTGCTCGTTTTCCTGTCATTGTTTGCCGCTGATAACAATGTGACATTTGATTCTTGACACGAGCATATAGTGGTTAGGTATGTGCAGAGAGCAACTAGAGAGCAACCCTGTGACCTTTGAGTGACTGGATAATCTCAAACTACTCTCCTACTCTGCTGCCCTTTCACACACACACGTTTGCACTTCATTCATAGTGAGGACCCTCATAGACATAATGCATTCCCTAGCACCTTACCTTAACCATCACAGCTAAGTGCAGCACTGACCTAAACCCAATTCTAACCTTCACCCTAAACCCAGATCTTCACCCCCAAAAAGCCCTTTAAAGAAGTGAGGACCACCCAAACTGTCCTTACTTTGCCGTCCTCCCTTGGTATGGTTTATATAAAAGCCAAAATACAAGAACACACACACACACCGTCAGGTTTACAGACTCTGCCTTGACTTCCATTCATTTGGACCGTCTAAACGAAGTGTTATCTCTAACATTAACCACAACCATAACCAGTAAATGCCTAACCCTATAACCTTTACTTATAACCACAATTCAAACCTTAGCCCTAGACTTAACCAGATCCTCAGAAATGAGGTTCTGCCTCATTAGGACCATGTTTTGGTCTCCTTAAGGAGTACTGGTCCTGGTAAGATCAGTGTTCATGCCAAAAAAAAGGTCCTAAAGTTGTAATAAATACAAGCACACACACACACACACACACAAAGCTAAGAGGAGAAAGTTAAGACCTGACACAGTCCTCTGGAATGCAAACGCTCTGCTCTGCTCATGTGAAACTATGTAAAAGTATAGTAGAGGGAGAGGGGGCAAGGTCACGCTGAGGTGGTGAAAGAGATACCTCAGTGCATTCATACCGCCTTATTGTCCTTAAATACACTACTAAACACCGCTCTGAATAACACCATGCCTTTACGCCACGCTCTCTAAGCTTCCACGGATCGTAAAGGTATATCTTCAAGTGTCATTCCCAGCCAACCCCCCCCCCCCCCCCCCCCCCCCTCCCAAAAAAAATGTAATTTAAAAAGGGAACAATGATAAAAAGCTTTGCCAGGAACTCTTTCTTTTGATCATTTGTGGCATGAATGGCTTCCAGGGGGATGACTCATGTATTTCAGAGGTTCCCATACCTCACAATGTCCCCTCGGCTTCTCCACACACAGGAGGACCTATCAACACTGTTTCAATAATACATGACTGGAGGTGATGCATGGTTTCACTGCAGCAGCAGCAGCAGCAGCAGCGGCAGCAGCATCATGAGGGACACTCATGAGGAGATATGTCAGTGTCAGAGGAGGAAACACGTTTCAATCTCCTCATCCAGCTGTGCTGCTCCAGACAGATGCTGCTGCTGCTGCTGGTGAAGGCGACACACACCATCACCCTGCTGCTGCTGCTGCTGATGATGATGCTTCGTCTGAAACCGCCCTTTATTCCACAGCTTCTCCTCCTGCAGTCTGAGGCAGCGAGGGATGCGCTGTATGTGTGCTGTGACTTCTCTATTACAAAGCTGCAGTGTCGGTTACAAAAGATCTCGTTTCAGTTTCACCCTGAAATTAATTCATTAAAAATAATAATAATAATAATGATAAAATTAATAATAATAAGCACCTCATGCAATTAATGTTGTATTCTGTTTCCACATAAGAGGCAGTGGAACAACATGGTTTTACCTCCACATGAATGTGGGTTAGTAGGATCACAGACTAACACAGGAAACCATTTTCACCACCAATGAACTTCACCGTTAATTCTCATGTGGGTTGTTGAGTCTCGGGCTTGTGACATGAAACCAATACCGCGGGTGTAAATGAGTACATTGATTGCGAGGATCCGGTGAGTAAACGTACCTCTGTCTCAGACTGAAGTCATCATATTCCCTCTCCTGCGTCTCAGTGTGAAGGTGTGAGTCCGTCGTCGCCGCCGCCGCCGCCGCTGCTGCTGCTGCTGCGTCTGTGCTTTTCAGAACAGACAAACCCTTCCTCACAGTCTGGCCATTGTGATGATGAGAAGGACCGGAGACAGAGAGAGAGACGGGGGAGAGAGAGAGAGAGAGAGAGGGAGGGAGAGAGAGAGAGAGAGAGAGAGAAGCAGCATGGAGCATGGAGGCGCTCGACAATGATGTGTTTCATCTCTTGACCACAAGGGGTCGCGCTTACGCTCACACATATTGTATAATTTGGCTTCTTTTCTTTTGGCAAAATGGTAATGGAAAATATTTTTGATCAATACTGGCATCATGATTATTCACTGGCACCTGGGATAAAATAAAAAAAGTAAGAGGCCATACTTATATTATATCATTACCCCGTAACTTTAAATCCTGAAAGAACTATAACAATGGTGTATTATTATTTTTTGTAACTGAAAGAATGCTGTGAAGGAAAAGCTGGAAGAGAGAAATAAAAAATGTAAAAGTATAATCACAAATAAGAATGCTGTCTTTTATGTCGTTTATGTGTTTTTATGTCATTGCATTATCATAATAGGTTTTTTGAAAATGAGGAATACTCTACAAACAAAAGTAAAATAGCTTAATGTATCTTAAAATCATACAAACTTAAGGCTGGATTATCAACCAACCTTTACCCGCAAACCCAAATTAACACTAAAATCTAATTTCAGGGAATACTGGGATTGATTGTTCAAAATTCTTGTCATTACCTCACTTACAATATAGTGCCACATAATCTGAATTACTATAAAAGCAAAAAGGAGCCATTTTTGCACCCATAAAAAGACAATAAAAAGGTTTCAAATGTGTATTATTGCTATGTTTTACTTACATTCTGAAACATGAGCAACAACAAAAACCACAACATAATCATAATAATTCACAATTCATTTAGAAGAAACCCTCATTCCTGACCTTGAAAGTAGCTGTTGACCAAATAATTTTACTTCAAGGTCCTTTGTTCTGTCTACTATTCAAACAAATGTTATACTGTAAGGATGAAAGCGTCAGAAAAAGCTTGCCGATGTAAATAAAGCAATGTTTTCAATGATTTAAGGCACACAGAAATACGACTTGTATTACAGTATGCTATCCTGAGGATACGAAATTGAGATTACTACATTCCTAATCTTAATTTTGTCCACAAAACTCCATCAGAGGGGAGTGTTGCTCCTCATGAAAGTAAAGAATAGAATTTCATACATTTTAGAGAGGTTATATCCAGAATAACAGCAAATCATTGCCTGTTCAAACATGTAAACTCAACAGAAAACAACACAATCTAATAAAATTGTCCAATAACGGTGGTTTCCAGTTGTGGTGACTCAAAGACAGAATATAAAATACAGAACATTGCTAATAATCACGGCCTTTTATCCATAAATATGATGCTACGTTTGGCAGGTCCTTCTAGTCCCTGACATTGTACCCAGCGTGTGGTGTGTGTGATGTGCAGTGTGCAGACAAAGCACTGTCACTCGTACTGCTGGAGTGGACATGAACAATACCCAGAGTCCCTTGGGCCACATTACTCTGCAGAGACTCACATAAAAGGAAGCGGGGAAGTAACACAGGCCGCCTCTGACTAATGGAGAGAAAAAGCAAACACGCAGGCATTCACATTCACCGCCTGAGCTCATACAACATGTGAGCCGAAAGTCAAAGAGTCGAATGTCAAAACAACCCTAAAATGTTCAGTGGTTTATTTTGTGTAAATAACAAAATACATTGCTGGTTAAAAAAAAACCCCAAATAAAACAGAGAATTGAAGACAGGTTATGTTAAAAATGGTACAAACACTAAACCAAATGATGAAATATGATGCTAGTTCATCTGCTCTTCCTCAGGTGAAGGAAGAGCAAATTATTGTGGGACCTTTTACAGTAAAAAGTGTGTCATTTCCTCATTGTGTGTGTGTTTCTGGGTTTGCTACGTCTTTTAGACATTTTGTGGCAGTAACACTGACCTTGTAAGGACCAGTAGTCCTCATGGAGACCAAAACCTGGCCTTAATAAGGCAGAGCCTGATCTCTGAAGAACTGGCACTCAGGGCCTACTTTTGGGGCCTTAATTTAACCACAGTTTAAAATGTCATTAGGTTAAGATTAGGATTAAACCAGGGGTCTGCAACCTCTAGTGTCAGAAGAGCCATTTTTTGACTGCTCTACTAATATAAAAAATTTGGAGGCACAAAACATTATTTTGACCCATACAATGAAGATAATATATGAAGTTTCATATATATATATATATATATACTGTAGATAGATAAAATAACAAGTTTTTTTGAAAAAATAAAACTGTTAACATTTTATAGCTGTTGACAAAGGAAAACACACTCACCTTGCTTGTAACCTCGTCAGAGCAGGTACTAAAAAAGCACCAGGTACTTTCGCTAATGGTAAAGCAAAAAAACCCAAAAACGAGTAGGGTCGAGCCACGCTGAGCCATGTTGTTCTGGATCCGTGTAGAGCAAAGGCGCCATTAGGATGTGACACATGTTTTTAGTTGACAAATTATTAAAACACTTGTATTAATCGCCTTGGTCAATAAGAGGTGTTCACTTTGAAAGACAAACATTTGAATAAAATGTCTTTTTTTCTTTGAAGCTACAGGGAGCCACTGCAGAGGGGCTGAAGAGCCACGTATGGCTCTAGAGCCACAGGTTGTAGACCCCTGGATTAGAGTGCAGTCCTGTTTGTGTGTGTGTGTGTGGGCTGAATGCTGTAAATTGTCTGGAGAATCACCTGCAAAGGTCAACATTTCATTTGTCATTTTAACCCCACACATGATTCAGGGAACACATGGCATCTCTCAGTAGTGTTCCAGATATCATGTATCTGTCATGGCTGCTTACAGTGATTTCTCCTCCTCCATCATCGTGTTACAACCTGAACATCCAGCACGTGACTCAGGTAAGAGATGTAACAAACGGCGAGTTGTAGGATCTCAATCTTGGACAACTTCCTGTCTGGTGGGCTCGTGGGCAGGATTTTCCTCAGCTCTGCAAAGGCCACGTTGAAGGCCACGACACGGACGCGCTCCCTGGTGGCGTGCGCGCACCGATACTTAGCTGTCGCGCGCCTCCTCCGCCTCTTCTCCTCTATGCTGAGGGCGGTCGCGCGCACGGAACACGCATTGGCCTCTCCATCCGCGCGCTCGGCAGAGCCACAGTGAACATCCAGCTCCAGGGGGCGCTCTGTCTCCGTCTGCTGAGGACTGAGCATCATCTCACTGTCCTCACGTCCTGCAGAAGAATCAGAAAATATTATATGACGTTCACGACCATGGCTCAGAATTCAGGAAACAAATAATCATAAACTATTTTACAAGACAGCACATGTACAGCACATTTCGTAGACTTTGCATGAAGCTGAAGTAATTTTACAACAAAAAACAGGCAACGCATTTAAAAAACTTGTTTTAATTAAACAGGTTATTGTTATTTATTTGGCAAATAACAAACTGAGTTCACCTTTTTATTTGTGCCACATTAATCAATTAATCAGACATGACATTCAACCACTAAAACAACCTTTTCTGTTCAGGAATCCAAGTACTATAACTATAATTTGACATCTTACATAATTTGCTTTCCTGTTTATTTTTTGTTTTCTTTTGTAAAAACAATAATAATATAATCATATTTTAGCATTAAAACCATCATTTTGGTTAAAGAGCTTCTACATACTGGTGTATAAACCATAAGAGGAACATAAAATATGATTTAGATAATTACCAATGCTGTTAATGTAGGGCAGCTGTGGCATAAACATTGTGGTGGTCTAATACATGGGGTAAGCACTGGATATCCCCTTTACGAGTTGATTTGTGTTCAGACTAAAAAAAATAATAATGTAACCAGCCCTAAAATATGATAGGGACTCGTGCTGCCCCCTTGTGACAGATCGTAGTAGACAGAGGCGCTGTCTGAGGTGCTGAAACAAGTGCCCACAAACAAATGTTTGAAATCATCTAGTAAGAAATAATAATAATAATACATATATATGTATATATATATATATATATATAATTAACTTGTTTCAGTAAAGCTAAACTGACAGTTTCACATAATCTTATCCTGCGATCAGCTGAGCCCACAAACAACAAACAAACAGTATCAGTTATCAGTACAACATCTCAACTCACGTTGCTCGTTAAAGAAACCAGATTGATGTCACACAGTGGAAGTGCATCAGTTCATCGCAGGGACGGTAAAGTTGTCTCCTCCCGTGCGCATCCATGCAGTCCTGGTTTTGGATTCGGTTAAGTCAAGTTTCAGTATTGGTTTCATGTGAGAGTGCAGGTGAAGTAGACCTCTCTGTCTGTATCCTTGTATCTCTTCATTCAGCAGCAGAGAAATCTGCCGTGTTGTTGCTCTGTCCGCATCTTTCAGGATGTGCGCAAGATAAGACGCCCCCTGTCTGCCCATAAGCGTGGGCTGACGACACGAGCAGCAGGACAATGAGAATGTGCTCATCATTGTAAGACAATTAGGCTTTCTGATTTTAAATATACGTATCACCGATATCATTATAATTATATCATCATTTTAAATGAATAGTTTGGGTTTTCCAAGTCAAAAGGAAACTTCCATATCCACAGATATTCACAATTTGTATTGTCCATCACTCAATATCAAGTTTAAATGTATTTATAGATGAATCTTGTGTGAACTATATATCACTTCATATCAAAACAAACACTTTTATTTTGAAATTATGAAAGAAATATTGTTATTGGTATATTGATGGAATAATGAGATATAATTAGAAGCTAATATCACATGTCCCTTCTGAACAGTACATGACTGTACTGTAAATATTCAGAATTGGAATTGTGGGTATTCTGTATGTTACTAAATTATGCATAATTCCATTCTGAGATGTCTACACTTTGACTATAATTCCAGTTCAATACATCTTCTGTCAGAATTACATTGTATATTCCTCAAACTGGAATTTATCATCATAATTTAGTTGCATGTATGTGTTATTCATCTACAATTCAACTTATTAGTTAGTTTCCTAGGAGAGACCTTCACAGTCAAACTCTCTCTGTGCAGGCATTTTGTTTGATTTGAACCTTATAATCCAGTGACCTCATTTGCAACCCTTACTGTCTGTAAATTGATTAAAGTTCACCTGAAATCTCCACTGACGTCATGTTTGTTTACTGTGTCTCAGTAGAAAGAGTAAGCTGCCTCATCCACAGAACAAAATCATGTCTCCTTGAGGAGCAGAGTGAAACAGCTGCTTTTGTCTGTACCCATTAAAACACAAACATGAAACAAGGGAAGTTGTGTTCCATGCTGGAGCTGGAGACAAGAAGGGGGGGGGGGTTTAAATGTAGATTTCTCAGCAGTAAAGTGCACAACACAGGGTTTGGTCACAAGCTGTTAAACATCTACAGAAAACATGCTCTACCATTAGGATTTGCAGGAGATTGGTTCACTCATTGTGTGTATGGGTTTTCTCTGGGCTCTCCGGTTTCACCCCACAATCCAAAAGTTTGCAATTTTGCGGATTAGGCAAATTGGACACTCTAAATTGACTGTATGTGTGAGTGTGAGAGAGGATGGGTGCTTGTCTCCCTGGGATGGATTGACAATTTGTCCAAAGTGTGCCTCGCTTTTCGCCCTATGTCGACTGGGATAAGCACCAGCGCCCTCTGCGACACTCCTGTGGAAGATAAAATGGTAGAAGATGAATGAGGCTCAGTCAGTGTGGGAATTGAATTGAGAGCTTGACTGTAAAACAATCAACTCCAAGCTTAATAAAGGTTACATTTACTCTCACAAGTAAATAAAATATTATTAACAAGTTCAGGTTCAACTTTAATGTCATATTATGTAGAGACGGTGTTACCCATGAAATAGTTACACTGTAAATGCTATTCTGTGACAAGAAGCTACATTCAAGCTTATAACAATGTAAAAAGTGCATATACTGTACGTAAATAGGTTATTTTGTAGCAGGTAGTAAGTTCAATATGTCAGTCAGAACATCTGCAAACACCGAAGCACAGGTTTTGTGTTTGGGCTTGGTGTTGTGGACACTGAATAAGTGTCAGTCAGTGGGAATCCCTTCACTGTGTGGCTGCAGATTATTAGGTTTTCTTGTCTGTGTGGAGTCATCGTCAAACACTGTTGATCTGCTTGTGTCTTGTAGTCATTACAAACGTGATCACGGCGAGCAAATCAGCTCCACCTCCATACTGATGGTAGAGCGCGTTTGTCTCAGACACCGTCTGACGCGGCTCAGCTGGAATCACGTGTGATAACGGAGAGCGCCTTGGCATATGGTTGAACGCTGTTATCGTTCTCTCCTAAACACCATGTGGCCATTACTTGGGAATGACCCGCTGCGCTGCTGAGAGGGAAAAGTCACATCAGGTGATGAAGAATAAGGTGTTTCATTTTCCCTCCTGTACATTTTAATCTCCAAATTAGTATAACAGTCATCCGAGAGCTGGCTTTAGCTCCTCCATAGAGATTCACAGAGAATGAATGAACGATGTCATGACATCATATAATCATTTTTCATTTAGGAATAATCTAATCTATATTGTGACATTTGCTGTTAGTGTTATAGAATCTGAGAATGTCACATAGAATATTTTACAGTTTTAAGTCTGTTAAATCAGCTTAGGGACAGTTCCTGGTGCTGAAATGAGTCCAGGTCAAAACAAACCGAGAGCTACATTTCATATCATATAATTTTTTATACATAGATATTTTATACCTATGTGTTGTTTAATGGTCCAGGGGTTCAGTTTGTGTCTACGGCCTCGCTTCACATTATTAGTAATGCATAACATTCAGTCAATTCACCTCTGCCAGACCATTTTAGTTCTGCAGATTCTTCATACACCTTCTCCCACAAATACCTCACTCACTCATCTTCTGACACTATCCTCCACCTGAGGGGGGCGCCGGTGCCAATCCCAGCTGACATAGTCAGTCCATCACATAGAAATAAACAACACTCACACCTACGGTCAAACTCCTTGTTCCAACCAGGTCTGTAGGAATAAAAGGACGTTCAGGGTCTCTGCTTTTTGCCACACTCCCCGTGCTGTGCACTGTGTCATCGCCTCCCTCTCGTCTACACCAATTATCCAGGGTTTAACTCCTCATCTGTCTCAGTCCCGACACCATCTGTTTGAAGCTTCAGAATAGAATAGAAAAGACTTTATTGTTGTTGCACAATATAGGGTACAACGCACACAATTGTGGGTGCTCCACACAGCAACAGTGCACTAAGAGGTGAAATAATGGAATAATAAGTGCAACTTTACTACAACAAAATACACATAAACAGCAAATAATCCATGAGATTATGCAATATAATAGACTGTAAGGTGCAGAGGAGCGGGGTTCCTTAGCTGTGTGTGTGTGTGTGTGTGTGTGTGTGTGTTGGGGTGTGTTGGGGTGTGGGTGGTATTCATTTACTGATTTATGTCTGTATGGCCCGGGGGAAGAAAGTGTTTGTCAGTGCAGTGGTGTGGGATTTGATTGAGGGCAACAGGTCAAACAGGTGATGGGCAGGGTGTGAAGGGTTTCCTGTGATAGTTTTCCTGAGTCAGCAGGATCTGGATATTTCCTCCAGGGAGGGCAGAGAGCAGCCGATGATTTTTTGGGGGCAGAGTTAGTAACCCTCTGTGCAGCCTTCCTGTCCACAGCTGTGGAGCCTGCACACTCCATGAGAGGAGTGATAGAAGGCCAGCAGTAGCTTCTAAAGTGTAATCACTCACTGTTTATCACTGTGTCGTCCACACAAGGGGGGAGCTGGAGAGAATCCCAGCTGACATAAGGTAAAAGGGGGGCGGGGGGTACACACCCTGGACAGGGCAGCAGTCCATTGCATTGGCCATTTTCTGTGTGATAATAAATAATAATAAATACATATTAAATTACAGTAACCAAACAAACCTACATGCTAACAGTGAAATCTCATATCCAATAACTGAACCTTTTAACTTCCTTAACTTTCTACCTCTTTACCTTCAGTCATGTCCAAGTCCTGTCATCCTCATGTGTTGCCATAAAATGACAAATGCTAAAGTTCCCCGTTTTCCCCCGTGTTCCACTCTGTCTGCTCACCATCTGCTGTCATATTTTCTTTCTGCCGGTTTGGAATCAGATATTTAATCAATCAGCTTTGTCACCATGGTTACGGCAGCGAGGAAGAAGCGGGGAGAGGCGTAAGGGAGGGAAGACAATACAGCAGCTCTGCTGCATTCCTCAAGGTTCTCTTTTGGTACAACTTCACAGCAAAAGCAAGAGTCAAGGATCCACTTAATGCTCGTTAAGTCATTATTGAAAGAAGATAAGGGACTCCCAGAAAATATTATCAATAACACAGGCTTTCATTATATTTCCTTGAATCATTTGCCTGAGATTAAAAATGAACAAATGACTCACTACATCAGGGGCTACAACAGTTCAGTTATCAAACATGTTCTGTTGATTCTGTTCAGTTATTCCAGCCAATTAACAAGCCTGAGAGATTTAAGAGTAAAGTCTTCATATGACACAACACTAGTCTGTGAAAATTAAACTACACCTCATTGCTATTCTCTTCTGTTTAATCTACCTTTAATACATTAGATTGAAGTCAAGTTATTTGAAGTATTATGGCGTTCAGTTGTGTTTTGCCATTCACACATTCACACATTCACATACACAACACTTTGCCTATCACACAGCCATTCACATATAGCTGCAAGGAGGACTTTTGATTTGCTCATGGACATCAGCACAAAGGGGATTGAACCCTAACCCTTTGGGAGAAAGACGACTCTACCATCATTTCTTGAGACAATTGTAACTTTGGATATTGGCAGTGATCTATTCCCACTTTGCTTTTTAATCTTATAGATTAGAAGGACTCATCTTTTTAAACAAAATTCTACTCAGCCATTTAAAGTACTTCTGGTCCAGTTTTCATTTAAAATCTGGCTCTTGGTTCAGTTTTGCTTTCAGGTGTGCGCACGGAAATTGTAGACTGAATGTAAATGAAAGCACTCATTGGAAGTAAATGAGGGAGCAGACGGACCCTAAATAAAACATAACTATTTTAGAGAAGCTCAAATGGAAAAGACGGAGTGGATGGATTTGTGAGACATGTGGGGAATTACACAGGGGAATGCTTTTGTGATGTTTTATGTGAGTTTGCATCCAAAAAATTATGTCCTTCAAACTTAAAAGCCGCAGCTTTTTGTTTTGTTTATTGTAATTACATAAATAGAAAATGTCAGCCAATTACAGAGGACACCTGTTTCCAACTCCTCAGGGGCAGTTAAGGCAGAGTGGGAGAGCACTGAGACATGCTAATGTGGCAAAACATAAAGAGTGATATTTTCACTTCATTTAAAGCATTTCCCGACGTAGTGGTCTCTTATCGCAGATCAAACAAATGAACAGAATAAAATTTGGCATCCACTCAATTAAAAACATTGTGTGTACATATTGTGTCATCATAGCACTGTCAACATTAATTTAACAACACACAGTAACACCAGATGTTCCTGAATCACAACAGCAGCTTTTGGATTAAAGTCAGGAAGCCACAGAAGCAGCTGTTTGAGAAACTGAAGCTTTTGTCTCATGTGCAGTATCTCATGAATCCCATATTTGTATCACATGTTCCAGCTACTGAAAATGGTGCAACTTAAAGCCATAGCAAATAGAATTCCACATTGCAGTTGACGCAGCATAGCTCTCAACAGGTGCTAGCTGCCGTGTATATAGTTCATATTAATAGTATGCAATTATACTGCAGCTCCTACAGTGTAGTAATATATTGTATGCAGAAATCTATTCTTTATTCTTGTGCTTTTGCTCCATTACCTTGTAAACCTTGAGAGACACAACAAGACTTTAATTTGCTCTGACTGTCACAATTTGAGAATAATAATACTAATAAAAATAAAACAGATCTTGTGTCTGTGCCAGGCTGCAGGGCTGTGACTGTGTTTTTATTTACCTACACCCATTCCAATGATTATGTCACTAACATTAGGTAGCAGTTTGTGTGCTTGACAGTGACTCTGCTCTGCCAATATATAAGCATAATTCATGACTCACCATCTGGATGGCGATTACTCAGTTTGGCCTTAACCTCCCAGTGCTCTGGCAGATATTCAGCAACTGTGATTAAACCGTAAACTGCATCTAATAAATTTGTTCACTGGAGAACATCCCAGATAATGTTGGCATCTAGTGGTTAAAAAAGAAAAGAAAAGAAAGCATGGATGTGGCACACTGAAGCCCAAAAGCATTACCAACTCACCAATACATCAATTTTTTGCAACAATATTTCTAATCAAGCACCTACATGTCACTATTCTGCTTTAAATAGGTTTATAGGTTTTACATTTTAAATTATAATAAAGATAGATAGATACAAAAAGTTAATTTAATGTAATTTCATTGTATTTGTTGTCCCTTACTTTTTGAGGAATGCCTGTATTATAGTGTGACGACTTGCATTTTCCTACATTGGCCACATGATGGCACTATAAGTCACATTTTACAGCAAAATCTCGCTCTGTCCACAGTAACGTAAGTATTTTCAACCACTGTAGAAACTAATAAAAGAAAGAAAGAAAAAAACCTGACACATGTGGAGGAAAGTGTGAAACATGCACATGAAATGTTGCAACAAAACAGCCTGGGATCATGTTGCTCAATACATCACAAACCATGGAAACATATCTCCCAGCAGACGACAAAAAGACATGCAGAGGGAATGTAGCCAGAGGCTCAATGTGAGGCACCGAGAACACCAACACACTAATGTGGCGAGGGTGAGAACAGCCTGTCTCATAGCCACCAGAATGCCTCATATTCGTCTTTTTATTTTTAACAGTCCATGTGTTGATTTGACAAATTGACAAATACCCAACACTCAACGGCTCAGGAAGAGAAAAACCAGGAGAGGCACCGGGGAGGAAGATAGCTGACAAAGCGTATCCATATGTCTCACTCATGTGGCATCGTTGCATGCCTGTGCACCCATGTGCTAACACACAGCAGTGAATCCACAGACAGGGCTCAGGACTGATTTTGGTACCAGATGTGTGCCAGCTTGTGTCTGCCTTTCCATTGCAGGACCTCTTTTTTCACAGGGCAACGTTCGTGAGCTTACTCGACCACAGGCAACTGATTTTTTTGGAGCAAAGTAAAGCAAAACAGAACTTGAAAACCAGTAACAGTAGACTACAGTGAGGGGATCACTAGAACACATGTGCTTAATGTGGTTTTGAATACACCAGGGGTGGCACACACAATTTTTAAACATCTTGTCCACAGAGACAGACGCTGCTGTACGTGTAAGCTCTCAAACATCCACAGAGACTTTACACAAAAGCAGAGGAATAATTGTAGATTCAAAACTGGTGAAAGATCTGCAGCTGTTGCAGCTTATTTTTAGATGCAGTAGAAAGCGTGTGGATGGGAGTGCTGAGAAACAGCCCCAGCAGCTGATTGGTTGATTGACATTGATTGCTTATTGACAGCACCTGTGAGGGTACAATGAGCCGTGAGCCCCGGCATATAAAAAAAGCCCAGTTTCAGCACCACACTGAGCTGCTTTCTGCACAGACACACAACTTAACAAGTGCACAAGTCACAGCTTGGTCCAACATGGGTGAGTCATGTGTTATTTGGGAATCCTCAAGGGTGTTTCTGATTCTAACCTGTTAATCTTGTCTCAACAGCAAAGAAGGTTTTGATTGTGTATGCCCATCAGAGCGGAGCCTCGTTCAATGCTGCAGCCAAAAATGTGGTAGTGGAGGTTTTGTCAACCAAGGACTGCACCGTTGAGGTTTCTGACCTGTATGCTATGAAGTTTCAAGCCTCTGCTACTGCGGAGGACATCACAGGTATGTAAACTCTTACGCTGGCTTTACATTCTGTACTCTTTGACTGTCCATCCTCAAGGACGTCTCTCTTCTCTTTGCAGGTGACGTTAAGGATACTGAGAACTTTCGTTATGCAGAAGAGACCAAGCTGGCATGGGAGGAAGGAAAGCTGTCTGCAGACATTACTGAGGAACAACGTAAAGTCACTGAGGCAGATCTGATCATCTTTCAGGTGAGCAGTCGTCGCAGTGATTTGTGTTTTCAAATTCTGAGCTCTCCAGAATAAATGACTGTTAAATGCCTCCTTTTCTCAGTTCCCCATGTACTGGTCCACTGTTCCTGCAATCATGAAGGGCTGGTTTGACCGGGTGCTCACACTGGGCTTTGCCTACTCCCAAGATAAGATGTATAGCAATGGAATGTTCAAGGTAAAAATGAAGTGGCTTGCCTCATTAAACTAATGCATTGCTCTGCCTTGGATTTTATTTATCAGTTTTCTCCACAGGGCAAGAAAGTCATGCTGTCCTTCACCACTGGCTGTCATGAGTCCATGTTTACTGAAAATGGCATCAGCGGAGACATCAATGTCACACTTTGGCCACTACAGGTATTTCTTGATTCATTAACTGAATCAAGTGTTAAATTATTTCAGCACTAACACTTTTTTTTTTTTCTTGACAGAATGGGATCCTCTACTACTGTGGCTTCCAGGTTCTGGCCCCCCAAATCTTCTGGGCTCCCTCTCTGATTTCTTCTGAGGAGCGTAAGGCCATGCTGGAGGCCTGGCGCACACGACTGCAGGGACTCCTGGAGGAAGAGCCGCTGGGCTTCACTCCTCTGGACTGCTTTGACGAGAAGGGCTTCCAGTTGAAGCCCGAGGTCCGTGAGAAGCATGCAGCCAAGAAGGTTGGACTTGCAGTGGGAATCCACCTGGGGATGCCCCTCCCACCAAACAGCCAGGTGAAAGCTGGGGTCTGAGGATGATGATGCCATCCTGTCAGTTTCATGCATTAAAAGCTTTAAAACCAAAATTCACTGTCTCTTGATGGTTCAACTTTGAAAGAGGTTCAGTTCTTGCACGTGACTGCATAAAAGTAGTGGAAGGAAAGTTGGACAAATGTGTGCTTCAGTTTTCATGGTGGCATTAAGTAAGATTTTACCAGCTAGACTTAATATTTTCCTTAACCTTTAAATGGCAAATCTATTTGCTCATGGTTACCAGACATACCTCCAATGTGGCTCCAGTGTAAAATTGAGCTTCAGCATGCCTTCCCATCCTAATTTTCTTTTTGGCTAAAACTGCTATACCAGGTGGAGGATTTGGAAGCCAAACATTCCCTCAGTTTGTCCATAAGGCCCTAATGAAATGACTACAACTGTTCCATAACTGCAGCATGTGGAATTAAGCAACTGTTTACAAGTTTATCAGAACATGGAAAGTCTGATCACACCCTGTTTCCACTGCCCTTAAATGGACACTTTTTCAGAAGTTGCAGTTGTCTTTCAGGCAACATGCCTTTGCCTCATCAGATCAGGGAGGCTAAGGGAGAATGTCTCTACGTCACTCCCTCAAAATGAGCTTTGAAGAGGTCTCCAGGTTAAGTCACTGACAAACAAGCTAAACGAGAAGCATGTTTCGTCAACCCACCTTGATAAACCGTTCCTGTGCCCAGCAGCCACATCAAAGCTGGGGAGGGGGTTGTGGGTAATGAACACTGCTTCTTGCTCTGCATGTGCAGTTAAAAGCTTTTTGTCTCTAGCTGATAATTGTGAAAGACTTGACCTTTCCATTTGCCTGTAAAGGTCAAGTCCTTATGAACCCCCTCTGTTCTAGACTATTTTTGGAAAACTCAAATGTCTTGCATGAGGCCTGGTTTAAGGTGGAGTGTTCTCTGCGATGTATACAGAAACACTGGCAGCCAAAGAGTCTGCCTGCACGCAGTGTGCAGCTCTTGCACAGCAAACCGAAGTGGCCGAGCACTTTTCCCAGAGAAGCAGCTTTTGTTTGGGTATGGAGGAAATGAAATGGAGGCAGGGTGGGGGGGGGTTGTGTGTGTGTGTGCACACTTGAGGAAATAGCCTTGCACTCTGATGTCCAGACCACAGCCTGTGACATGTAGGAACTTGACGGTGTGCATATTTAACAGCTGGGGTTCCACAAGGTCACAGTGCATTTGTTTGTGTCAAGTCACTTCCAATTTCATAATCACCTGCCAAAGCAGCCAGAACAAGTTCAGCGCTTGTCCTTTTTAGCAGTCAAAACAACTCCAAGACAAGAGTAATGCCGAATGGTGTTTAGACATGAGGATTTACTGCTAAACAGTCTTACAAAAGTAGACTTTATCAATTTGCAAATATCCGTTTTTTTGTTTTTTTTGCCTTATTCACACTGACAAATGCAATGGAACACACGGCATCATATCTTTACCCAGATGATGCACTGAAAAGTGTCCATAGAGTTGAATGCAAGCTGCATACATTGTCCAATGTGAAATGGGGGCGGAGCTATTTTGAATTGTTGAATGAAGAGGGCAAAGGAGCAGATATTTTGGCAGTTGATAATCAACTATGTGCAGAGAATCACTTGGGAATGAAGCTAAAACATAAGCCAGCTCCTTCACTTCACTTTCAGTTGTCATTCAGGGGAAACGTGGACTTTTAAAAAATGTTTACATTGCCTTTTAGTTAGTTAGCCCTGAGGGATTCAACATGGCCTAAAATGAAAAAGGTGTATACATTTAAGCGTTGTGAGGGAACAAAGACCACTGCTGTGTCCCTCTGTGCACACACTTTGCTAAAAATTTTTTTAGAATTTATTGTTAAATACTCACGGTAACTTCTGCAGACTCCAGCTGTAGAACTCCTCTGCATCGTTGGCTGACCGCTTACCGGAAGTAGTTGGGCTGGCTTATTGAAAACGGGGAAGAGTCAAGTGCATATCACATATTGTAGTTGCTGTTTCCTGTGAGTGATTAAATTTGGGATGTGGGAACACTGCTCTGTTGGAATTCACACACTATGGCAGAGAGTGTGTGAGATGTGTCTGAATCTTTCACGCACTTGTGAGTAGAGCTCTTTCTCCGCCTCTCTTAATCTGAGACAGAAGAAAACCAGCGTTAGACTTAGAGTCGGTGGTGTTGTGGTCACTGAGTGTTTATGTATATAAGGCTTGTACCACCGTATCTGATCCGGTGTCCATCCTGCTTTCCCATTGTCCATCCCAGTTCTCCCACCATGACTGCAGGGAAGTCCATTTTTCACTGGGTCAATGGGAGGAAGTGGGCACCATCTTACAAAAAGCATGGAAAAGAGCACCCGGAAAAACTGGAAGGTTTAGCTGATTCGCTAAAATATGCACATTTATGCAAATAAAATGAAGCGGAGAAAGCTTCACTCAAAAAAATCAATCCAAAAACAAAAATGTAAAAAATAAATGTTCCAGATAGTTATGTATGAACCTGCTGATTGTCTGTCAGAGCAAGTTGCTTCAGGCTAATAAATAGTCAGACACACAATTCTTTGTAAAACCATTAGCTATTTTGTTTGTGCAAGTAGGCTATTAGGTAAATGTAATTGGTGAGCTTTTAAGGCAAATTGTGTTAGCTTTGGACAGAGCTGGATAGCTGTTTCTTTTACCGCTGTTTATGCTAAGCTAAGTTAAGCTAACTGGCTGCTAGCTGTGGCCTAATTACTGTAGTCACATGAGGGGGGTATTGATAATTGAACACAGAAATAGACAAGTTTCTCAACATTTTACTATACATATATATGTATATGTATATATATATATATATGTATGTATATGTATATACATATATTTATTCATTTTTTAAATAAAAAATTAGACTTGACAAAATAAATAACAAATTCATTCTTTAAAAAACTGAGGTGAGATTTGAGCAATAGATTGAGGAATGCAGAGCAGAGCCAGATGTGACTGATTGTTCTTTGTTGCCTTTTGAGTGTTTTGATTAGGCCATAAATGGGTCCTTGTGTTTGCACCAGATGTCACAGGGTTAACAACAGTCAGACCATTAAACACTATGACCCAAAACATACTGGGAAGGAAAGAGGAGGAGAGGAGAGAGAGGAGAGAGCTGGACGAGAAAAGTAAGAACAAGTTAGAGGCTGACTGAGAAAATGAGGCACAGTTCAGGGTCGGTATATTAAGATTGACAGCAGGGAAAGTTTGCGGTGAATAACCACGCTGTAACTTTTCTAACTGCCCCTTTACCCTCGTATCACTGGTTGTTGATGTGGAAAATGTATCATGAACGTCATGATAGGGTGTTGTACCATGTTGTGTCCTTACATCGTGATATATTGTGCAGATTAGTGCATGTGCAAGTCAGAGATAGTCAAGGCAGACGTCAAGAGTGAGGCAACAGTGTCTAGCCACAACCAACCATGTTCATGTATTTATGTATTAATTAACCGAGTGACTGTGTTTTTGCAGTGGGGAACATCGAATCATTGCGCTAAAGCCTTCCTCCTCCGGGGTAATTCAACAATTCTAATTGTAAACAATCTTTTGTGCTGACTAAAAGACTCTTTACTCCTTTTCTCACCATACATTTCCACAGTTGTAAGTTTTTCACAGCGTTATGAAATGGGGAATTCATTTTGACATCTGAGTACAATCATCCTTACAAACTGCACCAATTACTGTAGCCTCTTAAATCATTGTTTTCTTGCTGTATAAGTAGATCGGTTCCCATTGTAAAAGGTAGTGTTTCAACAAAACAATCTTTTATTCACTTCTGACTCAAACATATACTGTAGCAAGTGGTTTTAAAGTGGAAAACAAAAACTGCTGGCAAATGAATTGCATACCTGAGCCAGTTGATAAAGTTTGTCAGATCTAGCTTTTGGCAAGAAAAGAAATATAGAGTATTTTTATGCTTTTATTTCGTCATAAACAGAGGGTGTAAAGTACTTGCATGAAACCACATGCATCAATGTGTTTGTTTGTGTGTGTGCACTTAAGGTACATTTCTCATGGCCCTGCACTGGTGATCAACAGCTGTGGAGGAACACAAGGTCCAAAAACGAAGGGAAGAACACCAGTGAAAAAAAAAATACAAATAAAAATAACAATCACTACCTCCTTCCTCTTTTCATGAACTCTTGCAGGATGTGTCTTTCATGCCTTGCTCTTTTCATCCTCACCTCCATCCTTCTTTTGTCTCAGTCTTCTCTTCTCACCGGTGTAAAAATACACAGGAAACTTTTACCACAATGGGACTTTTCACACACACTTTTGCTCATTAAGGACTTGGATGTTCACTGGAGATGTATCCTCACTGGATCAGGCTATTGTTTACCGTATTATGTGCAAGCTCTTTCACAAATCAGGCTCCTGACAGGCCCCAGGCAAGCCTGCACTTTGCAACTTTGAGACTCTTACACGGAAGACCTGCCACGGTTTTGATGAATGAATGGGCATGAAGCTATTGGCCCCCATTCAGCCTGTGATGTATAGAGTGCCTGGTCGTGTGAGGCTGACGTGAGGTAGCAAAGCTGTTTCATATTTACAAGCAGAGGCTTAGTGGCTGGGAGGTTCAGGGAAGGCTTTTGGTTGTTTGATGCATCAGAGTGACAGGGTTAACACTGCAGTCACCCATTACGCTCGTCTCTAAATCCTTTTCTGGACCATAATGAGAAGCAGATATTCACTATCTCAACCACAAGCTTCGGAGCGGTGGGAGAAACAGACACATGGCGAATGCAGCACATCATGTGTCCACCACTGCTTCTTGATGCGTTGCACCAGTGCTTTACTCTTCTTTTGTTTCTATCTTTCATTCAATCTTTATTCCTGGCTCTTATTTCCCTTGATATGATACCGATGCGTTCCCACTGTCATACATCAGCAGAATCCATGAAAGGCAACAAATGGCCTCATGCGTTTTTGGTCTGTAACAGATGTAAGTAAAGGTTCAAGGTTATAAATGACACGGAGAAGAAAGACTAGATAAATGGGAGGACTAGACTTATTGCCCCTCACTATAGGAGAGGGCTCAGCTCCAGATGCTGCCTGGGTTGCCACCTCCTCCTCAGTGTAATCCCCCTGCAGAGTTACATTTGTGTGTATGTGAGCGATGGGTGGGGGGGACCATGAATGGGAACCACCTGGGATGGAGAAATATGACTTTAGGTTATTTTCCATCCCATGTTGCTTTGTGGATTTTATTTAATAATTTTTTTGCTGCTGGGTAAGTTTACATAGCAAACAGTATATATCGCCATTTAGATCTTTTTCCATTAAAGTGACTCAGGCTTCTTTCCACGAGAATGTTTGTCTACATTACTTGTTCCATCATCTTGTTTGAATGCTGTGGAGCTGTGTTTATATCCAAGGACCCTGTGATGTTTGGTGTATGAGCTTTTTTTTTTTCAAGCTAAATTTAAACCATGAGCTCCATGCCAGTAACTGGACGACACAGGATTTTTGTAGTCATATGCAAACTAGGGCAACACCTACAGCTAATGTTGCCAGTGAGGCTATACTGCTCCAGGCTTCCCTCAAAACATAACACATTCCAGCAGTGTGCATGGTCCATTTTTCATTTAGCGTGACAGGACAATAGGGGTGAAAGTTAGCCACCTTATCTGTGAACTCTGAGCCATCAGCATGTTGTAAAGCACACATCAGGATTGTCAGGATAGGATTACTTAGTCCCCCCCCCCTCCAGGGAAGTCAGCGAGATAGACACCATCTCATGCAGTCTGTGGACAGATTCTGTCATTCACTAATCCATACTGGATACTTACTGTCCCCGGGAGCAAGACATTTCATCAGGCCTTACCCATCATCTGCGTGATCCCAGTGACCTGACGAATATAAATGAACGCGCGTCCGTGTGTGTGTGTGTGTGCGCGTTTGTGCAAGAATGTGGGGGTGAACAGCAACCTGTACGGCTCGGGGTGAACAGAAAATTTGTTTGAGTTGCTGCTGCGTGCGGAGATGACGGACAAAGTTAATGGGCTGTACGAGCCACAGCCAGCCATGCTGAACAGCTAAGAATGAAGGCACTGACAGATTCACTGAGGTCAGAGAGCGCGATGCAAAAGAGAGAGAACGTTTTAGAGCAATAGCACATTTCAAAAAACTTGGCCCTAATGATGGATTAAATAAATGTGGAAGATCTCTCGCACTGATGAACCCACCGACACTTGTTACCGAACTCTGCAGTTACCCCCAGGTTTATGGAGGAGCCTTTTCAGCCCATTGTTTTTGCTTTTACAGCCCACAACTTTGCTTTTTAGGTCCTGTCTCACTCCTCTCATCAGCGTTTCTTTTTTAAGCTGCAGGAGGGAGTTGTTTTCGGGACAAAAGCTCTAAAAAATCTCTAAAAGCCCATTGTAACCTAAATGTCTGTCAGCAAATGACTAACAAAGTTAGACACTAGCTGTTGAGTGCAGCCGAGCATTTAGCAGGAGTATGAGTACAGCAAACAAGCCAGAATTTGGAGTAAATATTGGACTTCGATTTGTCACATAGCAGCAAAAACAAATAAACAATACTGTTCATCCATTTCTGCTGCATGACTGAATAAGCTATTGTTTATTCACAAATTCACCACACTAACTTACCTGCAGGAATCTTTTTTTTTTTTTTTTTTTTTAACATACCACAAAGCCTCTTTGTATATTCATGTTTGACATCCAAGCAGTTCTCAGATTTCACTCACATTCATGGGCTGGTGTCAGAGATGTTCTTTCAGGAGGAATGTCACAAATGCTACATTTCCACACCGTTTTTGCCAAACACACGCCAACATGAACACATCCCTAAAAGACACAAAGCAACACCTTATTAAGAACAATTAGGAAAATCAGCAGTGACATGAAAAAAAACTGGCACAAAACCAAAAACCTTTTGTCAATTTGTTTTTCCTTTTTTTTTTCATGCACTCCCTCATGTTTCACACAAGCTTTGTCCACTCCTGCGCACTGCTGTCAGAGTAACTCACACAGGCCCTTCTCTTGCTGAAAGATAATAGAAAATTATGTGATAATAAAGTGAAGGACGAGCGATTTGAGGAGGAAGGGGGTCACGAGGCATGTGGGGAAGCAGAGGCATGCGGGAGGGAACCTCAGAAGTGCATGGAGGTTTGCAGTTGATGGTAAAAAATGTGCCTGAGAATGAGACTATGAGGGACCCTCTGAATGGAGATTTGCACGAAAAAGGGCCTTGTCTGTCAGATCCCCCACCGTGACATAGGGCCAGACTACAATAGGAACTGCAGTCATTGGGAATAACTCTCTCAATGTTTCTTCCTCTGTTTTCCTCAACTTTCCTCTCCCACACCAAGCAGCCACCCACCTCCTTCTTTGGCGTCAGCACTGCCCCGTTTAGCTACTGCAGTCCCGTGCCCTTTTCCATCTCCTCATCTCTGGATTGTTCTGTTGACCCGGTGACGACTCGGCCTTTGGGCTGTTGAAAGCAGCCCATGCCGTGTGGGAAACACAATTTGTTTACATTAGCTTTTACTTCGTCAAAGCTATTAAATCCTGTTGATTATTTAATTAAACTAACAACACAAATTTGTCTCAGTCTCAGATCAGTGTCTGCCGCCTGTAGAACAAAGACACCGACCGTGCCGTTACAGCCTCAAGCGGTAAACCTTCACAAAAACATCATGCACGGATTCCAATTGTTTTGGAACTCTTGCAGCCCTGCGACAGATTTCAGTCGCGTGCTGAAATACGTCTGGCAGCATTACAGCACTGAAAAAAGCGATGTTATGAAATTGGATTTTATTAAACCTAATTTCCTTTTTTGCAACTTGTGAAAGAACAAAACAACCTGTCAAAACAACACCGATATTTTTGCTAACTTGTTGGCATACAGTTGCCTATTTTCATTAGATACTGAGAAATATTGACAGTCTTCCTGAGCCATGTCTCCAACCCTGGAAATTTAAGATCTGTGTTATCATATTTTTTGGTGTGCAATTTCTTTTGGCTCTCTTTTGGTCTCCACCAACCCCAAAGGGAAATATTTGGTATTATCTCCACTAGCTCACTGTTTTCTTTGTCTGTCCATTGTTTGGTGCTGAGGTGGGACATAGTGTGCAGTGGTGGGGTTTGATGGAAGCACCTTCCAGCTGTGTCACTGATGAGAGAAGTCAGAGCAAGTCAAAGGGGCAAACAAAGATGTGTGTGCCCGGAAAAACCCAAACAATGAGCCGAAAGGTGCCGAAATCCTCTGGGATTGAGTGGAACTGCAGAGTCATGTGGTAGATGGAGTGAGTAGAGTGACGTAAGAAGTTCCGACTTGATCAGATTCACATGGTGGGAGTATGGATGAAACTGTCAAGCGACTGTTGGATTCCCTTCGATTTTTGTTTCGCTCCACATTAAATGCAGATGTCTGTCTCTCAAACAGCACCGCAGCACATACACAAACACAAACACACACAAAGACGCACACCCCCTGCTGTTCCCAGTCCTGCTTCCCTGTGAATGAGGACTAGGGAACAGAGGTTGGCAGCGGTCCGCAGGGCTGCGGATGCTTATCAGCAAGGCTTACAAATCCCTCCTGATGCTTCTGATATGGAGGACAATGGCTATGCGTGCGTAGTGGGAGCTCTCTTTAAAGCCTCATTGAAACCGACTTTACTCCACTCTTTAATGAGGTCAAAGTAGCCTGCTGGCTGTATTTCATCACAGAATACAGGGCGTACAGTAATAATAAACTGTGTTAAAGTGACCTGTACTGCTCAACGATATATTCTTCCTAAGAAAACAGGCTGGACAGCTTGTTAAGCCAGCACTTCAATCACTCAACACGGCATCAAAGGAAAGACTTCATATTGGAGCTCAAAGTGAGGATATTGTTGGGATTTCACAATTCCACCAGTGTTTATCACGTCAGTCTTTAATGAAATTCCACTCTTAGCTTCTTTGTGTGATCCTGCCTTTGTATTGAACTTGGGGTTAATTGCCCTGGTGGGGCCACCAGAGTTGCAGGTGAGCTTTCAGCTGCTTCCAGTGCAGACGTGAGCCACCCACACGGCTTTGTGCTGCATCCAAAGGATGTGCCTGAAATGAGACTGAATACCTCTCCAACAACAATGAAACAACAAGGCCTTTGCAGCTGATGTTGTTGTTGGTCACAGTTTTTGGACAAACTTTTTTTTTGTTTCTTTCGGTCAGATTGTTCAAAGTGATTTATGTGAAATAAACCAGGAAATACGTTTTGGCATTGTTTGTTATGCAGGGGCGTGTTTTTCAGTTACTTTTGTGAGACTGGGTGTTGGTTTTGGGAGGAAGCAGAAGACACAGTACATCTGGCTAACTGAACATCTGCAGCTCTGGTTTCATATTTAGGTTTCTGGGTGGGGAGCAGAGGGCGGTGTCCTTTCAGTTTGATTTTATGTGGTTATTTACACAACTGTGACTGCGCGTGGTCATCAGTAGTCGTGTGCAGTCAGTAATAAATGATAAAATAATCATGTAAAGATTTGATGAGATGATGCAAAGTATACATTTTAGCTGATAAGCATCATGAATTAATGCAACATATTGCTCCTGGTTCTTGATCATATTGTGAATGATGAACAATAATGGTTTCAAGTTATTGAAAAGTAGGCCATGATAATGTAAAGCAAGGGAGGGACTTGAGGGACACTATCACTGCATTTTACAATGTTTAGCCACCTTAAAAGTCCATACATGACGGGCATAACACAATAATAACAAGAGAATACAGGGAGCACTTAAACGTGTGTAGACCCGTGAGGCACTGTCCTATAAAAACGTGCATTAAGCAACATACCGCGTAATTTAACCCTCATAATGTCCTCCACAGATTGCCATACACCTTTTGTCCTCTGGGGTCAAAAATGGTTGGACTGTTTATAAATTAGAGTTGAACTCATTACCTGACATATAAACATGTCAACATCCATTTCCAAAACATGTAACCCTCCTGTTTGCCCTCAAATTTACCAACACCTTTAATCCTTGGGGTCAGCGCAAATGATTGCGCAAGTGTATGTGTCAGGTAGTTTAGGTTTATGTGTGTGTCCCCAAACACACAGTATCTATTACACAGATATGGGGACAAATACTAGGGAGACGTGCTGTGGAAATACAATCCTCTATGTAATCTTACTGATTGACCTAAAGTTGGAAAGATAGATCTTTTTAGTGTTTATTTATAACATTTATTTATTTCATTTCAGTCTTTACATATGAAGTAGAAAACTGATTCAAAAATCATTATCGATGTGAGTGATGTATATAATTTTGTAACATTGAATGACTCCAAGAATAATAAGGAGGTTTAATGTTCCCGAAATGTTTGTGCTGGCCTTCAATGCAAAGTGCAGTCTCTGTCTGTCTGTCTCTGTTTGTGTGTCTATGTGTGTGTCTGTGAACCTGCTTTTCCGTGTGTTGTGGGAACCTAAACCTGTTTCAGACATTATGGGGAAGACGTGTTTTAAAATTAGGCTGAGGTCAGGATTAAATTATAGTTAGGATTAGGATTAGGTCAGTAGTAATTATGGTTAAGGTTAGAGTAAGTCTCCAGGAAATGAATCTAAGTCAGGGCAATGTCTTCTGAAGTATGGAAACCAGTGTGTGTGTGTGTGTGTGTGGAGAGAGAGAGAGAGAGAGAGAGAGAGAGAGTTCATGGATTACTTTCCAATATTTATTTGTTTTTTTTCCCTCAATAATAACAACAACTATAATAGAGGGTCCTTGGTAGTGAAAATATAAATATAAGTAAAGTGATTATAAATGTGTGTTTTTCCTGCTTCGCCGAAACTCAGATGAAGGAGAGAGAGAATGTGTGTGTGTGTGTGTGTGTGTGTGTGCTGTCGGGTCCAGCCTTAGGGGCGTTACTGCAGTGAGTATCAGCAAGTGCAGAACGAGGAACAGGCTTAGATTCATTGACGGAGGCATAGCTGCTCACGAGTTTCCTGCAGCGCAGTCTGACGTTATTCATCAGTTAGAAAAAAAAACGAAAAGAGAAGAAGAAGAAGAAGAAGCCGAAATAAAGTCAGTGGAGGATTCAAACACAGGTAAGCTGATCAAATAAGCTCATGTTGGAATTGTTTTATTTATTTATTTTTACTTTCGGCTGGTCGGTGCCTGCGATTCAATCTGTCCTTATCATTATATATCATTATTAACGCAGTGAAAATGAATCGATATGTAGTTTATGATTTTTGCCGGGATTTGCCTTTTCCTGTTCTCTCTCTCTCTCCTTCTCTCCATCTTCCTCACAAGTGCGTCTGCGTCTCAGTTCAGACTCCGTGCTACTGTAAACCAAGTTGGCATGTGATAAGAGAGGTTTGTTTAGCAGCGCGACATAAATCAACAGTGGCGACAATGAGGCTGTTTGTGTCCAGCAGCAGCAGCAGCAGGAGCAGGAGGAGGAGGAGGAGGCGGTTTAAAACGGCACGATCCGTGCGGAATGACTTACTGACTGGAACACTTTTGCTGTTCATCTGCACGGTTTAAGTTTTGTTTTTGTGACCCGGTTTAAGAACCTGCACACAGAGACTGGTGTCAGGAGAAACTTCTGACAGTCGTGCCGCACCTGCACCATCACAGCCGGCCGCATTAGCACATGAAAATGGCCCTCACATGCTTTTATTGTATGTGTATTGAAAAACAAAAGACCTTTTCGGCTCATTTGTAACTGGATACTACAGAGGGTTAAAAAGCGGTGACACAGAGGCGCACACACACACACACACACACACACACACACACAGAGAGGTTTGCACAGCTATCCTTTTGAGGACTTACCAAAGCTCTATCCAGTTAACCAGTTAACCTCAACCTAACCCCAAACCCCCAGAAATAGGTCTCCATTAGGGCTTACCAATTAATCGAAATCGAAATTAATCGCAATACGGCCTCCTGCATTTTTCAAATTGTGTGTCAAAAATATCATTGTAGATGAATTATTGTCTTGACCTATACACGTCATATTCTACAGACTGAAGGGAACATCTCTGTTTCTCACAGATCTGCACAAATATCACACAGTAATCATTTTGAATATTATTTGCTTTTCGAATGGAAATGAGAATAAATAAACTGCCTAGGCAATTCCTGTCAAAATTAATCGTAATTGGATATTTATTCAAAAAGACTGTTGGTCCTTACAAGGTCAGAGATTAAGATAGAAAAGGTCCCCCCCCCCCACACACACACACAGAGAGCATGAGTTGTTGTGCTCTATCTGTTATCTGATGGTGTGGGCGTTAAAAAGGTTAATTAGCTTGAAGCCTGTGGGGCTACCTGGCACCTCCAGGTATTTTCCATATAATATAAGTGGAATTAGACAGAGGCCATTGTGAGGGATTATCTCTGCATAGAAAATCCTTCCATTAGAATGAATAGCAGCTCCCCTTTCCCTGCTGTGTCCAAAATAATTGAAAGCGAAATTAAAAAAAAGAAAGAAAGGAAGAAAAAGTGAGGCATCTGACATCTATTTAAAAGAGATATATCACAGGCAGTGTGGTCAAAGAAGTGTTGTGATGAGGGGGAAAATAATCCTCTTCAAATCCTGTACAGAATATGTAAAAATAGTCATCATCAGCCAAAAGTAAAATCCTCATCTGACCATATTTCAAAGTGTGTCATTTTAAATTGAAATGAATCCCCGTGCAAGAACATTACAATAATAATAAGTATATTTAAAATCAAATGCTTTAAATAACCTTTTACCCGCTTGTCAAACAGATTTCACTTGAAAATACAAAATGTGGGATTAGGATTATTCATGTAAACTGAATACAGGGACACAAATTAATAATATGTTGCAGGTGCCTTTTTCTTTCATCATTCCCTGTGACTGCATAGTAATTAGTTCTGTGTGCGGCAGAGCTCTACCTCTCCTACATAGACAGATGTCTGGTGTGGTCACATTTCACTGCTCTGCGGCGTGCTGTGTCACCCAGTGGTCGCTGACCCTCGTTTGTGCCGCGGTCTGGCCATTTTGCGGGCGTCAAGCGTCCCCGCTGGTCTCTGCGTGGAATCCACTCTGTGGGCGTACACATCGGGGCGGAGGCAACAGCAGGGTTAAGCCACTCGTGTTCTGGTTTTGATCTATCACCTTTGACCTCTGAGCTTGCACACACACACACACACACACACCAGTTAGGGGAGCAGAGAGAGACATCACAGCCAAAAAAAAAAAAAAGGAAAAGAACAAATGGGGACAAGGCAGACGCCTCTGTGCAGAGCTAGACCTTTTAGATTCAAAATGTTACTGGCATGCTCAGCTGCTCGACACACTGCAACCTCTGTGATCTCGCATATTGCTCCAGTCGCCTCACTCAGAGTGTATATGCGCGTTTTATTTGAATCTGTGTGCAAGTGTTGGTGTGTTATTAGATTCAGATGTTGTAAAAAATGACGTATTCAAGGATACGAGCGCCGATTGCTTTGATCATCTGTGTGGTGACAGCTCCATTCTCACTTCTCTTCGTCACTCCGCCTCAAGAGAAGGAGGAAAACTGTTTTACCATAACACGCTTGTTAAGGGAAAACATTCTTTAAAGTGGCATCAGGTTTCCCCACCCTGACCAACGCTTTATCTTGGAACGCCCTAAACGGAAATAGACCCTGTTTGGCTTTCTTGATCCCACTTCCTTATGTCTAATCTGCCTTCTCTGCTCGTAGAGTTAATGTAAACATTTATCGTACTGCTCCCCGACTGCACATCAGTCACGGACAACCAATACATCAGTGACACACCAAAAAGGAAACTCTTTTAACTTGTTTAAGAAGTAGCTTAACAGTTAACCACATCATGGCATACCACAAGACGTAAATACAGTTTGAGTCCACATGGGTAAAATAAGGCAAAACAAAAATAATGCTTTTCAAATATGATGCCAGAAAGTTAATTTAAAAAAAAAAAAAAAGAGCATTTAACAGTTGGATCTTTTTCAAGATAAATGTATGGTCCAATAAATGATGAATTAATGTTTTTGCAGGCTCTGTTCCATTCCGACGTGGTGTGTGTAACCTTCCAGAGATCTGTGGTCGTCTCCCAGTCCTGAAGAATGAGTCTGAGCAGCAGTGACCTGGAGGACCTGTGGGAGTCGTTGGGGGAACTCAACCTCTCTGAAACCTTCACCAACATATCAAGTGTGGACACCATGGTGTGTGCCACAGCGTTCAACCGCAGCGCTCTGCTCTACTCCATGTGTGTCCTCTACACGTTCATCTTCATCATCGGGCTGGCTGCGAACGCTCTGGTCCTGTGGGTGAACATCCGCAGTCAAAGAGACTCCACCCCTCGCCATGAGACGCACACATATGTCGCCCACCTTGCCGTTGCTGATCTGTGTGTGTGTGCCACTCTGCCCGTGTGGGTGAGCTCACTGGCCCAGCATGGCCACTGGCCCTTTGGTGAGGTGGCTTGTAAACTCACCCACCTGCTGTTCTCCGTCAATCTCTTCAGCAGCATCTTCTTCCTGGCCTGCATGAGCGTGGACCGTTACCTAAGTGTGGCGCGGCACAAAGACAGCACAGGTGGCGCGCGCAGGAAGCTGATCCGCAGCGGGGTGTGTGTAGGGGTGTGGCTTCTGGCTTTGGTAGCGTCCTTGCCTGACACCTACTTCCTGCGTAATGTGAAGTCCACGCACGGGGACGCGATGCTTTGCAGGCCCGTGTACCCGGAGGAAAATCCCAGGGAGTGGATGGTGGGAGTGCAGCTGAGCTTCATCCTTTTGGGCTTTGTTCTGCCCTTTCCTGTTATTGCAGTGTTTTATGCCCTGCTCGCCAGCTCCCTCAGCCGCTCCTCTGCCTCTTCATCTTCCACCACGGTGGAGCAGGAGCGGCGCGTGAGCCGCAGGATGATCCTGGCCTACATTGTTGTGTTCCTGGGTTGCTGGGGGCCCTACCATGCTGTCCTCCTCGCAGACGCCCTGTCCCAGCTGGGCCTGGTGCCGCTGACCTGTGGCCTGGAGAATGTGCTTTACGTGGCCTTACACCTCACCCAGTGCCTGTCCCTGCTCCACTGCTGTTTCAACCCAATCCTCTATAACTTCATCAACAGAAACTACCGCTACGACCTCATGAAGGCCTTCATCTTCAAATACTCGACAAGGACGGGCTTAGCGCGCCTCATTGAGCCCTCCAACATGTCTGAGACCGAGTACTCGGCCGTCGCTGTGGAAAACCCTCCGCAGATCTGAGGCGCACCAAACACTGAACACCGTTTGCAGATCGAACTGAATAATGCAACAACATTACATTACAAAATGATGATGCCATCAGACTGTAAATACCAGCATTATTTCTTCACATTAGAGGACAGTGAATGGAGAACAATCCAGCATCTTTTTCTTTCTCAGAAATCTGATAGAAAAAAAAGAAAGCTGGAACACTTATTATGCCAAATATCCTAGTTTTGATGGACTGTTTAAAAGCACTTAGAAGCAGTTAAGATATAATAGCTGATACTGAAATAATATCAATATTGTCATTCACAAAACAGTGATTGTGTAAAAACACTGTGTTTATAGGAGTGTACTGTGCGTGTTTTGTGTGTTTGTTGTGTTTAATCTGACAGGCTGAATTGAAATATTGAATATGGATAGTGTTAGTAGAGTAATATTTTTTAATCTTTTTTTTTTTGTCTTAAGCTGTATTTATATTGTTGTTTTTTTCTTAAACTGTTGTTTTTGCCTCTTTCACACTGACATGTGCTCACTTCATGCAATGCTGCCTTATCATTTTAGTCAGACCACTGACCGGCTCAGTGTTTTCGTCCTGCTGTCTCATTATTAATCTTAACCACGGGTCACCTCATATCTGGTGAATGTTTTCTCTGCGCACCATCGAGGAATAGTTACAGCTCACGCTGTGAGGTCTGCACACTAACTATGAGGCTAGAGTTTTCAGCTAATTAGTTTTTAAAAAAGACAAAGGAAACAATCTAGCTGGCTGGATCTACATTTCTTACCAAAATAACTGAAGATAGTACTATTGATACTATTGATTAGCTGGACGTGGTGACTTCCTGTTGCAAATTAACCAAACAAAATAAGCAAACAGAATGTGAGTGTGGTGCTGGACAGGAACGTATTTCCCAATAGGTTACAAACTGCTTGTATCGTCACCGCAGATTACGGACGTCTTTGTTTTCGTGATGTAAATATTTGTTCACATTGTCATAACAGCTGGGACTACTGAGCAGACAGGCCATGCAGCTCCCATCGTCTCTGAAATACAACATTATTAGGCCAACATGCTGTTGTTTGACATCAGTGCGAACAAAGTGTACACAATTTAAATGACCAAATAACATGAATAGCTTTACACCACTAATGTAGCAATGTAGCAGCCGTGGTTTTGAGCAAAAAAAAAAGTGTTTATTATGGACCAAATAGCAGCATTATATTTAGAAACACCAATAGATGATGTTTTACGTGTCATGGATATTGAATTTTCTCACCGTCTATTGTAGGAAACACATGTTGGCACAGAGCATGTTGTGTCATGTGACTGGTCACACATGGACGACACATTTACACTGAAAAAGATTGAAGACCGGGATACACGGACATGTGTAGACAAGAACATAGGCATTCCGTTGCTATTGTAATGTGTAACATGTGTATCATGATATATTAAATAGTGAGAAAATGTTTTGCCTCAGTGATTTGTTTGGTTATCGTCAAAATAATCTCACAGCGTCATGTCATGTCCATTCCCCGAGGTCCCCAAAATACGCAAATGTAAAGCTTAAAAGTGTTTCAGAGAAGCTTTCACCACTCCGCCCGGGACACAGTGAACAAAGACGTCAAGAATGAGCTCAAAACATTTCAACATAACTTCCCCTGGTTTTGTGGCGTGTTTACTCCAGTCATGTATGCTTGGTATGGAGAAAAAACACACAGTTTTCAATTAGTGTCACATTAACTGTCTTTCAGAAAGCGGCGAAAGAAACAGATGTTCCTCGTGTCACTTTAAAAGGAGGAGTCTGGCACTTTTGTTTGACAGTCGGGGTCAATCAGGTTAAAACTAGACAGATTTATTACACGCTTCCTCCCTCATTGAGACGAGAATGAAAGGGAAACATGCTAGTCCCATCAAAGACGTTCATATATCTCGCATAACGAGGAAGAATGTAGAGACTGACAGCAAGCGCTGTAATGTGGCACTGCTTCCTGTTGTCATGCTGTCACATTACGGGGACAACAACAAACGTGAATCTTGTGTGATAAACAACATCCTGCCACCGTTATCTTCAGGATAACTCCACCCTGCTTTCTCTAAATCAGCTACCAAATGCTAATGCATTGTTATCTGTTGCTCGTCATCGGTCACGTCCCACTTTTCCCTTGGGATGAAGAGTTAAATGTTGCCAAAAGCTGCATGACTATGACTGGGCAGAGGGATGTGGTGACAATCCTATGAGACATATAAAGTCAGGGTTTGATTTTGCCTGCTTTTTGTAACATCTAAAAATAATTTTGCCACAGAATCTTCATTTGTTTTCTAGTTTTTCAGCTCTTATCTACATATTGCAAGTATTCACACCGCATTCATTCACACAGCAAGTTGAAATTCTTTTGAGACAACACACTCCTGTTGATAGACTGAGTTGAATATTTGCATGGGCTAGTGAGGGGCAGTTCAGTACCTTCACTCCATGGCAGGGTGTCAGAGGTCACTCTGATGAGGAAGCTGTGCCGGGATATCCAGAGGTCAAACGGCTACTGATCCTTTCACAGCTTCCTTTTTGCCTGTTGACACTGCCTTGATCTTGCAGCACTCCTGGTGTGTGGCGGTCACCTCTGCCCCAACTAGCCCGTCACCTCCTCGCTTCTTTCGCTGTGTGTGAATGATTTTCCCACAAGATGAACTCGTGTGACCTGAACCCTGTCGTTGTAAATGAACTTCTTCTAACTCGCCAAACATGATGCGGTGTATACATTTATCAACTTCAAGCCTTCGTTAAATGCATATAATATATATGTAAAAATGTAACTATGCACAAGCAAAGCAATATCATGTTGCGGGTCTGATTCTGGATGCCAGCTATCCAAGGTTAGCAGAGAGGTGTCTGTCATGGCTATCTGCGTAACAGGATTTGTAAATGCAGCTAATGTGACTGTGATGTGATGTGAAGCCATGACCACCATTGTCGGGGAGAACAACCCGATCCTAGAGCTCCATTTGGGCTGTGTAATAATAGTGTTTAAGCTGAAAGCACAACACATGATCTGAGTTTTCTTGTGGAACATTTGCACACTGTGATTTGATTGGGTGGCACTCACACATGCTGGTGCCTGGAAAGTTGGACACGCTTCAACTTCTGCTGCCCACAGTACAGGCAAAGCAACAGTCCCCCAATGCAGAATGTCAATGACACGTAATGCTGCTCCATTCAGAGTTTAGAAGAGTTTTTCATTGATGCCGCTGCCCTGTACGTGTGAGTCGGCTGTTACAAGGACTTAAGATGAAAGTGTAATAGCTGGGGTTATATTAGGGTATTTTACAATTCACTGTAACTGCCACACAGTGCACTTGAAGCCTGTGAGGCCCCCAAGAGTCTGGATGCTTAAAGGGTTAGGGTGGGAGATCATTTTCTGGAGCATATTTTACTCTATTGCTTAAACTCCTCTTCACACCGCGATTATAACCAATTAATGAATGCATTGTCACAAAAATGAAAAATGTCAATCACGTGTGTGACGGACAGGCCTGTAAAACTCCCTCCAATCATATTGAACGGCCCGAACGAATGAATTGGATTGTGATGCATCAAACAAGCTGCTACACTGATAGCATTAATCGCGCATGCTCAGAAGACAACGCCAGAGTTTATGCTAGCTTGCTCATTGAGAGAGTTGCAGCAATGTTATGACAGAAAAGGTGCCAACAAACAAAAGTTTTTTGGGAAAGCTACCACCAAGAAAAAGGCTGATGCAGAGCAATCAAACACAACTGAAAGCCCAGAAAGGGCTGCAAAGTGATGCCATGGTGGCCTTGTTTCTCCTGGACAGGTAGGTAGGACAGGTTGAACAAGTATCCAAAAAAGATAGCGATGTGAATCCGTGTCCGTTGTGCGTTGTAGCTTTGATGGGAAGTCTGAAGAAAGGGGTTTGGACTTTTGAATTCAAAATGTAGCCCGCTCAAACAGTTTTTCCAGCATCTCCAACCCTATTTTTAAGGCGGGTTCTTCTTCGGTAAGTAAGATTTAATTGTAATTCCTCATGAGGTACACAGACCATATCACACCATCGCATTTTCCAAACTATCTCACCCATACAGCTGATGCTCAGGTGCTGCAGTCATGCGTGAGTACACTCTGGGAGAAATGTGAGTCAAAATGCTTCTGCTGCTCTGTGTGACTCAGCCGCCCGCTTGTGTTTAAATTGGCAGGAATAAACTGTATTTCTGTGAGGTGTTTTCAGTTGCTTTTACAGTTTGACACTTTCTTCCCTTTGGATTTTGTCACGTTCCCGTTATCACTCGTGCCGATGGTGTAAAAACATATTACCGAGCCAATCGAGCACAAACTGTGAGGAAAATGTAAGAAACAGCTGAGCAGGAGCTCTGAAAGGCTGCACTGATCAGCCATGACAATAAAACTGGTAGCTGGGCTTTAATGTCACGTTTGATCAGTGTGTTTATGACTTTGTGAAGAATGATTGAAAGTTCAAATTAAGTTTTAAACGACATTACATCGTGTTAAGAATGACCCCCCCCCCCTTTTAAACAGGGCACATATATCCAGTGCACTGCCATAATATTTAGTTACCCGTTTTATTGACGTGGTTGATTGGCGGAGTCTGAACTGGAAACAAGGGAGAGATTTACAGTGTTTTTAAGTCAGTGGTCTAGAACTGGTTAATACATTCGCCTGGTTTCCAGCTCAGTCCTGTTACAGCTGGGTTTTATGTGATTTGTAGTACATTGTTAACAGGGTTGTTTATTACCGTTTGATTAAAAAAAAGGAAAGGAAATAGAGCAGAGATCAAATAGATTAAAGGATTGTTGCTTTACAGCTGCAGATGGTCTGTTCTTAATACTTCGAGATAATGTTAATGAATGATGAAACATGGTAGAGATGCAGAGGGGGAGAACACTGAAAACTGAAAACTGAAAACTGAAAAACCTCTGCTCAATCATGTGTAGGACATATTCACCCAAATATGGACATGTGAATTGCATTATTCCTGGCCAATTTCCAAGCATTGCGAATACATTCTCAACCATGTCCTGCATTTGCTTCACTGAATAAATAAAGCATCTTGAATTATTGATGAAGTAGAATATGAGTTGAAAAGCAGCAGCTGTTAGTACTCACAGGAAGTTTCTTGGCGCGATTATGAAGAAAAGTCAGAGGGTAGAGTTAGTTTAGCACTCGGTGAATCCACTCCAGTCAAGAGAGAGGATGTGTGGCACTGCCCAGATGTTGGACAGATGTTGAGTAAAAAGGAAGGAAGAAAAAAAAAACTTCCAACGGCTCATGTCAGCTCACAAAATCACGGCTTATTTAACCTTTCAAAGCACAGCCCTGATAACATCAGGATGAGAGCAGGGTTTTTTTTTAAACTGTGATCCGAGGATGGAATTCATGTTGCTGTGTTCAGGACTAATGATGATACTGTCAGGGTCTGTGAGAGCAGATGGCCCATGCACATAATATTTCTTGTTTCACACGAGGAGATACTGAGAAAATGTTTCTGCAGCTGTGAGACCTGAAGAAGGATCCATCCATCCATCCACCCATCCATCCATCCATCTGGTTTGTTTTTGACGGTCATGGGGAATCAATCCTAGCTGACACTGGATGAGAGGCACAGTACCCCATGAACATTACACATTTTAATTTTGTTTTTTTAAAGCTGACGCAGAAATATTGATTGGGCCATCTTGAAGACCGTTCAACCTGTGACTCCAAAAATAGCACTACAAGAAAATAAACCATTAAAGCTGAAAGATTGAACACCCAAAAGACTAACTCCACAATTGCTATTGGCAGAGGCAGCCAGGCAGACAGGCTGTAATATCAGTTTTAGTTGGCCATCTGTGGATTGCACCTTTAACTCATATTTATGGTCTAAACACAGATTAAACTGAGAGTGTTCCAAAAATAAGCTTGAATAATAGGCTGTAAAGTCAGTTCCTTTTAACCTACCACGCCGCGTATGATAACGTTAAACCACACATAAAACATTCCCGGGCTTATTGTTTGTGTGAAAGCTCTAATCTCTTCCAGATCCACAAATGTAACTGTATAGGCAGGACACACATGGACATGGCTGCGGAGGCTTCATATTAGGGGCGGGGAGCTGATTTATACCACACTTCGTGCCCAAGCTTTGGATCCGGTGTTTAGACGTCACCTAATCCATCCACCGTTCTGTCTAATTTAAGAGCTCAGCCTTTATGCGCAACTTTAAAGTTTGGGCCACCGCTCCATCAGCTCAGCAGCACGCTCGTGACAGAGCTGATGATGGAACTTCAAAGAACTGTCGGAGAAGAGGAGGCAGCTGCTTCGTAGATTATGGAGGCGCACGTGTTTATATTTGCCAGGACTGTCAAACATTTTATAAGAAACCTGCAATCTATATGAGGAAAGTCGATTATATCCTTCGTATTATGTATATTCACCTGCTGCTCTGCTATCTCTTCGCGTTTGTGAGTGATTGTTGTCTTTGGTGTAAAGATAATGACAATGAACTACGACATAAGAACCTAACATAAAAAAAGAAATTCTCGCCTTCGTGCAGTTGTGGCATGTTTATCATAGCCTAGTGTTTCACTTCAATTCACCCCTTCACCCAAATGGATAATGAATGACTCTGAGCGTCTCTTTGGGTAATGATAGCTTATTTTGTCACGATAAAATGGAAGCGTTGAGGGAACCTTCATCTCAGCTGACGGGATGTGTTGACAGTGACGGACAAATTCAAAAGTGGGATTTACGTTGCCTCTCTGAAGTGACAAGGAAAATACTAACTTTGGGCTGCGGGTGATGTTTTGTCTGTGATGACGTTTGAGCAGACAAATGTCCTCCTTCGGTTCCTGTCTGAGGTCAGAGTCTGGCATTCCGCTGGCAAAACAAGCCTGTTTATTCAGACAAAAGCAGGGCGTCTCAGTAAAACCAACACAGCGTCACTGCGCCAGAACCCACTTTCATAGGCTTCATAAAGCTCATTCTCATTCTTTGTTGCTTCACAAAGAAATGTTGATGTTCATTCATTTTCAGCTGAAAAACAGGCTTTATCGCGCTAAAAAATACCCTCCGTTTCATTTATGTTACAACACTGCATGAAATCCTACAACTAAAGCTCAAAATGTGGAAATCCCCAAAGCCAGAGTTGGAAATAATTTGCCCTCAGAAATGAATACAACACACACACAATGGCATTTCTGTCTTTCTGCATTCTGATATTCTTCTTCTAATGACTCAACGTGACATGTTATACTTGAACACGCGCCTAAACCCCACTTATTCACCACAGAATGCAAGAACCATGTTGCTTTGAACACAGTCATTGGAAAGAAAACATTCCCAGATAAGACTTTCCCCCATAATAATCACAGAGGGAACAAGGAAAAAGTCAAACATTAAAATGTGCAGGGGAAATATTCAAATTCAAAGGTAAAAGAAAAGAAAAGGCAGACACAAGCAAAAATAATAATAAAAGCAAAAGAGCGTACAGCCAAGGTCCAAAAACACACGAGAACCTGAAGAATAAACAAAGCTTACAGTGACGGTGAATAACCGAAAAGTGCAGAATATGAATTCAGCTGAGAAACAACAAGAAACAGGTGTAAGTGAAATAAAACATGTGACTGTGATCAACAAAAGATAAACTGCGGGAAGTGAAGACAGACAGAAAGCCAGGCATGGATACAAAATAAAAACAGATACTCGAGGTAATTCCACAAAATGCACGGGGTGAACGTCACGAAATGCAACTTTCTCTGGATTAAACAAGATTTGTTTTCCTCTAATCTCAATGAACTGTTTGAACGCCTCCTTTGCCAAAGTAATTATTATTTCTTGAAAGATGAATGCACAAAGCTCATTAGCCAAATCACTACCTGTCTTTACGTTACGTAAGATATACAACTAGAGTTGAAGACCGGTACTACAGTCCAGATTAAAAAACATTGGAAATCATTGTCTCCCCTCCCACTTCCTCCCCAGAGACTCGAGGTTGCCAGGTAGTTTTACAGAACCAATAAATATGGAGCTGTACTTTCGACAGACCATTCCGACGACATAAATACAAACAGAATTTGCTGCGTTAAATTTCAAATATTGAATAAACTGTCTCTACCATTGTTATTCTGTTGAAACTAGTCATTACATTTAACACGTCTCTTTAATCTCTAGTTTGATTGTAATACAATACATTCCTGACATGTACCTCCTTTAATTAGTACTTGCATGATTATATTTTCAGGTTCAAGCTTCGTCTGAAATTGAAACTTCCATTTCACTTTCCCACCACGTCAAGGGAATGATTCATTCGACATGAAGTCTAGTTTTAGCTCTTTCATGGGTTTCTTTTTTTCTATCTCATCAAAGGGATCCTTCTTTTTCATTAAGGGACTTTCTGCTCAAATTAGACCTTCATACACAAAATGTATACATTTCTTCTCTTGCTCATTCCCGTAATCTATGTTTTGGCTCCAGAAACCAAAATAGCACCTTGTGATGTTTCACGTTACTACGGTAAATGAATGGGAAAAGGCTTCAAGTCCTTTGTTTCAATGAGATGACATGACACACAAGACTCGGCAAGCAGGTTCACTTCTCTATGTCCTCTTGTCCTGACGAACGTTCCCCGAAAGCCCTTCATTCTTACCCAAACTGATTTATGACACTTCTGTCACATGTCTGATGGACGGCCTCCTACAGTGATACCAGGTGATGTTAATTGCTACATTAGCCATTGAATGTTTCTCCTCCAGCTCACTGTTTCAAAATCTTTGTATTAGAACAATGACAACGCTGCAGCTGTGACAACAATGATGTCCTCAAGCAAATAAAACTAGTAACTGATACAATGGGGGGGGGGGGGGGGGTGACTCATAACCAGCGCAGAGGTGAGAAGGGGGCAGAGGACGATGAACCCTGAGTTCAGCTTCTGAAAATCGTCTATTCATAACTGAAGGCCCGGGGGCGAATACAATCCGTGGTATGTTTTCATTTAGTCAATTGTGTGAGCGAATACTGAGATTTGGTGTCACACACACAGACACAACAGGCGTGTCAGCTCTCGGTTTCCCCCACCCTAAACCGCCCTCAACCCCACCCGGAAAATACGACTTCCTCCCCCATTCATCTCACTACAATTTTGTTTTATTTCTCAGGAGCTGTTTTACAAACTCATTTGTCAAAGCACACAAAGGTTTATTGAGGCCAGTGAAACCAAGCATGGGAAGCAGGAATTACAAAAACAGTTAGGTTGCAAGGTTATTGTACTCGGGCCAACTGCAGCAAACCCTCTGCCACAAGGTTTGGCTTCAGATTCAAACGTGGTCGACGCTGCAAATGATCGAATGCAATTAATGCTGTTTACTGTATGTTGTTGTTTGAATTCCTGTTTATCACACATGTAACTTACACGTGGTGCAGCAGGTTGCTGGAGCTGCAGTCAACCTGCAACTGAATCCAGGAAATGGAGGAAGTTGAGTGAGTTCCAGAGACGCAGGGGGAAGAAGTTTCACTCCAGCGTGTCGGGGAGTAACTCGGGGTGATATGGAGGATGACGAGGGCCAAGATGCTCTGAGGTGGTTGTTGAAAGACATACAGACATTCAATTTCACCCCAGGGTGTGAAGTGTGTGTGTGTGTGTGTCAATGAAAAGTGAGAGAAACTCCCTGTAAAACAATACCACGCCGAGTCTCTACGTCCTACTATGAAGAGGAGGAAGAAACGGAGGGAAGAGACTAAGATGTTTGTCTTTTCTTTTTGGTGACAGACAGACATAAACAGTGACACGTCATCGGTGACATTGATTGTTTAGTTAAACTTCTGTATATTGTTATGGGGGCGGAAAAAAAGATAATTTGTTGAGGTGGTGGGAGATTAAATAAAATCTTGTCTTTGTATCCTTTGTAAAGAGTGTCAAAGGTAGGCAGGAAGTTGTTGTACCGTTTGTGAAAGCTTGTGCAGTCAACTTCCGTGTTTTCTGGGGTTATGTCTGGGGCATCGAAACCTTGCTGGAGGTCAGCAGAATAATACGTCAAGGTCTCTTAGCTTTTAAGAATAAAAGTCACATACCAATGTCACGAGTCTAAATCACTAGGAAGAATGCAAAGGCAACATAGGATCAAAAATATGCCCATTACAATATACAACAGCGTTTCTGTGAACAAGCAAAAACTAAGATTCAGTATTTTCATGGCACAGCTTTTAAGTGACACCTATCTTTCCTGGTTTGTATTTATTTATTTATTCAGCGCTTTTCTGGTCTTGATGACCACTCAGAACTGCTTCACACTACAGTTTCTGCCATTCACCCATTCATACAGCTCATGTACTGTATCTGTCAGCAGCACATTTTCTATCACACGTTCACACGCTGCTGTAGGAGGAGCAACGTGGGGTTAAGTGTCTTGCCTAAGGACGGGATGTAGACTAGCAGAGACCGTCAAGATGAAAGACAAGTCGTGTTTGTCTTATATTTTAAAGGGCTGTTTCACAGTTCACACTTTTTTTTTCCCACTTAGTCAAATGAAGAATAAAATGAATATCATTATGACGCTGCTGTGTTTGTTTAACGCATGTTCTATTACAGTTGGATTAAATTTGACCAATGTATTTTATTTTTTCAGATCTTTTACAGTGAAGAGCAGTGTAGGGCTTTTATTTTTTATTTTTTGAAGGAAGTGACTTTGACATCGACTTTTTGTCAATTTTATTTATGTTTTTTCAATCCCAACTTCCTCTGTTGTTGGGAATGAGAGATGTATCTCAGATTTACTGTCTGATGATCGAATATCACATTTATCTCTGGAATTTGCAAAAAAAACAAACAAAAAACACCACAACCCTGTATATTTGTCTGGGGGAAGTGGCCCTTTAATGTTCAACCACCTTTGCAGGTGGAATTTTCCAGTGAATCTGCCATTGCAGGAACAGCCCTAACAAACCCATGTAAATACACCGATATAACAAGGGTTTACTGTCAAACAGTGCTGGAAAGAAAATCACAAATATGAAGATGTACAGTAAAACGAAGAACGGCTCGGATTTTGAGGAGCAGATGTTTTTAGTCAAGAATCAAACGTTTGCTTCACAGGTTTATCACATTTCACCAGCTGAAAAGTGGTAACTGAGTTTTTTGTAGGTTTTTTTATTTTCATTCATACCTGTCTGTGTTTTAGGTTGATGGATGAACATTTTCATTAAGGTCAATATGTCATAAGTAAAGGCTGCAACCCAAACTGGCCTTTCCATCCTGCCCTTGCTATATGGTTTGAAACTCAATAGGAGGAGTGGGGGGTTTGGAAAAACACACGTTTAAGGGAGGAGGTGTGTGTGTGTGTGTGTGTGTAGGCATGTGTTTCACTGCTGTCTCTGCTACGGTATTAAATAGCTTTCCTTCAGATGTCTCCCACCTTGTAATCAATAATGCTAGAATAACACCCAGAACGCTACAGTCATCAGCCGACTGTCGTTCACTTACACCCAAACTAATCCACACATGCACATGAACGCAGAGGCATCCATCATCCATAACTGTCTGGTAGGTGCTCAGACAGCACTCTCATGAACACACAGCAGCTCGGGAGCTTCCAGGCATCATCCATCACCGTGGCCCACCAAGAGGGCGTCCATTACTGAGACACACACACACACACACAGGCAATGAACCTGATCCACACCAGGCCACGGACTGGACACACACAGACCACCTCTCGGGGACCTATAGGGGTGGACAAATACAAAAACAAATAAAACACAGGTCACTTACAGGGACACACAGGTAGCCCGTTTTTATTGCTCCTTTCAGCTCAATCACTGTCTATACAGTGTGCTATTATTTTCATCTCTTAATCAAATCATCAAACATTCCCCCCCCCCCTCACCCTCGCCAGGCTCTTCCTCTCTTCCTGCATCTCCTTCTGTGTTTGAAGTACAGCGTGTAAATAGTGCTGAGTAGGTGGCCTTGTAATGAAAACACAGATATACGTATACAGATATCAAAGGCTACACACATTAATCAGGACTTGTGCGTCACAGATGTGTGGCCGTGCACGCTCCGTTTTCTGCATGTGTGCAATTCCCCCCGCCATGCAAAGCATGTTTTGCGAAAAGAGCATGCGTGTCGTGCCAGCTGAGAACATATGGCAGTGGCACAGTTTACAATTCCCCATAAAAACCAGCTTATGGTTGTCTTGAAGTTGTTTATCTCATGGATTTGAGCTCCCTTGCAACAATAATATCAGCCCGTTTCATTCTCAGGCTTTGGTTTTCGGACTGAAACAAATGTTTCTACTGGCACAGAGGTAAAGGTATTCATGACATGCAGTCCTCAGTAACAATATCAATTCCACTTTTCCATTAGCATCATCCATGGCGTATACTTTAGTGTCTGTGTATCAGTTCCCTGATACTATTCCCATGAACTGGTTCTTCTTAAATGGCTGAGTGTATCATCATATTTTGCTATTTTAAGAAAAGAACAAAATGTGAGGATCATTCCACAGTGGCTACAGGGAAAAGGCACAGGTTTGTTTATTTGAATAGAATTCTTGTGATTGTGTGTTTGTTTCATCAGCTCTAAAACTCTTGAAAATATCAGTCAGGCCTGTGTGTTGTCATATTTACACATTTGTTTTTAGCATCATGAGCATAATCTGGGATTCTGCTATTATGTTACTCAGTGATATTAAAGTCTCTCAGCCCAAAAACAAGGGTGAAGTCTGTCAGCGCTCACTCCTCCAGAAAGTCTGTTACAACACTTGAGTTTAAATAAATGTTATGAATTATTTTGAGATTTTCGCTGACAAAAAAGAATCATAAAACCCTACTTCCTATGTGTTAACATTTTCAAGACTTTTGAAAGAGGGATTTAAGATATTGTAATACTAATTAAGGCCTTGTTTGTAGATTTTAAGACTTTTAAGACTTTTTAAGGATCTGTGGGAACTCAGAGGACTGTTTGATTACAAACTCGGTTGGGCCGTATTTTCAATCCAAGAAATATAGCTAGGCCAGACATGTCCTGCAGCCAGTAAGCAGCAGTACGTCACAAAATGACATATACATTTAAAAAGTACATCAAAAAGCACATTAAAGTATAATAAAAGAACTAGCAACAAAATTATGTTGGTCCTACGTGTACAATATTAGCTGTAACTAGTATATTAAATAAAAAATAAACTCTGGTGCATGACATCAAAAAGGTGCAGAATATTAGCATTCGTTTCTCTTTGAAATAAGGTAAACATGTGTCATATAGGACTCACAAACATCTCACAGTGCCCTTAACAGAATACAACAACTATCAATGCTATCAAACCTGTCAGACCACTGTAGGAATGTACAGTACATGTAGGAATGTTTGCGGGACAGTGAGAAGTGTTTCTCTCAGTGTTTCTGGTGGAACCACAGGCTGGGCAACTAAGAATGTGGCCCACAGGCCGCCATTTGAATAGGCTGGCTGTAGTGGAAGCACAGAAGTAGAAATATCTTATACGTGGGTGTGTGCTGCAGTGTTAGCTTCATGAAGGTAAGATAAAGAGGTTGACAGTTCAGGAAGAAGGAATTGCCGTGGAAACGGAGGCCTTTAACAGTAACTCATTTGTCCACTGCTCACTGTGAGGAAGTTTGTGGAGTTTACAGCTGCCATGTGCTATCTAATGTAAACAAATAAGGCCTCAGAGCAGAGAGTGTATCAGAAGTATTGAGTATCAGGATCCTACACACAAGTAATCACGCAAAGGTCACAGTTGTAATGTATTAACTTCTGTCCTGTGACATCATGTTTAATGATTTTGTTTCTGGCCGCCCAGCATGAAGTGCAGCCAGAGAAGTGACTGTTACAGTTTTAAATGCTGTGTTCATTCAATTTGTGTCACAGAGATGTGGCACAGTGTTACTCTGCTGGGACACAGATGTGATTTGTAAAAAAAAACAAACAAAACAACAACTGGACATACAATTAAAATCAACGCAAGACTAAGAGAATACTTTAGGAAGTAAAACACCATTACAGTCCAGGGAGAGTCATAACACTGCTGATCTCACAGACGATTTCCTATGTGAAATGTGTGTTTGTTGATATGTGGAATGTGATAGCACCTGGACAGCTGCCTCGAGGCCTCTAAACTTACAATGACTGCTTTTTGGCCACCAGGGTTTAGCGAAGAAGTTGTTAACACAGCACTGACGTTTCCTCTCCGATTGATAAGGCGATTGTGTCGTTTAAAAGGTTGCATTTATGTGTGTCTGCATTGTTTCTTTCTCTGGCAGAAAAGCGCTGCTGACGACAATAAAATCACAACATTTGACCGTTGTTTAGAATGACTCATTTGCTTTTGATTAAAAACTGGTCGACATCATATCTTATGTTTCACTGTAAGCACTGACCGGAGGAGTAAACTTGAAAGACGGCCATAAAATCCACATGGTTTTGTTGTGGGGGGGAAAGAATGGAAGCTATGGGGCACAGAAGGAAGCTATCAGTGTCCACTCTAACCTGTACAAACATCTGGACATGATATCTACCACTGCTCCTCAGGAATGACGCAGAAGGAAGACCAAGAGTCCCACACCCTGACAACCCACGTCTCCGTTGTCCTGATCTTTGCCATCGGTGAATATGCCAGAGCTTTAGGGAAGATTTCATCCAACGTCATGCAGTGGAGGTGATCTATAATTATAGTCTGTGTTAAGCCATAAATCACTCGGGGAACACATCTCGGAGACGGCACTAAATGATGATGAAAATTAGCCCCTCGTGGCAGTGAGCCGCTATTTGTTGAAAAAATAATCCCAGCACAGATCATGGAAATGTTGCCAAAGCTATGACATGAATCACTTCTTTCTTCCCGAGGATGTAATTCACAGGTGTCTCCTAGATTCCTTTCTACGAGTAAAGTGATACTCCCGCCAGTCACTACCGTGATCATCACAATGGTTATCCCTTGCGCCACAGTGTTGTTGAACCTTTTATAAACCTTTGCACACAAAATAATTCAACTACAGATCCAGCACACAATGACCCACACTCAGATTCACTTGGATTATGCAGACGGACTGTTTACCATTAACTCAAGATCTCCTTCGGTGCATAATTGTGTGGGTGTGTGGGAAGCCTGTCTATCAAAAATGAATAGGTTTAAATTCTCCAGATGCCAAAAACTGAGCCTTTGCAGTCACAACAACCCGACACAAACTGCTGATTGCAATATGAGCTTTTCGGGCACCTTGATGTTGGACTCCCTAAGCCTCATGGGAACTGAACACACGCTCTCAGACAATCCGAGCCGTCACATACGCCAAGTTGTGTGGTCAGAGACACTTGAGCTACATTTGTTCGAGTGCTTAAGTCTTTAATCTGCGCGCTGGATCAAGAAATATTATCGTGGATTTAAGTCAGATCCTTAAATCTCAGGCTTTACATCACCACGAGCAGTAGTTCTTAAAGTATCCGGGTGTTTGGACGTTCACAGTTTTAACACCTTGAGCTAGTTGTAAAGAGACACTTGACTTGATTTGTTAGCGTCGGAGAATGTTTACTTTAGGTCCTGTACTTAACATTCATCCAGTGCTGCATGTGCGGGACCGAGATTAATCCTTAAAAACTAGGTGGTCCTCGAACTCTCTTGGCTATTTGACTAAACACACCTGAGCATATTTCATCTGCAGGTTTTTACTCTTGGGGAACTGGACTTTATAAGGACAGTTGACTCCAAACTGTCTCAGTGGTCACTGAGACCACTTAAGTGACATTTCTTTGACCTTTTGTGTTTGTCCTCTGGAAATTCAATGGGTTCACTAAGAATTTAGTCACCAAGCTCAACATTGTCACCTCACTCACATGCAGAGTAAGAACTGTGGGTCTTTAAGGCTTCAGGTTTGGGTTTTGATATTCTAGGATTGCAGTGTGATTGAAGGAACAGAGTCTTTGAGATTCCTAAAGGAGTCTATGGCATTTAGTTAAGAAATGTCTCGCTCACTCACTCACAGAGCTGTTGATGATTGACTTCGAGTTGCGTTCAAATGTAAAAGTGAAACAATCTCTGGCAGGTCATGGCGTCGAAAGTAGAGGAAATAATCAAAAGCTATATGACGATGAAAAAAAAATAGGTTAAGATGCCTCGTAACTGACTTCTTTTGTGTTTGATCCTTGCACTCTGCAGTGAGTTTTGAAGTCCGGCACCAAACGTAAACATTCAACAGCTCATGAAGAAGAAGAAGGGTCTGTTGTCTTCACACATAGCTCATGGTGTTAGAGGTCTGAGGCTGTGAATCCAAACCAAGGTTCTAAATACCTACAATTGCTGAAAACTGCTTGGATAATAGAGGCTCCCAGTGTGGTGGTGGTGGTGGTGATTTTGCTTGTAACCCTAAAGTGCCACTGGTGCAAATTGTTGGTCAAACTAATCCCACTGCAAGAGGAGAGGGTGGAAACTCTACCGCCATCCAGACTACTGATAGAAGCGGGTGTTTTTATAGTGGAAAACCATGAATAGTTACAATTTTGTGGCTAAAATGAGGAATTTTGAGAGAAGAATGTGTGTATTTTGTCATAATTAAGTATAATTTTACAACATGTGGTACTGTTTTGCTGCACAACTCTCGCCTTTGCATGCTTGGGCCTGCATCGGTTGCGCACCCTGTCTCTGCACTGCACAGTGATGAGTGTGTTATGAGCGTCGACGGAGAAGCTCGTGAAATGTGGTGGCACAGTGCCCGAACACGTATGGATCCTCTGTTGTGAGCCGTACTACGTTTTTTTCTTTCTTTCCTTTCATCCCTCATTCAAAGCCATCCAGCATTTCCTGGCAAAGACGATAACACACAAGGACAATCCTCCGAGGAGTTGTTCCCCAGTGTTCTTCACCTAAACGTCAGAAGATCCACTGTTGGACATGGAAAAGCAGGGAGAAACACTCACATATACACATATCCTTTTACATGAGGGTGACCACAGTGTAAAAGGCCTTACACGTACACTTTGTTTGGCTCTGCGAGTGCCAAGAACGGTGTCGACCTATGGTCACACAGTGTGTGTGAAAAATAAAGATGGCCTTTCAGATTCCAGATTTGGTGTTGGTTGAACTTTACCTCACCTCCAGAAGCACGGCAGGGACACGGCAGAAGAAAAAAAAACAGCGAGCGGGCCAGGGGAAATTCCTACCAGTGATCCATGAATGTCTTAATACCACAGGAATGCACAAGTCAAATTTACACGACGGTCATGACAGCTACAGATATGAATCAAGATAAGCCAAAATCATTCCCAAGCACCATTGTGGTTGTTCTCATTTTTATCACTCTGTGCAAAAGAATTTCGTTTGTTTATGGCCTTCAGGTCTTTGAGGACTTTAAGACTAACACTGCATCAGGGGCTTATACGGAGCCGCCATAAAAAGATAAATAAAAATGACACATTTAACTATTTGTAAACGACTAAAACCCATGTCATACATTTCAGCTCATGGTAATGGCGTAAAAAATGTATATGTATCTAGATTTATACTTAAAATGTGCAACAACAACAACAACAACAATAATAAGTGTTATTATATGGTGCAACACCATTACTAAGTTAATATATATATAAAGTAGGAAAACAGCTGTACTAAGACAACCTGTTCCCGCCAAAAGAGAAGTTAATCTCCAGGTTACATGGTTACTCATGTCATTAAATGAGTTACTCCCAGGACTGTTTATTTTACTCTCGGGAAATCCACCCTAATGAAACACCAACAGCTTTCATTCTCCGCTGCTTGACCCTACACAACCCAGCGAGGGAACACCCCGTCACAGCTTGACAAACAACATTGATTTGCTACATTGCTGAACGTCATTGCTGGGCGGATCTTCTCTAAATCTGCCAGTGTCTCTTGGATAGTTTCTGCATTAGTAAGTGGAAGATTTGTCAAGGCTCGTGTGGATTTTTTGCGAGAGTTGCGGAGAGTTGCTCGTCATGCCTTCATTCCTGTTGACGGAGTAGCTCATGGAATCTTTTGGCAGGGGGCCCACGGGGGGGGGGGGGTGTTTGCACCTCACTTGTGAGCCTTACTTGTGTTTTTCTCCTGATGTGACATTTCCTGGCAACGATAATACACAAATACCTTCCTCTGTGGAGTTGTTCTCCTGTGTCCTTCACTCAGACTTTGAGAAAGCAAAGGTTTGCTCTGTGAAATGTATCGCCCTCCTTCATTTGCTTTTCAGCTTAAATAAGCAAACTGTATTCTTGAGCATATTTGCATGACTAAAAATGCGGTGGCTTGTATCTCAGATTTCTTCCGTTCTCACCTGACCGGCAGACCAGTACAGCGGCAGAGTCCATTATTAGCTGCTGTGCTGTACTGTACATGCTGGCTCTCTGCCAGGCTCCTCTGGTAAGCCACTCAAAGAGGCCAGCGCCAGCCGAAGCCTGGAGCATTCCCACACCAAACAAAAACACATCAGTAAAGTCAATATTAGCCTTTTATGCTGCCAACCAGCAGCAGGAAAAACACAGTACAAGAGGAGCGCATCCCTCAAAGGACACCTAAAGGCCAAATGAAAGCCCTCGGATAGTAAAAGAGTTAATGAATTGCTCTCAAAGGTCTGCGTCTCGAGTGGGCCGTAAACCTATCGCGCTCCTGCTCCCACTTCCGTCCATTCTTTGCGTGAGGTTAATTGGACGGTGGGACAGCACTTTGTCAGGATGTGAATATGGAGTAGTTCACATGGGCCATTTTTGAACGGAATGAGCAATTTCCCCTGATAACGACATTCACGCGTTCCACTGCCAAGGAGGAGGAGAGCGCAGCGCTTTGACAGAAATCACTGACGGAGATATTTTCACAGTGAGCCGACAGCCACTATAATAATTGAGCATTATAAGTTATTTCCTGACATTTCATAAAAGCACTCGTCGCTCCTCCGCTGATTGTACAGATAACACTGATTGTAATTGATTCACTTTTTTTATTGAATAGACTGACGGGAGCATGAAAGCTGAGTGTTCTACTCAACATTGCTGTGCAACTACATCATGAAACGTGAATTCCGTCTTCTGTATTCTTGACGTCTGTGAGATTGAAGGTTACGATAAACAAAGTGGAATCAGGGAGCCGCTCCTCTTTAATTGTGCAAACCTGATACGTATGCTGGTTAAACACATCAGAAAAACCTTTGCGTTTAAAGTGACATTTTCCATGGCTCATGAGTTGTTTCTCCATCTCGCAAAATCTTTTGTCGGGTTTCTTCTTTTAGATGCACTGCACACTCCCTCCCCTGCAGATGGATAACGTGCATAGCATCTTGACTAACAATCAGTTTGATCACAAGTCGTTGCCAACGTAACATATTTGAAATCTGAACCTCTTTAAGTGTAGTTTGTTGATCATTCGATATGTGTTCCTTCGTGTACACCCACGTTTGCTTTTGAAATCCTCCCATGGCCCCATCCAGGGGAAAAAGATTTTGGAGAATGTGTTGATTCTGCCTGACTCTTCACAGTGGGGTCCGACAGCTGTTGGAAACACCAGATGGGCTGAGGGTTCATACTTCGGATTGCATGATTCTTTTCTCACTTTTTATTTACTTTTTTTTTTTTCTTCGATGGCCTCTCAGTGCAAAACAGCTTGCTACATCATCATCATCTTCCCCCTCAAAGTGGAATATATTTGTTTTTGTTCTGTTTCTGAAGTCATCGCTGTATTTTTCACACTCTAACACAGCTCTTTATATTCGCCATGATTATTCACACTTCATTCTATACAGTACACAACACACTTTCAGATTTGTTGCCAGATTTACTTTAGATTTATTGAGACTTAAAAAGTATTCACTTCTTTCTATGAACTTCTATTCTTCCAGGACTGTATTAATGCGAGTAGGAATAAATATCAAATAAATCAAGAATACTTTAAATAAATCTCTCCATTGGATCTCAGAAAGCTGCTCCAGGAAAATAAATAAATAAAATAAGACTTAGTGCACATGTTGTGAGAAAATATTAAACCCTGCGGGGGGTATTCTGCAGTCCCTCGCATCCACAGTCTTCAAATATTAACGATTAAATCATGTGGATTAGATTTTTATGAGGTAAGCTTACCTCGAATAAACCTGCTCAGCGGGCTACAGGTCTTAAATCACACAGAATCATTATTAAAAAAAACAATCTGTGTTTTTATTCTTTCAAAACATTTGGTCATTTTGAAACGTCAACAGTGCTTGGCCTTTTGAAGTGACACTTGGTCCACCTTAATGCACTAAATCATGACCAGTGTATAGGGACCCGTTTCTCCCCTGAGGCCACAGGCAATTACTGTTAAATGTTGACCACTGGTCCTTTGAAGTGTGCCGTGGTCAGGGTGTTTACATTAAGGTCATGTCAAAGAGTACAAACCATGACATACATTGATTTAAGGCTGTTTAAATAACTGATATGGAGCCGATGATGCTAAATAATCTCGAATCTAAAGATTTGGAGGCAACATTAACCACACTATCAATATGAAAAGATCACTCAAATGATTTCTGACCTCATTTGTGCATGTCTGTATTGGACATATATACGCTTAAGGGAATTATGCAATTGAAAGCACAGATGAGGCAACAAAAACAGCTTTAGATTTCCTGGTTCCAAAGTTTCATTTCTGTGTAGTTAATGATTGCAGCTCCATGAGTCACAATGCACCTTTGTGGCCACTGCGTTCCCTGGGAGTACATTATTGTAATGAATAACCTTTTCCAGCAAGTTCAGACAAATATAATAGGTACTTTAACACAGGCCTTACATAGTACAATTGTACTTTTAATTGATTATGTGCAGAGAATTTCAGCATTTTCTTGTTGTTGTTGTTGTTGGGAATATGTGGAGACAGTCCTGCCTCCCTGTAGTCCACCATAAATAGATATACAGCCTGGATATACAGGGAAACTCATCTGTTTTTTTACAGGGATCGCCCTGTGACTATTAACCTAACAAGGAGGAGATGCTGCACCACCCTTTCCTTTCCTCTTACGTACCCTGACCACAGGCCCATAAAGCCCAGGAAGGGAGCAGCTACAAGGACACACTCCACACGCTTCTTCTAACCATCACAAGAAGTTGCTTTATCACTATCTGTTTGCTCAGGAGGCCAGACTCGGCTGCAGGCAGGAAGCAGGAGGAAGGTTTCAATCAAGATAATACATGAATAGTTTGGATCAGGTTCTTAATAATCAACATCAGTGACTCGAAAAAGGAAAAAACACGTCAGAATTGTCTCTGTTCCTGTTCCTGCATTCTTTTGCAAAGGTCAAGAGTCAGCGGGACCCAATTTATCCCAGGTTACAGCTCCTCATATACTGCTGAACGCAAAAGGTACACGTCTTTAAGTTCACATAACAAACACAGGAAATCTTCCCTATATGAAACCAACACACCTATTCCTCTGCAGATTAGCAGCTGTCATTTCCCCCCCCCCCCCAATGCATTTAATTCAGTTACAAATTGAAAATAAGCTGGCTATTGATTTACCACATAATTAACAATTAACTCATAGTTGGCAAACAATCAGGAGAGTTGTAATGTGGGTAATATAAGGTGATTGGTTCCAGGAACAACTTTCAGGATCTCAGTTCAGAAGAGAACATAGTAACAGCAAATGCACTAGTATTGGACAAGACATGGACAAGTGGGCATGTATATGTATGTATATATATATATATATGTGTGTATATATATACATATACATACATATATATATATATACACATATACATATACATATACATATACATATACATATATATATACATATACATATACACACACACATACACATATACACTGTATTTCACAAGCAGTGAAGAAATGGAGAAAATGTACAATACATACGTATCTTTATCATCCAAATAAATTCTAAAATGTTGCCATCAAGTGGGTTTCGCAAATTAGATGGCATTCCAAAAGTGGCAAAACATGAAAATACACAAAATAAAATAAAGAAAAGTTTGACAATTTCTATCCATGTTGAGAACATTTGGGGCTTTGTTGGAAACTATCATTCATCATAGCGGTAAAGACAAATTAGTCTCGTTCTGTTCCTGTAGATATCGCTGTCACCGGGAAACCATGCAGATGCATTTGAGAATATACAGCGGTGCTTTAAATTAAGACGGAGAGTGTTTAAGCTGAGAACACGTCAACTGTGAGCAATAGAGAGCAGCTTGATAGCATCTTAAAAATGATTGCACACACATTCCTGAACTGTTCCTCCTCCACTAAAACAAAAAAGGTGTCGTTAATGGGGGACTACTGGTAAACAGAAGCCTGCGGCCGACTGGAGTGATGTGCATGGTGTTTAAGCTGTTTACAGTAAAAGTGATAAATGTGACTTGGTGTCGGCTGTAGAGAAAAGAATCACCCCATTAAAAATGAAACACGAATGCATCAATTACAGTGCGGCAATTTATCAGTATCCCTATCTAGGCTCACTTAAAGTTCCACTTTGCTCAAAATATTATCTCAGTAACTAAATAAGTGTTAAAAGAGCTGAAGTGTATCTTCATTTCCCCCCTCTTCCATTAACCCTGCTCTCAGGAATCAGAGCGTTACCATGAGGGACTTTCGTATGGACAGATGTCCCTGCAGTTATGGCACCAGTCCACAAAGTACTTGTCAAAGCCTAAAGCACTTTTGACTTAACTCCCCAAGAGGCTTGTGAGGTCCCAGTTCTCTATGACGGCAATTTACTCTGTTTCAACCCCACTCAAATGTTCTGTGCCACGCCACCAGTGGTTTTCATCACTGCTTCAGTAATGCAAAACTCATAAATGCCAGATTGTGTTTGGTCAGTCAGGGTGCATGAGTAGGCCTCCTTGTGGGCCGAGCCTCCGCAGAGTGCTGCAGAGAGGCCTTTTAAATCCCTTTTCCTTTGCTCATTATAAATCACAACAACTAACACAGTTATAAGGAGAAGAAGGGAAAAAAAACTGTTATCCAATTTCAATGGACTGTCTCCAAGGTGAACAAAGATATCAGGGAGGAAGAATTACTGTAAAAATGTTTGGTGAATACACTGCAAATGTTCTCTCGCTTATGAGTAATGATGACAATAACCCGCTGGAATTAAAGTACCATAAATACAAATTGTGCAGACAGCCAGATACATCTGCAGCAGATTATAACTTACATATTTTCTATCCCATTCACAGCGAAGGATTAAAGCGCTTTTTGGAAATAACTATTTTATACAATTACGTAAACATTTCTTGTATGCTTGTTTCATTGTGAGTTTGTTTTCCCGTTGATTTTCAGGTAACAATTGGGACCTTAAGGTTGCTGCTCATGTTTTGTAACATCTCTCTCTTTTCTTTGGGAAAAGCTTCATGTCAAGTCAAACAGTAATAAGCCCACAGGGCAACCTGTTCTCTGTCCAAATCAAGCAAACTGCTTGAATCAATAAATCAAAGTTTTCTAAAACCCACATATCATCCCAGCCTGCGTCATCAAACACATCAGTGAACAGGGTTTCCTCTGAGGCCATTACCATAAAACATACAAGTTATTACATCAAAGAGTGGTAAAGATACAGTTGACGGAGAGACGTGACTCACAAGAATAAGCCGGTGAAGCATTAAAACATGAAATCAGTGGCCACATAAAGAGAGAAAATAGAGGCAGAAAACATCTGGGATACAAAAGTAAACTGTGCCCCACATTATTTCTCAATGTATCCAATATGCTGCTGATTAGAAAACTGTGTCCTACATGACCCAACACAATTCTCTATTTCACACAATGTCACAATGTCTTCTGTGATTTTAGAGAAAGGGGCATTTGCCTTTACTCTTTTCTAGTAGAGTTTGAGTAAATTTGCTGCAAACTAACACGCGTTAAATGTTATAATATGAGTCAACATTGCGTTTTTGTACCACACAGAGAGGAGCATACAGGCAAAAAGACATGACTGTTAGCGTCTCCTAAATCCACTTCCATCTACAATTCAAGGCCTGAGAAACACTGACGAACTGTGAATAAAAGTTCAATGTGAGCCATGCGCCATCTAGTGTTCAAACGTGAGCAATGTCTTATTTTGAAAGCGGAAGTAAGACTCCGGAACATGGAGCGACAGCTTTATTTTCCCCCTCATGACAGCTATGGTTTTACCGGAGAAAAAAAAAATTAAATTAATTAATTATTTCATTTAGTTGCCTTCGACATTAAACTCATTGCGTCTCACACACACACACTGTGTAACTACGGTTGTCGCTGTTGATATCGTTAAGCAAGAGACACGTTACAAAATGCAGCGATACAACTTAATTAGAAACGGCAGCATTTACGCAGTCAAGAATTTTAAATTATTTTCTTACACTTATGCTTTCAATGTCTGCAGCAACAGGTAACAACCTCTTAAATTTTAAGACGTATGGACTTACATTATTTTATATTGAAGGTTGCCAGCGGAACTCGTACTTTATGTTGTGGCTAACTTGACTTAGAGTTAACCTCCCCTTGCTTCTTCTTCTTCCTCCTCCTCCTGCTCCTGCTGCTCCTGCTGTTGCAGGAAGACTGTAAACAACATGTCTTATAGTGCGAAGATCGGTCCGTCCATCCTGAGCAGCGACCTGTCCTGTCTGGGCAGCGAGTGTGTGCGGATGATGGAGTGCGGGGCAGATTACCTGCACCTCGACGTGATGGACGGGTCAGTGAACTAGCAGCTGGTTAGTTAGAAGCTAAAACTAGCATGCTAACGGCTAGCTTGGAAGTTCAGTGTGTGGGAGCTAAAGTTGGCTACAACCGACAAGCTAAGTTAGCCCGTGAGAGGTAAACCGGGAAACCATGTGTGTGAGAATGGTTTCTTCTGGCTTAAGTGCAGCAAACGACATTAAAGGGATTGAAACCGTTCAGAAGTCGATTTGTGAATATATATATATATATATATATAAATGTGAATACACATATTGGGATAATTGTGACTGGAGAAAGGCAATAGTTCACGTGGGTCACTTGAATGTGCTGAGAGGTTCCTAAACAGTTCATGATTTATTATCATAGTATTCCTTTTGTATTCTTTTCTTAAACTTCTTTTCAACTATGCAACATTTTATGAAACATTTGGCAATGCAAGTTATAAAAAAAATTGTAATTTGTAACATTAGTGACATTGGTTTCCTCTGTAGTCGGATGCATATGGACAAATGTCTGTATTTCTGTGCTCCAAGTACAAACCAACTGCTTTCTTCTATCTCCAAGTGTTGACACTTTAGTTGTCCTCTACACAAATGCAAAGTTTTGCTCTGCATATGTTTCAGCTGCCAGTTTAATGTCTGGTTTCTTACCTTTTTAAAGACATTTTGTTCCCAATATCACATTTGGCCATCCCATGGTAGAGTGCCTGAGGAAGACAGTAGGCCAAGACCCTTTTTTTGGTGAGGAAAAAAACACACACCACACATGTAATACACTTCAGAAACCCAAGTTACCCCTCTGAATTGGATCATGAATGTCTCTGCTGTGTGGCTGAGTGCAGTATTGTGTCTGTCAATGTTGCAGACATGCACATGATGGTGTCACGGCCGGAGCAATGGGTGAAGCCCATGGCAGCAGCAGGAGCCAGCCAGTACACATTCCACCTCGAAACCACCACCAACCCTGGAAACCTCATCAAAGAGATCAGAGAGAGTGGCATGAAGGTTAGCCAGCGGACAGACCTCCAGCATTTCAGAGCAAAAATGTTGTTCAGTTTTACCTGATTTGAAACATTGTGAAAAAAATGGCAAGGTAGTTGGTAACAAATTTCCTGTGTGGTGACAGTTAATAGAGGTATTTTTCATTAATTTACATGTCTCTATCAGAATACTGTTATTAGTAAATACTCAAGGTCGTGATATCATTATTGGACACACACAAGAGAAATCCAGCCATTGATATGAACTAATAGTTACTTATAAAGAGAGTAACTGTACAATGGATCTATAAATATTTGTGACAAACCATATTTTGGGTAGGATATCATTTGAAAAACTGGTATTTTGTAGGTGGGTTTGGCTATAAAACCTGGAACAACGGTTGAAGAGCTGGCACCTTGGGCTAACCATATCGACATGGCTCTGGTCATGACCGTGGAACCTGGTTTTGGAGGTCAGAAGTTCATGGAGGACATGATGCCTAAGGTAAGGACGAGCTGCAAAGGTTATATAGGTGAAACAATACAGAACATCTGCACCTAGTTTATGCAACTTCTTCAAACACTGGACATAGCAAAACTACTCATTGCATCATCCATCCTTTTTTTTTTTTTTAAACCGCACCGCTTTATCCTCCATGAGAGTTGCAGGGGGGTGCTGGACATGGGGCGAAAGGCAGGGTACATCCTGGTCAATTTGCCAGTCCGTCACAGGGCCAACATACAGGGACAAACAACCATTCACTCTCACACATGCGGGCAGTTTAGTGCCCGCAAGATATATAAGACAGATATGTGCACGTTTTTGGACTCCGTAAAGAAGCCAGAATACCCAGAGAGAATGTTTGCACACATGGGGAGATCATGCAAACTCCATGTTGACATTTGAGAGCAGGCAAAGTTCAAACTGTTTCTGTTAAAGGAGCATGAGGAGTTTAGACACCTAATTTTTCTGCAGCCAATATAAGGGCAAAGAGCACATATCCATTCAAAGTAGGTGGGACAGTTCAAAGTGCAAAAACATTCAATAAATCAATTGGATGTATTATCATGTACTGTGTGTATTATGAAAGAACGGTTGTTACTGTGTGTTAATTACACACTTCTGTTTCAGCCTGTGTTGTGTAAAGTTCTGCTTTCGCAATGATGTGAGTGAGTCTCACTCACATCATTTGAGCTCTGTGTTTCTCTCTAGGCCTTTGTAGCATCAGGAAATTATGTTGTAAAAATTGTGTCGGACAGGTTTTTGTTTATCTTGCGACCAGGTGACCTGGCTGCGGAATCAGTTCCCTTCATTAGACATTGAAGTAGACGGAGGGGTTGGACCTGATTCCATTCACAAATGTGCCGAGGTAATGAAAACAAACACTAAAGCCTGTTGAAATCATCTCAAGCACATTGAATGACTTTTTTGAGGTCGTCTTATCTAATGTGTGTTGTCATACGCCCTACAGGCAGGAGCCAACATGATAGTGTCAGGCAGCGCCGTGATAGGCAGCGATGACCCTCGCTCCGTCATCGCTCTGCTACGCACCGTGGTGGCTGAAGCGATACAGAAACGCTCCCTGGACCGCTGAGGTATCCTCTGTGTGGAGATCCCTGTGGCCCTCGCACTCTACCTTCCTGTCTAATCAAATCACCGCATCAGCCAGTGGAACAGACTCAACACAGACATTTTCTGGGTGCCTCTACAAAACAGTAAAGTTTTAAAGTTGGCTTAACTAAGTTAAGACAAGATGAGTCTCTTCATTTCCAGACTGGAGCAGATGTCACTCACATCTGTAAACATTCCTCATTGTTTTGACTCGTAATGTATGTTGTATCATGTATAAATTACAGTAATGACATTGGCTTAGGAAAGCTGGGCTTCATGCAGGTAATCTGGGTTTACAGGTAATCCTTTGAACGTCATCTGAAGTTTCATATGTTATGAAACTAGTTTAGCTTTAGTTTTGTTGAAAAAAATTCACAAATGTCTTGCTGTACTAAAGAGCAGAAATAAAAATGTACGACTAAAATCCGCCAGGTTTGGTTTTGCAGATTAAAAAGACTCAAGTGATTTTGCAGTTTGACCTGTGACCAGTTGAAGGATATATGTTTGACAAGAAGGTATAAGACACACAAACACCCCTGCCCTTGTTTAACTCAAGTTAAAATTACTTCAAAGATAAATTAAAAATATCACCATATTCTGTCAGATATCACTGACCTAATGTTTTATTAGTGACATGTTCTCAGGCCTTACCCACACTTACGCAGAACTTCCCCATGACAAAATTTTCCTTTTTTTTTGTTTTCAATAAACACAGCATTGTTTTAAGAAATGTCTTTTTACGAAACCACAAAAGGAGTCTAAACGCTGTATTCTATATGCCACAGAGATACACTGAAATAAAGGAGAACACATAGCTTGCACGCCGTGTACAAATTCCCAACACAAGAAGATGACGATGGTGAGAGCGAATGCTAGAGCAACAGAGAGGCCGAGCTATGACATCATTTTCCCAAAGTTGCATATTGGTTGTATACATGAAAACTCAAGGGTGGCATTCGAGATTTCTTGGAACCTGTTTTCCAAAAATAGCATTGTAGGGCTCCCAAAACACCAGTTCTGTGTGGATATAAAGTCGATACAATGCAAAACCTTAGCGGATTCTCATAAACCCGTTATTGTGTGTACGGGCCCTCAGTCTCGGGGCTCTGACAGTAAATCACGGAGAAACGTTTTGAGTGTCCCACAACAACTTCTCAGTCATGAACCAGAACTCCCCGATGAAGTGGTTTTCTCTGCTTGTTAAGTTGAGGCTGTTTGACAGTGAATAAATGCCACCTCTTACCACTCATTTGGGACAGGAGCGGAGGGGAATACTAAAAGTGGCAGCAGACAGGAAGTCAGCCAAGAGACGACAACACTGACGGGTGGCCAGCATCCAACAAGCTGTTGAGAACTGTCTTTTGAGATTGTGCCGCGATGACACGATTGCATCGCGTCCTTTTTTTTATTGCAGCTTTATTCATGATGCAATAAACCTCTTATACCGCATACATTGGATTCAAAGATAGAAGCACTTGGCATAATCATGGTATGCAGACCATGTGTCTGAATGCACAGAAGTGCAACCCCTGCCACACTTTATTATGTGTCTTCTGTGAAGTGGTTGGAGAGTGTATGTTGGCACCGACTGACCATGAATGCACTTCACAGCTTGTGAGCCCAGCCGCTGGCATCATCTGCAGCATTCACTCCACGATGGATCGGCGTTGGTAAGACAACGTCACTACCAGGCCAGACATTTGACACAGCGATCCGAGGGTTCATGTTGTTGACTCACTGTCTCCACTGAAATCAGGAAGTTATGCTGTTCTAGACTTCCACTGTCCAGTTTTATTGAGCCTGTGTCACTGCAGCCTCACATTTCTTGGTGTTGGTTACAACATTGGAGGTAGATCTTGTACTTTCCACTTTGTTAAATAAATGTGCAGTCCATGTATTAATAACATAATTCCTTCAATGAATTACTAGTGTTTTATATGGAGAACATGCAATGCTCCTTTAAAATGTGACGCACGGTTTAAATGCAGTATAATGTGTGCCGTGTAATAACTAGTAAATGCATAAGGAGAGCAAAAGGTTAATTCAATCATTTATGAGCACGTCACCATCACAACACTGACGAATCATGAACTGAACCAAGCGTCTGATGACCTGCAACAGTTTCCTTTTCCATGCACTAGGTGGCGGATTTGGACAAAAGCCCCCCCCCCCCCCAAAGTAGGGATGTCGGAGTGAGAAATCATGTAAGGAAATTGTAAACATATATTATTAATCTGTAAGGATGAACACGCATTCTACACAGGTCTAGATTTGGGAAACAGTGTGGTTTAATCTATAATGCATTCTTCTTCCATGGGGTGAACAGCTCGACTACGGGCGCAGCAGAGAACTGCCTGAAGAAGAACAACTGAGGAGGAGCAGGTTTTGTTAAACTAATTAAAACTGAGCCAATCATGTTAGTATATGTGCGTAAGTATTCATTCTTATATTTCTTACTAATGCCAGCTTTATTGTATATGGAAAAGTCCATAAAGTTGCTTTGGTATTAGGCAAATGAATCAGGAGTGACACCACTGAGCATAAAGAGCTGGCTCTGCAAGTTAGAGAGCGCGCTACGTTTTTGAGCTACAGTACAGTAATGTTGCATTTACTTACGAGGACATGGATTCTTCTTCTTCTCCGAGGACTTACAGGAAGACCAAAGACACGTCTACAGTATCGCTCATGTCTTTGTCTGCTGAATCCACAATCCCTCGTGTCAATGAGAATCACCAATGACACACTTCAAACTGCAAAAGCAGCTCACTCTCAATAATGCAGCATGTCTTGCAGGCAATTCACAGACTGTTGAAATATTGATACTTAAAATCTGTATTAGTGTTAGTGCATCAGTGTGACATAACCGCAGATAATCATTTGTGCTCATCGGTTCATTGTACTATCATCATGTGGGTTCATACAGGGCATGTGAGTGTTACAGGAGTAGTTGCATGTGATCCGTGCATTTGTCTGTCACGGGGAAATCTCTCGTGACCAATGTCAGTCTTAATGGATGACGACAGGCGTTTTGTCTGACAGTGTCACTGCCGCTTCGCAGTGACACTGTCAGGAGACCAACAGTTGCTTCGCTCTACGGTTAATTCACCGTTTGATTTATTTAAAGCTGCAGTGTGTAAGATTTGAGGCCCCGGTATACCCTCCCACGCACATGCAGCGCGCGACAGATATCGTCGAAACATTTCCAAAACCTGGGCTGCACGCACAGCGTGTTGGTTTTGTAACCAGCCTTTTGTATGTACACCAACTTTACCCACACGCTGATGCATAAACAAATGAAGAAGGAGGAGAGAGTTTTTACATCCTTTCTGGATTGTGAAGGCCACCGTAGTTCCCTGACATACTTGGGAAAGGAAGGGTTGAGTGGAGATGTCCTCCGTGTGTCAAGACTCGGCAGTCTCACTGTTAGATGTCGTAAATTCCTACACAACTGGACCTTGAACATATAATGTATAATACAAAAGGAAATGCAAATTCAGCAGCAGCAGCAATCCATCCATCCATTTTCCACCACTTTATCCTCCACATGAGGGTCACAGGGCTGCTGGTGCCAATATCCCACCAGCAACCATGACAATGAAAGGCAGGTAGGCTTCTGCCCCCTCACACACACACACACACACACCTACCTCATATGCCGGCCTCTAACTTATACATCAAAGTCACTCACAAGAGAGTGTGATGCCATGACAACCACATCAAGCTATTGTCTACTGTGCTCAAAAACAAGAAGTAGAAGTAAAGGCTGGGGGGGGGCCAGTGACACAGAGTACAATAGTCAGAGATCCATCAGTGATTCACCTCGTCTCACTGATCACGTGTGTGAACAGCCCACATCTTTCACAGCATGGACGTTGTCATAGGGCATGTTCATTAGAAAACAGGGCACACACTCTCTCTCTCTCTCACACACACACACACACACACACACACACACACACACACACAGAGAGGAGAAATTGAAAGTCCAGAAAAGATTTTACACCAAAATTGAGTTAGACAGCCATCATGTTGAGTTTTAAAGCGCTGCCTTGAGGGAATGTCTCAGTGCTAGGCAGAGGTGTGTGCACACTTCAACAGAGAGCCACATCGTGTACAACCACCACACTGGTAAAGCGGATAGATCACCAAACAGCAGGTCCCTCCGGAGGGTGGCCCACTAGACAGGCCGCAAGTGATACTTCACCCACAGGAACACACACACACAGCCACCACAGGGAGCAACTACACCCGCTCTGAATAGGTGTAAAAAATCTACATCTGCAAACTTTACACCAGGGTCTCGCTGAGCGTTATGATACCCGTGCAGATAATATTCATGTTCATGGGAGATGAATCGCTGAACGAGGACCCACGCTGTCAAATATTCATTGGTCTCGTCCAAAGACACCGTTTGAAGTAGCTCTCCCAGAAGGATGTGCTTTTTTGTTTTCTCGTATTGTTTGTTTTGTTCCGTACAACTCGTCTTTCTTGTGTGTCTCTCTCGCTGCTCTGCTCGGCTGCCATTTTATTTCGTTCCATCTATTCCCTCGCTGCAGTTACTGTCTCTTTCATGATTCACCCTTCCCCATCCCTGGTGTCTCTGCTATCATTGTGTGGTAGAAGGATGTCTTTTTGCATCTCTCCTCATCCTCAGCACTAAAAAGCACGTCAGTGAACTCGCTGCTCCTGCTCAAACTCATTCATAATTACTTGGCATCCCACAGGAGGGCAACATGCGCAGCGCTGATTAGCTCACTGTGGTTACCACCTTTACTTATGCATAAAGGCCTCGTTTGATTGAGTCTCAATAGGGTTCTCAACAATTAAGAACAACTTGTTTAGAAGCGCTTTACAAAATATCTCTTTGCTCTGAGGGCTTGCACCAGAGTGCTAGATTGACACAGACAGACAGACAGATAGATAAATGATACATGTTGTATGTTAGTGCATGTTAATGTACTGTATTATGTTTCCATTAGCAGGGATATTTCTGTCTACTTCATCACTGCTCTGCGTACTTCAGTGTTGCATAGTTCTGTAAATTCAATTTTATGTTCTGTTTTTTTTAGGTGGACACTGTTGCTATGGATGAAAAATAGCCTCTTGGCCAAATGTAGCACATAAAAAAAAACAACAACGATTTAACAACATGCACCACCTGTTTAACTAAACCAACACATAATTAGATAAATCAGCATGTAGACATCCAGATATAATAGCTTACAGGCTGCTCCTGTTCTTACAACATGGCTGCAGACTCGGCTTGTTTGGAAAAGGCCTCCGGTGTCTTTCTTCCATTCACAGAGACTGTATCTTAAACTGCGAGCTCCATTCCCTGAGATCGTTCAGTTATCTTAAGATTTACCGTAGCAGGAACGTTGGGACCCAAATGGCATCGGCTGAAATTTACAGACGAATACATCTTCCAAGGTCAGTTCACCAATAAGGCGCAGTACATAAATGTCCATTTATATTCTCTATAAAACAAATACAACAACAAAAGCCTACAACAATTAATTAGCTCCTCATGTGATTCTCCAGGCTTCTCCGGGCGGCAAAGACGAGCGAGGATAAATCCATAGGTCTCAGGGGACGAATGCTATCGTAGTGGCAACGATAGCGTCGCTTCAGTGTGTCTTAGACAGAGTTACAATTATACACACAATTTTAGTGCCTATCCATTATGGATGAGATGAGAATTTTTTTATTTATTTTTTTTTTTCCAGTGCACGTGTTTGTAAATCTGTGCATGTTTTAATTCATAATGAATGTTGTGGGACCATTAGGGTTTTTGCATTTCAGTATGCTTCTTTCTGTTTTGTGCTGCATATGAATTATTTGTTTTTCTTTCACTGATAATCATCAGACAGAGCACGCCCCCCACCCCCCCAATAAACAGCTTTATCTAACACACTCTTTAATACAAGTATTGATTCTCATTTTTTTTTGTTTTATACTCCCCCCCCCCCCCCAGCAGAATTTATACAATCACACCGTCCTCCAGATTACTCACTGCTGCCGATACATCAAGAGCAATTTGTGGTGCAATTTTCCGCAGCACAGGAGGTACATCTGTTCTTCCACCGTTATTGCTCGCCCCTGTATTTCACCCTTCAGGAGGAAAAACCAGCACTTCTTTGAAAATGTGAATGCTATTTTTTTTTTTTTTTCTTTTTTTGCTGCTCTAACTGATTCACACTTACATCATCACTAAGTGCTCGGCACAGGTGAATGCAACACGCTGTGCACACCGCTCACACTACACCCAGAACATTTAGTATCACTTCCTTCCACCTCCAAGAACAGAACAACCTCCAGCTTATACATGCCGAGGATTGCGTTACATGATTTATTGATTCCACGCTGTGTACTTTGTGTTAAGTTTGCACATCTAAGAACCTTCTTGTAATGAACTATTTTCAGATTCTAATCCATGCAGAAGTGTGTATGGATCTCCATGGACACTCCTCTGTCCTATATGTGCGATGATGCGCCACAGTGGAGTAAGCGGAAGACTTAATTCTCTGCGATGCTTCCCATTTCTCAGTTAATTCATAATTTATTTGCCTGATTGCTGCTCTGGATCATACTACACTACGCAAGTAGACCTAATGTCTGCCCAGGTGGGCCCTCGAGTGAGTGCATCTTCAGCGGCGACTATGGATTTGTGAGTGTTATTTAATTGTATGCAAGACATTTCTTTCCTCCTAAGGTGTGCACTTGACAAAATGGAAATCAGAGTGAAAGTGGGACAGGGAGATGGTGCTCAAAGAGGATTTGATGGTTTTTTTTTTTTTTTGCATCCTGTGAAGTTGTGATGGAGCTTGCTGACAATAACACCACTAGTATTTGTTTCCCTCGCAGCATCAATAGATCTGCGAGTCCGGAGGCTGTTTTTCCAGTCGAGATGAATTATTTTGTCGAGACTTGACCAAAAGCTCATGCAGGGGAAACTGTGCGTGCGTCGCAGAATGCAGAAAAGGATCTTGAATCCCCACAAGCAAACACCTTAACTCTGTCTCTTCTTGCGGGCGAACGCCATTTACCAATGCGTGTCACCGTGATTTATGGAATGGGTGGCGGCATTTGTTCTTGGCTTCACTGAGTATGTGTTAATCAATGTGAGTTCATGTGGATTTGTGGGGAGAGGAGTTGGAGAGCAGTCTATGAACAACGTGGAGTTGACAGAGAGGGAGGGAAAGTAAGCTGGTCAGTCTGCGTTGGTTATGAGTTATGACTGATGCGATTTGCTGATGCTGGTAAAAAAAGAAAGAAAAGAAAGGGCCCACTTAACCTGCAGGAGATCCTTATAAGTATCGTTTATCTTCTGGATGTGCTGACCCAATCCTTCTCTCTCCTCCACTCAAGAGATGCACTTATACAACGAGAGAGAGACAGAACATGCAGAGTAAATAAACCATCGTGTTGTCGCAGAGGTTAAAATCCCCACAGCATCTCAACGAGACCCTCCTGACTGCAGGACATTATGATTAAAGGAAGGGGAGATGATTTGGAAGGGAGCTGAGAGAGCCCGAGTACATTATGTAACAAATCTGGACCAAGAAATTGTTTTTAACCTATTCCCAAATACAGAAAAAAAAAAACAGAAAGATGCACTGAATGTATTTTATTGCAGTAAACGGACAATAGCAAAGTGCCTTTGTAATGTTCACGATGGCAACTATTAGAATAACAAAAGGGGGGGAAAAAAATAAAATAAAAACAAGCCGTGGTCATATAAAAATACATCACTGAAAATAAAGCATCACTGGCTAAAATGAAGAAAAAAAAAAAAAATCACCACAAACTATTTTACACCTAAATCTGGAGCCAGCACACAGCCAAAACATGCAGCTACAACTTCCTGTCCGAACATCTGGAGGCGGCGCGACCCTTCACAGTTTCCTGGATAAGGTCCGCAAAGATGACATGAGTTGAATTTTGAATCAATTGGATCCCGGACCATGTGACCAATTCAGTAGCACCAAGGGACTCTCGAACCTGCAGCTCGATGATCATCCACTACTTTCAAAACAAACCGACCACGTCGTTCCCGTTTTTGATGGAATCAGCTTCATGACTGCATTTACTGACAAAGCAAATGCATAAGACACACATAATGTATGCAACCGTGACAGTCACAAGACCCTTCCACTCCAGTAACAGCTCCACCATGTCTTCCTGGTAAAACCGGGGCCCCTAAAATGCACGGAATGGTTTATGACAAGCTGAATTTTATTCAGTCAATGAGGCAACTTTTCAACCGTCATGGTCTTATTTTATACACTATTTACAAACAGGGAATTAGGATCAGATTCACAAATCACTGTACACAGCAATTCTATCATTTTATTTATTTATTTTTTTAGAAATCCACACACCCCTTTAAGGAATATAGTTGATAACGTCTTTGCTCAGAGAATTTCTTTTTTGCATCATGTGTCCTCCTAATTTCTAATTTTTTTTTTTTTTACCCTCATGTGACTAAGACTTTAAGTCAAACTGTTGCCTCATCAACTACGTCGGAGCTTAAAATATTCAGCGAGGACTACTTTCATCCCATACTTTATAGCTGACAATCCCATCGTGCAACAGATGGAATGAAAGCAACATCATTTTGGCAGGAAGTGGCACCATCAGGCAACATCCAGACATCCGGCGCTCTATACCTCACTGATGATGACTAAAGAAAGTGGCCAAAGTCTCTGCTGAACGTGATTCTTTTACATCAGTTTAAAAAAAATAAAAAAATAAAAATGTAACTGCAAACGCTTGGTTAATAATGAGCACACAGGGGGAGGGAGGGGATGGTGGGGGGGAGGGGGGGTGGTCTTCTTCTTTGACATTAATAAGCTGTAGCTGTATTCACCGTGCATGCATGACATTTCTGACTCACATGACTAAATAGCACCAGCTCGTCTCCATTTGCGACGGTTTACTTGAAATGGAACTGGTGAACGAATAAATTAAAAAATAAAAAATAAAATAGCAAAGCAAGTTGAAATATCAGAACTCTCAGTACCAGCTGTGCCCTTTTGGTTTTTAATGACATACGATCTATAAATCTATTTAATGAGGTGCCGCGTGAAAGCAAAGCATTAAAAGAACAAATATGACCAATATATCAAACACGATCTCCACAACACCCACTCTTGAGAGAGATTAATTGATAGGTTTTCGATGAGCACTATTGGCAGTCAAATATAGTAAATAATGGGGCTAGGCTTTGTGTTGGCTCAGGAATCAGTAAATGGGATGGGGGAGGCTGGGGGGGCGGGGGGGAGGCGGCGGAGGAGGTGTTTGGGCACTGCTCTGTCACACAAACATAATGCTCAAAGAGTTTAAAGTTTACAAAACATCAAAATTCCTCCTGCAATACTCATGCAATATACACAATATTGACACGATTGAGACAACATTATCAAGTTTTTCAAGAGTTTTCTTGTCCAGTCTGGCAGTGAAAGGGTTCGGCCCAGGGTCAGGTAGAGGATTTTTACTCTCTACTCCCGGCTGCTGCATTCCAAGGAAAGTGACAGATTTTCCACCCTTCTGCCTTTTTTCTGTCGGGTGGGGGGAACTGAAGAGACACAGCTGCAGCTGGAATCCACGATTAGAAGACGACAGTTCCACAGTTCAGTCGCAGCCGACTTTGATCAAACGTCCTACCTCGGTGTTACATCACATTTCACGAAATAAACGCGACTCAAGCAGAAGATCGGTAAGTGAAATGCACTGTTGTGACTTGTCTGTTGGACTACTGTACACGCAAAGCCACACTGACGTCCTTTATAGATATACAGTAGATATACAGTGTTCTGACACTGACCAAACTTGACAATCTGGTATGAAATGCTACACACTGCAATGCGCAGGACGAATCTAGCATTTCTACATCTACCACATTGCCAACACACAGAATATTGACATAATCTGCTTGGTGCAGTTGCCTGGCAACACAAGCAGCACAGTTTTTTTTTTAGTTTTCTTTTTAGAGAATTTCAAAACCAAAAAGGAAAAATCTTACAAAGCTATGCAAAGTAGTATAAAACAATAAATAGAAAAGTCTCTAAAATAAACACAAGAGTCGATTTGTTGACAGATTTAGAGTGTTTCACCACACGCGCACATTAGCAATCTGAAGTGTGGCTCTGGACAGATCAAGTGTTGTCTTTAAACTACGGCGCATCTTTTGGGCTTCCGAAATCTGCAGGGCGACAGAGTGGTCATACTCGAAGAGATGTGCAAGAATTCAATTTCAGGTGCTGACCCCCACTGTGCAATGTTTAAGGGACAATTCAACTGATTTTACATGGGTGTAAAACTGCCCATAAGGCTCATAAACCCACAGCAGGAGGTAAACAGACATACTTTCACAATCCGCTTCATCTCCACTCTGTACAAACTTCAATTACTGCCGACCGCGTGGAAATCAGGAGGAATTGGCACTGAAAAAAAAATAAAAATAATTATAAAAAAAAATCCCATGTGTTGAAGTATGTATATCCCCAGCAGGAGAGAGGTGTTTATTCATTCTCCATCATTTCTGACCCTCCACTCTATTTCTCTCGCTGTCTTTTTTTTGGGGAGAGGAAGAGGACAGGGAAGAAGAGCAGAGCGGTCTCTCACTAAGGCCAGAGAGTCTGGCAGTGTTTAAGTGGCACACCGGGACCTGCTTCTGTCTGCCAAGTCAAATTCATTGTGGAGGCAGGTGGGCCAACACTCACACACACACACACACATCCTCACTTAGGACACAGACTTGTGTGTCCTTGCCTTTGTCTCTATGCAGCCTGGAAACCAAGTCATCAGCTATGAAGTCAGTGGGCACAGAGCATCACTATGGCAACCAACATAGTGGGCCAGGCTGTGGCTGCTCTTGGATCAGTGCGGAGACTTTTTTTTTTGGCATCCGCTCAGTGCCAAAGTCCATTATAGAGTTTCCCTCTCTTAAATCATCTTCCCAGAACAGCCAATGATCTCATCGGTGCAATTTTTCTTCCCTTTCAAAAATATAGACACATATTCAGAGTAATAGAAATCAAAACGCAGATTTTGAGATTAGGTTTCACGGAAAACAATGAGAGAGAGAGAGAGAGAGAGAGAGAGTGTGTGAAGCTTGTGATACTCTCGTCCTTCAACTTTGCACTCACACATTTTAGTCCACACACACACACACACAGTTGTTAACATAAAAACAGGCAGCAATCAGGGTAGGAATTTTGAAACGGATCAACTGATTGACTAATTCAACACAGCAGTGAATGACAGTAAGGTCTGAAGGTGGAGTCCACACGTGCTCCCTGGCATTGTGTTAGCTGGATCTGCAATGTGTGTGAGGGAGGAAGGAAGGCAGGAGCATCCCCCCCCTTAGTCAACAGAGCCAGGATGCAGGCTGAGTGCAGGGGGGTCCAAACAGGTGGGAGAATAACTGAGGTGAGGCTCTTTAATCCACAGGAGAGGGGCCCCGTTTTTGCCCTCTTGGCTCTTGCTGTTGTTGCGGCTCTTGAAGCGAACCATCAGCAAGGCGATGACGAGGATTCCGAAAATGGGAAAGGGGTAAAAGAAGACAAAGTAGAAGAGGGAGTCGTTGGCGCACACCACAGACTTGACGGTCGACTCTGTTGAGAATGAACAAACAAATAGAGGTTTTTTTTTTTTTTTTTTTTCACACAGGTGCTTTTTGAAACTATGCATGGCACATTCCTGAGGAAAAATGCATTTAATGACTCTCGGAGCACGTTAAAAGGCTGTTTTTGCCGCACTTAGCGATCCTCATCGAGTTGTTGACACTGGAGAAAATGAATTCTTCAGATCCCAACACTGCCTTAGAAGCCATTAATTACGGTGGGTGGACAACTCTTCAAACTGTGGTTGAACCCAGTGCAAAATAAATGTTGTGACTGGAGAAACCGGCTCTTTTGAGGTGTGTGGGGGGGGGGGGCGATACAGACTATCTGAAAAGTTGACTTTTATTATTCTCTTGATAAATGTATTATAAGGAAAGCATATTACAGCAAAAAAATCTATATCCTCTTTACTGAAACTGCCAGAATAATAATACTTTACCTTGTTGCAGTACATTGACGATGGTGAACCCAGAGTCGTTGGTGGCCAGGCGGTACCATGCATTGCGGGGATTGAGCAGCCACTCCTCCACGTGGCAGTAGTATCGCCCCGCGTCGGTCGGCCGGGCTCCTTGAATGGTCAGGGTATACTGGTCCGATGCCATTCTCGCAAACTGCAGGCGGGAATTGGGCCCCGCCTCCTCTCTGGGGCTGCAGTTCCCATTTCCAAAGACGGAGTCATGGCCAATGGAGAACACGCAGTCCTTCTCCTCGTCTTCCTCCCCCAGCCGGTCCTCGGCGTCCTGGTCTTCAGAGTGCTCCACGTACCAGGACACAGAGAAGCGGGAGTCTCGGGACGACTGGGAGGGAATGGTGCAGCCCAGCCGGATTGAACCAGACTCCTCTACCGTCACATTCGACTCTATCTCCTCTACCTGCAGTCGAACCTCTAATGAAGGAGGAACAAGAAAAGAAAGATGGAAAGTATAAGAGCCTTGCGAAAGTCACACAAAAAACACAAAGTGACATTAGTATTCTGATTCTGATACCAACTGCTTTTATGGTAATATGTCAATAATTGATATCCATGAGGGTTGCAGAGGCAGCTGAAGCCTAACCCGGCTGACATAGGATGAAAAGGTACAACCTGGAGAGATCGCAGAGCCAACATACAGACACAATCAACCATTCACTCTCACACCTAAGGGCAATTAAGAGCAGGGGTGTCAAACATACGGCCCACCAGAGGGTCCAATCCAGCACGCAGGATAAATTCATGATTTTCAATACTATATTTTTCAGTTCCAGACACCTGTGACAAAATGTTTTGTGCCTTTTTAAATCCACTGTGATCTGTAAATGTGCAAATAGTAAATTAAGCATAATATTCTTGAAATTGCACTTAGGAGTTCTTGTTGTTTATGGGTTATTATGCTATTATTTTACTGCTCCGGCCCACTTCACGATCAAATGTGGCCCCTGAACTAAAATGAGTGTGACACCCTTGATTAAGAGTATTCAGTTTACCTAATCCCCAATCTGCATGTTTTTGTATCGTTTTTGGAGAACCCATGCACGCAAACTTCACACAGAAATGTCAAAGATAAACCAAGTCCATCTTTTCCTTCTTCTTTTGTGCCACTTGTGCCCACTGTTTGTTACTGTGGAGAGTTTTCCTGGCTTTACCACAACTTATTTATAGCAAAACATCTCAACACTGTGAACCTCGTTTGACATCGAGTCACACAAGGAATACGACGATGATGACATACATACATAACGTGACTAAAATCCTACAAAAAGACCGCCAAAAAAGAAATAATAAAAAAAATATTAGTCAAAATATCTGCCTTGATCGTCAAGCCACTCTCTATTGTGCAAGATGAAGGATTCACATGACTGATGTTGCACTTGGATCCATGCTGCACCCTGCCAGGGGAGTGAATATTTCATGGACACACGCCTGCTGCAGTTATAAGAAAAAGTGTTTACACATGTTGACAGCCTTATGAGGGCCAACATCTGAGCTTTAACTCGTCTGCTTAATGCAACATCTGTAACACGACCCAGTTTTCCACTGGAGATCAATAAAGTATTTATCAGCCAGACGCTGTTCAAATTTGAAGGTGTTAGTTTGGAAAGAGATTTTACAGTTTTCTTCTTGATTTAAGGGAAGATTTTGACTGATTTATTGAGCAGTGATGGTAGAGTTTTGGGGCTTTTACACCAAACTTATTCTGCAGACAGGTAACTGTTTTAGCTATGCTGCAAAGAAACCTAAAAAAAAAGGAAAGAGTCTAAAAGAGTTGGACAATAAATGCAGCAAAATGCACGTGGATATTGGAGAGTCTCGGAGATGGAGAGACTGCCTCATCTGTCATGAGGAAAATGACTGTCTGTGCCATGTGATCCCCAAACATGAGCACTTTAATAACCTGTGAATGAAACTCAACAGTCTAACCAGGCTAAGAACTCACGAACCAGGAAAAACAGACAACGACACAAAACTTTTACACAGTGCAAACAAAAAAATAAATACATCCCACCGGTGCTGCACGAAGCTGTAACTTCTCAGCAAGGTTAGGTCCTTCCCCAAAGGTAGTATGTCTGTCTGTCTGTCTGTCTGTAGAAGTGTGTGACAGTGCTTCAGGGGTGACCCAGTTCCATTGCAGTAAAAACAATGGCAGTGAAGACCTGGCTTACATGGGCTTGGAACGGTCTTCTTTAAAAGCAAAATGAGAAACAGAGAGGACAGCAGGCAGGAGCTGGCACACAGCTCCCCCTCATCTCTCCCCTCTACAGGCAGATTTCTGGATGACGTCCGAGGTGAGTGCATTTTCAAGCCCCTTAATGAATATCCATGATGTTTATAATGCAATTTCTATTTGTCTTATGGACAAGTTCAAACCTATATGGTTAAGAAAATACATTTAAAATACATTTAACCTCTCTAATTGCTTAAAGGAATACTTCACCAATTTGCATTTAGGTAGTATTTTTGAAAAAGTGTGCTTCCCAACCTCAGTTTCCCTCAGTTTGAAAAATGTCCACCAGTGACACTTGGTCCGAGGCTTGGAACTGCAACGCTAATTCTGCCCTCATTCGGACCTCATTCCCAGAATGTAAACAGTGGCCATCTTTGCTAACAGTTACTCTAATATTATATTTTTCAACTCAGGGGAAACTGAGGTTAGGAAGCACACTTTAAAAAAAAACAAAAAACTACCCCTATTGTAGTAATACAAAGCTAAATGCAAATCGGTGAAGTATTCCTTTAATACTAAGCTCCCACAGATAAACATGTGTTACAGGCCTTCTTTCTGTTGCTGCCCCTCAGCTGTGGAATAGTCTCTCAACCCACATTAGGTCTTACATTTCCCACTACAAGGTGTCTTGCCATTGATCATTTAAAATCCAATTTGAGGTTTTCTTTTTAATCCTGATGCACAGTACGCAGGCGCCAACGCGAGTGGCAGCCTCTTCCAGTAGCTCTGGCGGCTTTTGCCTTTTTGTTCTTTTTTTCCTCGGACTTTCTCTGACTTTCTTTTTTTTACTCTTATCTACATACGCATTGGTTTCTGAAAGCCGGAGTGAGAACCAGTAAGAAAGCAGTGAGAACCTTGTGTATACAAGGGATCAGCTGTTTCAACTACGGACAATAGTGCATGCCGGCGCAGCTCACGGTGGATATACAAGCTGCCAATTCCATCGTGGATGATGGGGAATGTTAATGCATGAAAAAACGAGACGAAGAAGCTGGCCTTAATGAAAAATGTGAAGCTGTACAGGGTTTCTATCTATCTATCTATCTATCTATCTATCTATCTATCTATCTATCTATGAATGTGACTTGACTAGGTTGACATTTGCGGGCTGTAGCTTCATTAACTGTGGGGACAGTGTCAGCTTCAGTGTACATATAAACTACAGGCATTCACTTTTGTCTTAGTTGCATGTGACAACAACATTTTGAATCCCTGTGTTCCAGTTGGAGAGATGCCATGTTCTCATTCTGAAATAATAATAAAAAAACAAAAACATGACACCTGGCAAAGGAACAGTGCTCTGGGAGACGACGGAAAAAGGTCACCTTCGGCTGCCGCGTGGAATAAAACCATTAAAAGACGGGGACTGTCGAGGATGAATGAAATGGATAATGATTTGAATGTCATAACTCGGGATGGAAATCGGTATCAGTCCGTATCGGTATCGGGACATCCCTAGTCATAACTGTGTGTATGGTCATTGTGTGAGATGGCTTTGAGGAGCACAGCCTGCTTATGTGAACGCAAACAAATAAATGAGCATGTTGACAGCTGGCTTACCTGGCTGCCTCACCACGACCTGTGTCAACCCCGAGGATTCCCGGGAGAGACGATACCAGGCTCCATCTGGGTCACTCAGCCACTCCTCCACCAGGCAGTAGTAGGTCCCAGAATCGCTGCTCTCAGCTCTGTTCAGCGTCAGCACGTAGGAACGCGGCGAGAGCCTCTCGGCCTGCACGCGGCGCCGCAGTCTCTCCTCGTCTGCGTACGCCCCGTACTCGAACGCCCCCGAGCGTTCGATTCTCAGCAGGAGCTCGTCGGCCTCTGAGCCTGTAGCACGCCTCACGTACCACAACACAGCATGCTGGGAGTCCTGGCTGCTCTGAGAGGTGATGGTGCAGTTGATCCTGACGCGACTGTCCTCTGGATACACCTGAGACTGATTGGTCTTCTGCACTCGCAGCTTACTTTCTGCAAGGGAACGAGAAGGAGAGTGAGATGAGCTGATGAGGTAAACACATGTTTCTTTCTGTCATCAACAGTGGAGACTGGGCGGTACAGCAGGTGACAAAAACAAAGGAATATGAGGTGAAGGAGGTGGAAATGTCAGGGGAATCAAAGTTGAGAGGGTTCTAGGGGTTTGCTGGTATAAAAAGGAGCAATGCAAGATAAGCTGGGGAGCAGACAAGGGTGAAGATGGAGGAATATGTTATTAGGAAAGATACAAGACAAAGGAAGGGCAGCGGGTCTGTCAGTCTGCCTGGAAGAGAGGGGAGCAGATAAAAAAAGACACGCATTTGTCAAGAACAGACAGGAGGAGAGGAGATAGGGACGAGAGGAGATGGTAGAAGGGTGTGACTGAGATGTCAGGAGGAGAATGAGGCTGCGCCGAGTGTCTGTGGTTACGGTGACAGTGGGAGTGGGTAGAATGAGCTGCAGGTACATCGGGTGCAACTATGACCAGAGCTCTGCTGTCATGTATTTGGGAGGAGGAGGATTATTACCACATAGCGCACACACAAACACACACAGAGATACACGAGAGAATCACAAAATCAAACCCTATAGCAATGTATTTTCAACGTAGTAAAACCTGCTGTAAATATGTACAGTATATGACAAATTGGATCAGCTACTGTCATGAGAAAATATTGTTATTATTATTAGTAGTATTAGGTGAAACAAACTGAGTTCAGTGTTCGTATTAATTTCCAAAGTGTCTTTTGGATTAATTGCAGGATCATCTCTATCACCAGCTCCAAACTCCTAAACCATGACAATTGGATTTGTAGCCCTCTCGAGTCGGCACACATGTGGCAATCCGAGAGTTTTAGTGTTTTTGGAGCAAAATTTGGGGAGACCAATTCCCTTAACTGATCTCAGCAGCAGATATGCAAGTGCACAATATGAACTATTTCCAGCTCTTTCCCCCACAATGAGAAAGTACCAGCAAATACAGGAGCTGTTCGGGGACCAATGTCTGCCAGCAATATCTAAATAGAAAATGTCACACTTGTTCAGGCCGGCAGACCATTTTTTATAGTTTTATATTATAGTAAAAACCCACATATTCAATTTATTGGGATTAGTAACACAAACTCAGAGTCAAATGGGGAAAAAAAAAAATCAGTTTGACTCTTGTTCAAATAATACCAAACACAAATACTGAACTAAAATAATGTATCACTGGTGCTGTAACTCACTGGTATCATAGCAACACAACAATAACAACACACAGTGTTAATTGTTTCACATTTACAGACACAAATCTGACCCCGACTCGATCTTCTACACGTCTCATTCAGTCTTAAACAATTCTCAGCATCTTTAACCAACCACCCCCCCCCACCACCACCACCACCCCCCACTCAAGCTTATCTCAGCTGTGACTGAACGAACGTGATCAACTGCCTGAGGTCACAGCCATCTGCCCAGAACATCGCGCCCTTGTTCACAGATTGGCGAGAATGCTCAAATTATCACTTCTTGCACATTCACGGAGTGCTTTTAGTACTAAGTGTACTTACAAGTATTAAGTCCTGAAAGTATGTACGTATCTGACTGAATTCCAAAGACTTTAGTCACCATCATACAGTAGCTTCTGGTAGGAACGCCGGCCCACAATTTCCTCAACCAGAATTACTGCCGAGCCCCACAGATTCCTGGCAATCTTTTTTTTTTTTTTTCAGAATTACCTCCGAACCTCCTGAAGTGGAACTATGCAGGATTGGATTGGCACAGGACAAAGCAATTCTGTGCCGCTCCCATTTGAAGTAGAAATCTGCAGCCAGGAGGAAAACCGGGGGCTGGAAGCCTGTTGCTTTACACGAGTGTTTCCAGAAATGTTTTCTCAAATCTAAAATAGGCCAATTATGCAAGCCTTATTAGGCCGCCTCACGAGCAAATGCAAGTTTATTTATTTATCAATAAATAGAGATGCAGGAATATTATCAGCAAAATATCAGTATTGGCTGGTATTGGCTTTAAAATGTATTATCGGGTATCGGCAAATATAACAACATCCCCCGATATTACTAATGACTAAGAGACTAAAACAGTCCTGCTACCTCCTCGACTCGTATCATGGCTTCATTTCATTGTCATTTATTGGCCCAATCACTCCCAATATATCTGCATATTGGATATCATCAAAAAAAAGTCAAATATCGTGCATCCCTCTTACTAAATATCCTTAAAATTGATTATCAGGTGAGCTGACCTATGATGGAACCTCTGGAGTCAGCGATGAGATCAGTTGGACGGAGGAGATTCTCGCGAGCAGCGCGCCAGGTACAGTAGTTAGTAAGACTTGAGATGGAGTATCAGGTCCAGATGCCTGGCACCTTGATATAGGGAGGGAACCTTGAAAGGTGCCTTTCAAGTTTGTGTCTTATCTTATCTTCTTAAGTTATGGCTGTTTATATTGAACGCCAGGTCTGGTGATAAGAAATATGTGAGCAATTAAACTTAAAGTTAGCTGAAGATTAGAATTTTCTCTCACTGATATGAGAATAATATAAACCAAAATTGAAAAGACAGAAATGCTGTCCTTCAACTTCACACACCAGCACGACACATCCTGGCACGTGTCCACTCCCACAGAGAGCAAGCTTCCTCAACAAGGGTAAATATCTACAAAGACAAATCCATAAGCGGAAGCGTGGCTTTCCACTGCTCTGCATTACTTCATATGTCACTCACACCTGGTTTCACTAAGTGCACGCTCTCCATTAGCCCTGTGACTGGGGATTTGTCCACCTCCGGGCCATATACGACCCACAGGACAGTTTAATCTGGCCCATGAGACACTTCATAAATACAGTAAAGCAACTTGTGAAATCTCATGACAGTGAATCATTTCTTCCGTGATAAAGGAGAACATAAAATAGTGGAATAAAATGTCCTTCAGGGTGGTTGCTTCACAGCGTAATCCTTTCAGGTCATGTCTGGATGAATGAAGCGCACACAACGCCATTATGTGCTGTAGGTGACGAGCGTCATGGTCACTGTCAAGATACAGAATGTTCCACACTCTCTAAGGAGGAACGGGGGAAAAAAAATGACTAAATGACAATCTCAAGCATCGTTACTGCTACAAACATGAAGTGCACTTGAATGAACTTCACTGTCATTGGAGAGTTCGGAGAGTTTGGGTGCAGGCAGGTTTCATGTTGATAAGGCAACTTGATGGCACGTGGCTTAACCCCTTAACACCGAGTGCGTCGCCGACGACACGTTTGCACAAGCACACTTTGCGTCACCGTAGTTACGCGACGGTTTGTGCTATCGGGAAAAATTCCAAATGGTTTCTGAAAGCTGAGATGTTGTCGGTCAAAGCCGACGTGCGGTTATTACGGTCATTTCACTCAGAAAGCCAGAGAATCAGCGTCTCAGAGACAAAGACGGATGAAATGTTATTGTAAACATGTTTCATACTGTTCCAATTTGAAATTTAGCACGCAAAATCTGTTGTTCTTGTACAACTGCAGTGTTTTTCTTCATTTTCAATTGTTCAAACACTATTTTAACATGCAGTATGTTGTAAACAACTGCCAGATATAGGAAGTTATTCTGGAAAAGCACTTAGTTACAGGACAAAAAAAAAAGTCCAGACGGACATTTTGAGTGTTAGGTGTCAAAGGTGTTAAAGCATATTTGACCAAACCTATGAATTATTTAATTGGGGCTGTTTTTAAGGCCCCTTATAACTAGGTAAGGGCAATCTTAAGACATTTTGGTCACAATACTATGCTTCCAAATTTGTGACAACAGTTTGGGCATGGCCCTTTTCTATTCCGACAAGACTGTGCTCCAGTGCACACATCAAGGACTATAAAGACATTATTTGACAAGTTTTTGGTTCGGAAGAACTTGAGTGTCCCGCACAGGGCCCTGACCTCAACCCCATTGAGCACCTTTGGGATGAACTGGAACAGAGATTGAGAGCCGGGCCTTCTTGTCTAACATCATTTCTTGACCTCATAAATGCTCTACACAAATCCCCATAGAAACACTTCAAAATCTGGTGGAAAGCCTTCCAAGGAGAGTGAAAGCTGTTCTAGTATATATACACATGTTAGAGTCCTCTTTATGTATTTTAATACGTTTAATACTTCCTTTCTTTCCTCTGGCTCGGTTCATTCCGTCTCCGTTTGTGTTATAATATCTGTAATGTGTACTTCTTCTTCTCTGTTTGTCAGTGTAACGTTACAGCGTCACTTTTAGTACATGTACACCTTTCAGGACCTTGCCGATCCAATCTTGCACAAATCAGTTTCTTCCCTTCACTTTCGACACGACTTAACACAATTTTAATTAAAAACGGAAGATCCTCAGTCTGCAAAAATCATTTTATGAGGCAGAATGGAAATATAATGATATGAGCTTTATGCAGACTTTCTCAGCTCTACTGGAGAAGTGTGTGTTTCCGCATGTGTACTGTATCGTCTGCTGTCGTTACAGTACACACAAACACACATAAAACTGCACACTACATCCACTAATTGGCTCATTGAACCCTTCTCTCACCCGTCTCCCATGTGTGCAGTTTGTCTGTTTAATGGCTACAGGAGATTGCAGGGTTGAGACAAAGCTGTCTTTATTCCTTTTATTTATCAGCAGCGGTAAGTACACAGAGGTTGCAAACAGCTCCGTTTTCATAAGGAAGAAAGATAGCAAAGTGCACCCCCAAGCCCCAAAAGCTGCTCCACGCAACGCTTGTTTATGAAGCAGAGGAGATGAAAACCATTTTGAGTCCGAGGGGAGGAGAAGTGTACTGCTAAAGATGCCACTGTGGCGTGCCAGTGCACACTAACCACAGGTTTTATTTTTTTTTTAAAAAAAGGAGAAAAAATTAGGATAACTTCAAAGATGTGTGGAAACTTCCTGGTTCTGAGGAGGAGACTACAGCTGGAGATTAAAAATTGAGAGAATTCTCCATCTCTGTTTTATGCTGCAGCTCCAGGTGAAGCCTTTTAATAGAAGACAGGATCTAAACATACGAGGTGAACTGTCTACTTCACTCCTCTTATTCCACCTCTCGCCGGCCGCGGCGGTTGTTTTGACCTCTCGTTACCTCTTTCCACCCCTTCTGCGCTACGATCGTGTCTCTCCTGATCAAACTCTGTCTAATCACCTGGTGTTCATGAATATTCAGCAGCCTCCACTGTGGATGAATGAATATTAATGAGGCATAAATGAAGTGTGAACAGTAGCTGTGCTGGTGGGGTCTCTGCTAACATTTCTGCTCAGGTTGTTTTTTTTTTATTTTAGATAAATGATCTGTATTTAAGGGTCACGGAGATGACAAATGTGATTCTTCCACTTAGCTGAAGGAAGGAGGAGTCGCCAAAAGACAGGGAGAGGAAAAGAGGGATGAATAATGTAGTAGAAAGAATGATTTAGGGAAGAATCAGATGGGGAAGACAGGAGTGCAGGGAGATGCCGTGATATTAGGACTGAGCTGCAGAGTTTTTGTACGATTGGTGTGTTTTGGAATGTCCACTAAAGTGTTAATGTTAATGTCCTGATGTTGAATTGCTGTGTTTATCAATAAGACGTTTCCAGTACGGCAGACAGGAAAAGCTCTGTGAGGCTTGTGCTCCACTGCTCTACAACCTTGTACGTTGTAAATAAAGTTTTGCCTTGACCAGACTGTGTAACTGGCTTCATTGTCAGTTATCTCCACCACAACAATAAAAGCAGAGAAGTGGACGCAACTTTTAGAGAGGATGAGAGTTAAGGGATGGAGCAGAACACTGAATAGATGTTCAGAAGAATCAAAGAGTGCAGGACTGAGGGTGTGTTTGCGGGGGGAGAGGGAGAGAGAGAGGGAGGGAGGGAACCTGGAAAAAGATGAGAAAGATGTAAAAGACAGCAAGTGAGAACATACTCTAGGGGGGGATTTGGCAAAGCAGCAGGCAGTCTCCCCAGTTCTATTCCAGAGGACTTTAGAGCCTTAATAGCTGCCTGCTCAGCCTTTAGCATTAGCATTAATGCAGGGCTAATCCACAGCCAGGACCCCAAGCATGTCAGGGCCGTGGGCTTTAGACCGACCCTGATCCCCTGCAGAGCAGCTCTCTCTGGCGTGCTGCTCCCTCACCAGCGTCCGCCACATTACACACACACACACACACACACAAAACATGTTACATACAACTCGCTCCCGTGGACGTCCGCCCCAGGGAGCAGAGTGAAGAGCAGGCTGCTAATCGGAATCAATGAGGGTTAGGGATTCCCAGACTGAAGAGTGGCTCCTCTGCCAAACTGGGAGCCTTAATTTCTATGTTAATGACTGCCATGTGTCTATGATCCCATTGTGTCAGAGGGATATTATCCCTCCTCTTTTTATAATATCATTAAGACCAGGCTAATTATGAGGATTTGCGCACACAGTAACAAGAGCTCTGAACCACAGGCTGCATATGGAATTGGATATGGAGTCGACTTTCAGATGCAAAACAAAGTCTTGAGATTCGCAATTTCACCCGTACCTTGATTAAAGTAACCAGGTACTTATTGGACAGCACTAGCTGTCAGTCACAGTGGTGTCCACTCATTCAAGTCCCTCGTCCACTCAGTAGACTCATTGTCTATTTCCCTCTAAATGGGAACAGAATTGACTAAATGGACATAATGTGCTATTGACAAAAAAAAAAAAAAAAAAAAAAAAAGCCTGAAAGTAGCAATGGAGGCCATTAACTCCTCAGGAATATACACTTTCCTTCCTTCCTGCCTGCTAGGAAAATGGATGCACAAGAGGGGAGAGAAGACATGAGGTCAGAGCGGGGTAACACTGGGAGATTAATAGACCAAAAGAAGGTGGAACAGAGGGGAGAGCACAAAGACATCAGACTGAGCTGTGTGCGTGTCTTGATGTCCGTGTGGTTTTTAAAGGGGTCTAACAATGGCATAAAACACATTATGCTCATTAAACCACCAAACTGTGGGTATTCAGTTAGTGCAGGCTGGAGAATGGCTAATGCATGCATGCATGTGTGTGTGTGTGTGTGTGTGTGTGTGTGTATTCAGGAGGCGGCACTGCTGAGCTTCTACCGCTCTCCTCCTCCTACTATTAGCCACTGATTTACATGGGGAGCAGCAGCACTGTAGCTAGCCCTGAGTTACGACTTCAATTACATCAGCAGCAGGACACACGTGACACGCGCGCGCACACACACACACACACACACTGTCAAAAGGTGCTTAAGAGAGATGAAGAGACACAACACATGAATCTCATTGTGTCTGCAGACTGGGCCGAAAAAGAGAACGGGTACGAGATTGGATTGGATTGAACCGGACAGAAAAATGTGCCGTGTTCTCACATGGGAGGGAGGGAGGGAGGGAGGGAGGGATGGAGGGGGAGAGAAGACATGTAGGCCCCGACCTTGACTGTCCTGTCTGAAACAGACGTGATTAATCAAAAACCTTTTATGAAATTATTTTCTGTTTCAGTGCACCTCTCACAGGCTCTTCATTTATCACCCATTATGACCCTGGGTATTCATGTGTGTGCAACACACAGATTGTGAGCACATTTCGGATTATTTGAATGTGCATATAAACCGCGTATAGGCGAGGCAGGTTGTGTGTGTGGCATGCACCAGCCACTTTAGAAGTAGACGGCTGGTTAACACAAACATCTAATCAGTCAATCACATGGCAGCAACTTCATGTCTTTAGGCATGAAGACATGGCCAAGATGACCTGCTTGAGTTCAAATGGTGCATCAAAACAAATGTGAGTTTGATGACTGTTGATACCAGACGGGACTACAGGGATTTTCACACACAAATACAATCCATTGAACTGCAGTTGTCTGGGTAAAAAAGCCTTGTTGATGCCGTAGGTCAGAGAATAATGGGCCGATTGGTTGGAGATGATAGGAAGACAACAGTAATTCCATCCCTGAACCCAAAACATGTCGAGCAGATGGGCGACAACAGCGGAAGACCTCACTGAACACTTTTAGGTACGCAAACAAAAGGGTGAGTGAACATGTTAGTGCTGTACAATTATCGAAACTTGTATTTCATTTACGATTATGGCCAGAGACAATTACAAAAACAAAGTTATCCAAACAAAATGATGATTAGAAAATGGGGGGATTTCATTCTGAAAATAATGCTCCGACTCTGACTTCTTGTCCCGCTCGTCATCCGGCCAAAATAGAACACACGCATTGAGCGGATTCCCCGGGTTAAACGCGCAACGTGAGTAAAGATGGCAGACGGAGGAGAGGAGCAGCAGCGGCGCTGAGTCAGCGAAAAAGGTCGAGCCGGCTCACTTGTGTGGGAACACTTTGGATTTCAAGAGACAGACGTCGACCAGAAACACATCATGTGGAATGTTTGCTGCTCTGTGAAAGTCTGCAACGACCGGCAACGCGACAAATCTCTTTAAAACCACTGGAAACTCAAACACTGAGCTAACTACGAGCGAGTGTGCAAACACCTAAGTGGTTAAGTACCAACAACGTCCTCCGCAGCACAGTTGACAATTAAAAAGACACTTTACAGCACGCTCTGAAAAGCACAAAACAATGACAGGGGGAAATACTGTGTCCTTGGGCCAAAAACCTTGAAGTTGAACTTGTTTTCTTTATTTTATTGGTAACTGATATTACATTTCTAGTATCTGGTATTTTATTTACAACGTATTTGTTTCGTAACTTAATGTGAATGTATTTTAATTTCAATGTAGTTTTTTATTTGTTTTCACGGGACTGGAAGTACACTACATCAGTGATTCTATTTATTTGTATTTATTATCTTATACAATATTTTCAACATGCAATAATTCATAGTTATTTTAAGGTAAATTCAACATTTCATGTTCAAAGCCACTTGTTTTACATGCGCTAAGTCCCATTTGCTTCAAGGTCAAGTCAATGAAATAATCCTGATTTCAATTTTGACCCAAATAATAATTATTTTTCCCATAATAGAGCAGTCCTAGTACATGTAATCCCAGTTCTGCCCAGTGTAACGCAAACCCAAACCCTTACTACTGCTGCTGAAACACTACTGTATAGACTCCAGACAGTAACACTGTATTGAAGCTGCTACACTGCACAAACAAGCACATTTGCCTTATCTGTATTATTTATGAGATATTGACAACTTGAAACACTATTTGAAGAAAAAATGTAAACACGACCAAGAGAATTATGAGGAGGAGGAGGAGGCGGAGGCGGGCGGCAGGGAATTATAAAATATTCAAAAATCAAAAGCGTGAGAAAGAAGCTGTGGGCGTGCATAGTGGGGAAACCTGTAGCTAAGTGCGAGCAAACGGGGAAGAAGACATTAAAAGAGACTTATGGAGGGGGAGTGAAACCAAAATGTTGAAAGACAGAGATGAAGCGGCAGGGCGGTGAGCCGAGCCTTAATGAAGACAGACAGCTCCCCATCTATGTCCTGATAAGCGGGAATCTCCAATCGCTGCAGCGATGCGAACGCTATCAATTACACTTGTGTGGGCAAGTGTTTCATTGGCATGAAACAAAAGCACACGTGGCATCTGGTACTGCCAGCTCATATTAAATTGAAAGATGCCCCGCGATTACAAATGGGGAGAGAGCGAGAGAGTGATGGAGCAGACGGGGCGCGACGAGATAAAGTAGGAGAGCGCGGAAAGGTACGGTGCAAGTCCCGACTCACAAGACGCACAACCACAAGAGAGCAAAACAAGGGATAAGGATACGGGTAAGCAAAACAAAACACAGGCATCTTATCCTGCATCGCCATGTTTGATCTCAAAGTAGCCGAGCAAGCGTAGGTGTGCGACGAGAGATGGGGAGAAAACTCTAAGTGGGGCACCCCACCCCCACCCCCGCCCCATCATCACCATCATCATTCTAGCTCACCCAATAACCAGGCAATCTTAATATCCTGCTCCTCTTGCCAGATACACGAGCACTAATGTGCACATGCACACACTGGAATGATGAGAAAAACGTATTGAACTCCCCTAACCATCATTAATCTAAACTCCGGTTCCATTAGGGAAGATTCAGCATAATTAGTTTTGGGTGTTTGCAGCGTGTATGTGTATGTGTATATGTGTGTGTGTGTGTGTGTGTGCACAGTTTTGAGTTATGAGTAGATGATATTAGACTGTGTTGTAGAGACTGAGGCTTCCCTGGCGATCTGCCATGCTGAACATGTGTTCGCCATTATTGCATTTCAGAAAGAGACAAAGAGAAAACTCAATCAGGTGAAATCTAATCTTACTGCCACTGTATGCTATGTGTTTGTTATATATATATTTTTTTTTGTGGAGATCCTCTATTCTTGCGTAGCAGCCCCAGAGTGTGCTGCATGTTTGTGTCTGGACATGAGAATGGTGACGTCTGTGCTCCTGTGGGTGCACTGGATCTCTGCAGGATCTGTATAACGGTCAGTTCTGGCCCAACTACTGCTCTGGGTTGCACTTACAATACAGTAAATATTCTGTGCGTGTGTGTGTGTGTGTGTGTGTGCAAATACAGTAGTGAACTCCTGTAGTATGACCCAGGAGACACAGGCAGTGTGCCTCTAATGCAATCTGGAACAGGAAGTAGGTCTGGGCCGGGGCTACAGGGCTACAGCCTCACTCATTTGATGAAAGATCATTTTGACCAGCTCACTGCTTCTGTTCCATGCAGCTTTTATCAGCTTTTCTCCTCTGATGATCAAAGGCGATGTTCAGATTACCACCCACATTATTCAGATCGGATCAAACGGTTCACAATCTTAACTTCAAGTGTCTGCCTCTAAATGTGACCGCCCTTAAAATATGTGCACAAAAACCACAAGATGAGATGAGATGAGAGTGCATGCGTAAAGGCAACAAGCTGTGACTGTTCTATGTGTCTGATATAGGACCACATACTGATGTGACACGGATCTGATTTTAACCCTTTAATGCCGAGTATCGCAGACGGCATGTCAAAGCCAACGTGTGGTTATTACGGTAATTTCACTCACGCTGTTGCAGGAAGCCGGCGTATCAGCATCTTTGTCACCAGAGAGGAAAGAGTTGGGAAAAGTGCCTTGTGCATAGTTTCCATTTATTGGCGTTCAGTGCTTTTCTAAATAAACCTTTTTGGTTTTCTTCATTGTAAATTGTTAATACACCATTTTAACATGCAGTAAATTCGAAATAACTGCCAGATATTGAAAGTTATTCTGGAAAAATAATCATTTCTCTATAAAACCTGATGTGAAGTCACATTAACCGCAAAAAAAGAGAGATACAAGTCTCTTCAGCCTGGTAATCTGAACTTAATCTCAGTTACAAGGATTCCAATGCTTGTTTCGCCCTCTACTTTTGAAGTTCTGCACACTTCACACACACACACACACAACATAAGATGGTGGCGTAATAAGACAAACAGCTGAGAGAAAGTGCTGTGTTGCCGGGTATCGGAGGTAAGACTACATTATGCATAGTAGCACATGCCTGCTCACCGAGGCACGTCACAAGAAACAGTTGCAGGGGGCATTCATGCAGAACCGCAAACCCACGTATGTGCTGCATGTACAGTTTGTGCACACAAAATGCTGCTGAGGCAGCTCCGCAAACATCGAGCAGCTGCCTCTGGAAGCACGATTTAGCGTCTCTCAATTATGTATCTGGTCAGCTTCTGTGTTTTTCTCACACCTCATTACACACACTCCCCTTTATCTCGCTTCTATGAGGGAGGAGGCAAAAAATGCCACGCTCTCATTTAGCCAGCTGTGGTTAACATTTAGGAAAACAGAGAGAAAAACAGCAGATGGAGAGGAGAGGCATGAGGCATGAGGCAGCGAGACACGTCCTGCAGCCCATGGCCAAGAGTAAAGGAATCGGGCACAGAACACAAAGGGCCAATTAAGTGTGAAGATACTGTAAGTCCTGCCCACTGCTCCTGCGCCCGCATTGTGTGTGTGTTCACTACTGGTGTGTAAAGGGTGGGTTAAATGCAGAGGTCATATTTACTACTACTAATTGGTGTGTGTGCAAAAATGATTAATTCTAATTTCAACAAATTAATCACCAGTCTAATTGAAGGTTAGAAAAAACATTAAACACATGCAGGAAGAGGAGGAGGAGGAGAAGGAGGAGATGAGTGCTGCATGACCTGGTCTGACCTGGCCTTTGGCAGCTAGTGAGATAAAAGAAATAACTTTCATTCAGCAGCTGATCACATTGTCACGATTACTGATGGAATTGCCATGGTAACTGATCACTTTGTCACCGGAGATGCGACTGGCACCGAGTATTTCCTCCCTTGCAAAGTGCCCGTGTGTGTGTGTGTGTGTGTGTGTGTGTGTGTGTTAATGCTCTGATTTAGGACAAACAAAGTCAACTGCAAGGAAGTGAACATTTAAGGTGATAAGTCACTTTCAAATAACTTCTGAGGGGCCCGGGGACACGTGTGTGGGTCCACGTGAATGGCTAGGGTCGCAGCGCAGTCACTTTAGCTTGTAAGGCACCGCCTCCACACTGTGCGGCTTCTGTGTGCAAGTGTGTGTGGGTTTTTTTTTGTTTTTTTTTCTTCCCAATAACAGAGGAGAATAAGAGACATGCATTCTACTTGCTGGATTTGAAAGTGTTATTGACCGCCACAGTCAATAGAGCCTCTTACTTTTCCTCACCCGAATATGGAAGGGGCTTTTGTGGGCAGACAAAAAAAAAATCACTTAAAAGTCTGCAACTATAATAAATATAATGTAACGCACAATGCTGTGTCACTGCAGTTTAGAACCTACTGTGCTCTCATTACACCCACATTTCTTGCTCATCTTTCTCCTTCAAGTACCACAATGCTTTGCTGGACCACTTTGAAAGTCGGACTCAACTACGGGGCATTTATCGCGTATCACACCGTCGGTGAGGCGCACCACGCTGGGGTATATTGAGCGAAATTGTGCCTGTGTGTGTGTGTGTCAGTTTCTTGTTTGTGTTCAGCCACTAATTGGGCTTTGCCTGAATAGTATTTTTTCTCTGTGTGTGTCGAGCACACAGGGCCAGTGAGGGCGGTGTCGACAGTTTAATTCATCCGCTGAGGAAAAAGGTTCAAGGACAGACCTCTCATTCCCTTTATCACACTTTCTCACTTCCTTCTGTCTCCGTCCTTCACTTTCCTCCTTTCGGTCTCTTTTACTCAGTACTCTCCTGGTGTCTCCTGCATATTTAGCAATCCTTTCACCGCTCTCCATTAGGAGGCTCCACCCTGCGCTGCACACACACACATGCACGAGCACCCATGTCTGCACACACACACTCCAATTAGTGGGTAAACCAGAGACTAAGAGCAATTAGAGCAGGCAGAAATCCTCTAAGCTCTGCTGAACTTACTCTGTGTGTGTGTGTGTGTGTGTGACTGTGTTTATCCCTGTTTGTGTGCTGGGCTGTGTCTGTTAGGTGTGTGTCTGCCTGGCAAGCAGCCATGCAACATTACCTGGCTGCAGGACACTGATGCCAAGCAGGTTGGAAGTGCGGTTGGCAACTCTGCTCCAGCTGTTGTCGTAGTTTCTCCTCCACAGGACGGCGCTGCACTGGTACTTGCCCGCCTCGCGGCGCCCCGCGCGGGTCACCGACAGGCGGAAGTTGGTGTTGGAGTGGGAGCGGTCCACTGTCGTGCGGGTTCCCAGACCCAGCAACTGGTCGCCCCATTGCAGCGTGCCCTCCCGGGTGAAAGTGACCAAGTCTTTGAACTCTCCCTGATCCTCGCCATCGGCGTCCGTGCCAGCGGGCATGAAGCGCCAGGTGACAGAAGTGGGGACGCGAGGGTTGTGCCGGGGCTTGACCAAACACAGGAGGTCGAATGAGTCTCCAAAGGACACAGATGGTGTTCTGGATGAGGCGGACACCATGAAGGAGGACTCTGGGTAGTAGGAGAAAGAGATGTGGATGTTAGGATGTTTGGATGACACGCACAATTACAAACCCCAGTAGAGTACTGCTGATTACATAATAATTGCACAGCACAGCTTGATTGTGTGAATGGATCTGCTCCAGAAGCTTAAAGCTCAGCAAATGACGTGGGGGCTCCGTAATAGTTTTCAGGATTGAACATTCCCGTTAAGCGCATCCACCAAAAGGTGCAAACACCCCTGCTGTTAGAAATACTGTGTGCCGACACACTGAGACACAGATCTTCACATAATACAGATTCATTGAGGAAAAGCAGTTCTGAATCTTCACCAGCATTTTCTTTTCGTAATTTTTGCCCTTGACATCCATTTAGCTTACTATACATATGCATGTGTGTGTGTGTGTGTATATAATGCCCTGGCGTGTGTGTCAGTGTGAGGATGTGTGCTTTTCTGTGAGAGTGTGCCTGAAAATGAATGGTGATGCAACAAAGACAACCCCGGGGAGAGATTTCCTCTAAGCGCCGATGTTCGATCTATGCCGAGCTCCTTGCCAAGTCTAAACTCTCCTCATTAAGCTAAAAACATTCACCCAAGTCCATATATTATTGCCAAGATACACCTACACTGAAAAGCAAGCGAGACGGGGGGATAGAGAGACTAGATAAAGAAAAATCCCCTTTATCTGTGGCCCTTTAATAGCATGGATCTGTGGCACCTATTTTGGGGAATTGTCAATAAATGTGAACCTATATGAAAAGCGCAGTCATAACATGGATTAAGAAAAAAGAGAGAGTGGGAGGTTGAAATGTGGATATAGTCTGATTTTAGCCAGATCAGGTCATTCATTTCATGGAGACTTTGCAGATTTCTCCATTATGTTCATGTCAACAGCCTCATCGCTTTCTCCCCGTCCCTCACTCTCCGTCTCCCTCTGACAGCCATCATCCCCGGTGTCCTTCAGGGTGTGTAATCAATGGCTTTCTGTCCAGACTTGGCTACTGCTGGGACTGCTGCCTTGGGCCATAATTCTCTAACAGACAATAATTCTCTCCTCACTCTATCTCTCATCTCCCTGCACCCAGCTTCCATCTATCCATTTGCCTCACTGTCTGCCCGCCTCAGCGAGAGTAAAGAGGATTTCATGCTGAGCCATTTCCTCATACGACGTCGTCTTTTTTTTGTTTTGTGTGAGTAAACACGAATGTGTTTGTTTCCTCTATCACACAGAGTGTGTGCGACGGAGAGAGAGAGAGAGAGAGAGAGAGAGAGAGAGAGAGAGAGAGAGAGAAAGTGCATCTATGCTGCACACTGGTGTGCGTATGGCCTTCTTGCTTTTCGACATTCTGACATTCTTAAGCCATTCAGCTGTACATAGGTATCTACAGTGCACTTTTGTTTTCGCCGTGGCAACGGAAACGCATGATTCCCAGAGGGAAATCCTTTTCGCACCACCTACAGTTCCTGTCAGATCCCAGAAGGGATCCATAAAGCAGGAAGTACATTTGTCATATACTGTATAACATCTTTCAGAGGGCAGGTCAGTCTCAGCTCAGAGGGAAATCGGAGCTCCGGTTCCTCTTTTTTTTTTATTTGTTTATTGGGTACAAATCTTTGTATAACTAGAATAACTAAACCATTGTGGGGAAAAAAGAAGAAGTGATTTATCTGCATACATCCAGGGAGTCTGTGTTTGGAAGCTAAAGTGAACAAAAAAATGAGGAAGAAGACACATCTGAGGTAAAAGAAAATAAAAAAAAACACACTGACCGTCACACAACAATGCACATTTCGAAAACCCTTGATCAACACGCGCACAGAGGAGAAAAGGAGGAGACATTGAGGAGTATAACTGAGGAAAGGCTTGCAGCTTTGGACTTCTTTTCCCTGATTTGCATAATATGTCCCTTGTTTCTCAAAGTAATGTTTCTGTTGTTGCCCAAACTTAACAAATGGCCACTTAAAAACTGACATCTCTTCACTGCTGCACTGCTGTGTATTGCTTTGAGGCGCTAATACGGTGTGTGTGTGTGTGTGTACGTCTATGCATATGTGTGTATATTAAGTCCAGCTCTCGCGGCCTGCCAGCTCCTCACTGCTATGCTCCAGTGGCTTCCTCAGCCTGCACCATGGATGTTAAGCTTAATTCAGCCCTGACAGAGGAGTCCAACAGACTGTGAAACACATTGCCACTGCATTTCCATTCTAATAATTCCGACTAATCCATATGGTTGTGTGTCTGTGTGACTATAAAGAGTGTCATGGAAGCACCTGACTGACAGAGTGTGTGTGTGTGTGTGTGTGTGTTAATATGAATATACTTCCCTGGGGGAGTTTATGAATAAACCATGTTTCGACTGCAATATCTGGAGTGCATGTTCTGCCTTAGCGATTCATCAATCATAAACAAATCACAAACCTTATGTCTGTCTTTCTCTTATTTGTCTTGAGACATACTTTGATATACACAGTAACGTGGTTAAATCAGGCTGACACAACTCACCGACTGTCTTGACGGTGATCGCCTTGGTGGCCGACTCCTCTCCGATCTTCTCCCAGTTGAGCTCCGGCTCAGTGCCGGTCTGAAACCATTCGGTAACCGCGCACCGGTACTGGCCCTCGTCGCCGGGTAAGGCGTTGTACAGCGACAGAGAGAATGTGTCCGCTTGCGCTTTCTCCACGCGGATCTCCCCGTAACTGGAGCGCTCTCTGTAGGTTGGGCTGTGCAAAACTGTGCCATCCCGATCCACAGAGGCCACCTCCTGGGCCGATCCAGTCTCCTGCTTGTCTGTCCACTGCCAGACAATGGAAAGGGGGCCTGTAGTGGACTGGACTAAGCAGGTCAACTGGATCACATCACCTTCTAGGACCTCCGAGGAGTTACTGGACAATGACACCGTGATGTTGCTCTCTGAGAAGGAGAAGAAAAGAGAGAGGGGGAGACAACCAGGTGAGCATCAGAATTATACTGTACATGATTATCTGACACAAGGGACGTCAGAGCTGAGCTTGGCATTTTTTAACTGATCAGAGATCAGCAATCAGCATCCTGATCATTTACAGGGTTTTTCATAAGCACGGTCTCTTGGCTTCTTTATTAATGATCCTTCGTGTAGCTCAGCCGTAGACTGTAGCAGAGCTTTATTTGGTGCAGACTCATAGTGACATTTAATTCATATTACCTGTGTTTGAGATAATTGGTCATATTTGAATACTACGCCTCATTTGATCCGCTCCAGTTCCCTCTGTTCTTGTTGCCCCTGAGTGCTGCAGCACACACACACACACGTGCTTAACACAGTGGGTGGACATCGCTGTAGCTTCCGTTTAAAGCGATAAAACTTGTCAGTGTTTGTACAAAATACAAATGTATCAAACCACCTGTTCAACAAGGAGCAATATTTGCACCATTCTGGGTGACAATTTAATTCATTGACACCTTCCGCCCTCTCCCTCCTTCTCCAGCAGTGGTGGCTCAGCCTCACAGCAGCAGACGGATGATAGAAGGGTCTGTTCTTCTTTCGCTCTAAACATCAGTCAGGAGTATTATTTATTTTACTGACAGTGACCATCTTTACAAAACAAAAATGATGTACTGTGCAGCTCTGCCATCAAGGCAAATACAAGTGCTAGATCAGGAACCGGTATCGACGGATACTCGATGGCAAAAAGATGGGATGCTTCTCCTGGAGGGAAAGAATCTCAACTGCTTCTCATGCTGAATCCCACAGACAACAAAAAGCACACGAAGCATTAAGAGAGTAGAGAGTACAACGAGCCAGAGCTAACAAAGCACATGGTTGAGCATGTTGCCCCGAGTGTAAGGTAATCCTGTGCAAGTGGTGTGAAGGTGTGTTTGCATGCTTGTACTGTATGTATGTAATTACGTGTGTGTGTGTGGGTGTGTGTGACGAAAGCACGGCCTCAGGCACATCCCAGCAAGAAGCACAGAGAAGGCTTTGGTGAATTGGAGCGTGTACGGTAAGATTTTCCTGACTTCCTGAACTCTGTGTCGCTTGTTGACCAAGTTCACACGGGCACAGGGAAGAAGACAGAGATCACAGGACTCCTCAGCGGCACTTCAGAGAAGGAAGAGGATAAAAGTTGTTACAGGATCACCCGCTCTGTTTTTCTGTTTCATCTTGACTCTCATCATCACTTCAGTGCGCTTCAAACACTGTGGCGCTGCAGTTGACCAAAAAAGCTCTCTCCGTCCTGTGGGACACTGTTGTCTCTTGGGTGGTGTGGCTCAAGATTTCCACTCTTCTCTTTTTTCCTCCCCTCAGGCCAAGCTCTGCTGCTTCCCTTTCAGTTTGCTGGCCCTCCTAATAAGCATGAGCTCTCTGTGAATATGAAATCAACTACTTAATTCTATCACTCTCTAAAATGAACAAAGGGAAAACCCCTTATTCTTCTTTCGTTGTTCCTTTCCATCTTTCATTTTAAACGGATTTATAATGGGCTTTTTCCATGATACAGTTCTAGCACAGTTCTAGCACACAACCCGGTACCTGGTAAAAACCTGCTCTGGCGAGGAGGTTCCAAGTGAGCTGAGCCGATACTTAAAATGATGCGAAACACTTGCTGGCCACTGATTAGTCAGAGAGTGTCGTCACTGGAAGAGTCATGAGCACTACAAGAATCAAACCCACCGTTTTTAGCAAGAACGTTACAGCGCGCATAGACGGCTGCTGTCCTCAAAGATACACCGTGGTGTATGTTTTGTTTGTGTCGCCGTGCTATAACGAGTACCCAAACCGAGTCAAGCAGAGTCAAGTAGTGCTAGAACTGTATAATGGAAAAATGCAAATAGTGTTTTTTTTTCCCCACAGCTGAGGAAGAACATAATGAAGTGACACTGAGAGATGAAGAGAGGATTGTTAGACAGTGGTCATCGATCCTAACATCCTGAACTCCCTTAAAAGTGTCAAGTTTCTGGAAGGGCTTTGCATTTCCACTTTGAGTTTTACACCACTCCTTCTCTTTCCCCCCCCCCTCCCCATGCTCTTGCCCATCTCTATATGACAGAGTCGCAGCGTAGCATTTAACCTTTCTCTCCCTTGCTCACCCCAAACGTAAACTCTTCCATCAACACTGATGTGTCAGAACTGTTCATCTCACGTTTGCCCTTTGCTGCAACCTTTACCTGCCTCTGACTCACCAACTCTAACCCCTGCCGCACCCACTTTTACCAAGTCTCACCCCATTCCCACAATTAGAGTGATGGAGCACATCTTGGAAATGTGTGTGCGTGGAATCTGTGAGAGAACGCAGACATGGGAGGGCAGTTTGTGCATGAAATAAATGCTGCCTGGCCACTACTGCTGTGTTTCATGGGAGTTCTCCAATAACCATGGCTATTATCCTGTGTAAACACTATAAACATCTTTTATAGGGCATTAAGGTCTTTTGTCAGAAAAACAAAACCCTCCCATAAAGAGGTTCCCATGAGACTGCTGCAGGTTTGGGGGCCGTTGCTTTGGGCTGATTTAGCAGGGGGTGCACAGCAGTCAGGAGAAGGTAAGGGTTTGAATGAAAATACTACGCTGTTGTGATCACGCTTAATTATACAGGTAGCAGCCGGCTCCCCGAGCTACTCCATTCCTAAGAGACAAATACAGGGACACACACACAGGAGTGGGAGGACAACCCAAACTGAAGGAGGAGTGACTGATGGGAGGGCTGTTTGCAGGGTTTACTGTAAATTTACATCAATCAGCTACAGGCCTGACACAACCACACCAACAACAGCCGTGCCTTTATCCAGCCGAAGAAGCCTGCCTCGGCAGAGGACATTAATTTTTCCTGGGGAACCACTTAGAGGGCCCTGGAGAGCAAAGCCCCATTCTCTGCTCCTATTCTTTTTTCCACGGTTTCATTTCATGGCTGTTAGCTCAGCCTCCTTGAGTCTGGACTCCTCTATTACCCAACTATAGTGGTCCCCTCCCTCTTCTCTGCTAAGCCAAGGAAATGGAAAGGACCATAATGCTACATTACCAATCCTTAGCAATCCACTCAAACAGAAAATACATCAGGAATGAGAGCGCCATTATCCTTTTCCCTCTTACTCACAGCTAACAATAGAGGCCGTGCAGCTATCTGTTATAGGCCACCTTGTACAGAGGGAGGTGGAGAGAAGCACAGCATGGCATCCTCCACTGTCATGATAAAGATAAAATACTTTCTCATGAAAAGCTCATCATTCTGACTGTAAATGACAACAAAGGACAGGACAAGTGAGCCAGTGGCCTCATGAACAGATGATTACTCACTGAGTGACTGGACTGTGATCTGGACGTTGCGAGACCTCTTGCTGCGGTCGATGAAGTCCCCCGTGGGCGTCTTCTCTCGCTCAGTCACCCGGCAAATGTATTTCCCCGAATCGTCAGGGCGCAGGTGCTGGAGCTTGAGGAGGTACACGTTGGTGCTCTCCTTGCGTACGGTCATGTGACCTGCTGCCTCGCGGGAAACATAATCGGGGCCCAGGACAGGCACGGCACTGGGGCCCACCACGGCCACCGGTGAGCTGCTGAAGACCCACGACACCGAGAAGAAACGCTCAGGGACATTCTGGGCCTCGATGGTGCAGCGAAGTTCCAGCGGCTCACCGGCCGTGAAGGACCGTCGCTCCGTGCTAACCTGGATGCTGAAGTCCCGATCTGAAAAAAAAGAAGGAACATTAGGGTTAAAGGGGTGTAAAGTGAGACAACACAAAAAAGGAAGTACTACATGCAACTACGCCACTAAATGCACTAAACCTTGATTTAAATAACAACAGGAAGAAAAGTGAGCACATTTTTATTATGTTCCCAAACAACCTGTTTCTGGTTTCTAAAAGATAATGTGCACTATAAATGACCGTTGCAATTTCTTAATATCCACAAACTGGTGTTTAAATGTGTATTTATGTAAACCTGCATGCTAACAGAGGGAGTGGAGAGTGGGTGGAGAAGGTGGGGGTGAGTGGGGATGGGTGGGGCAGTAATATAGTGTCAGTTAGTGTCGAGAGAGAAAGAACAGAAACTAGAGAAGGTTGAGGTCACACAGTGCACCGCTGTGGTAAAACGCTGATCTTTCAGAGAGCTCTCCTTGCTCTCAACCCTTGATTTCACCTCTGCAATAAAAAAAATAAATAAAAAAAGACATCTAATTAAAATTCTCTTTAGCGATCTGAAGGAGAGCCGGGCACTTTCTCTTCCTTCACTTGCAAGATCGAACAGACGGAGAAACGAACCGTGCTGGTGCTCGCTCCTCCGTTCATCCATGTTACTTTTTACCTGTACAATTGTCAGGCTGTTGGCTCTGCGTGCATGAATACGTGTATTTTTATGGCTTTGTTTTCGGTCTCATTTGTTTCCAGACGACGAGCACAGTGCGTATCTGAGACGACTGCTTTGCCTCTCAGTGAGGTGGTAGCCCTGAGCTGTAATTACAAAGACTTTAAGCAGACTTCCGGAGAAACGCAGTCATGGAAAAGTTCAAAGCCTGCCGTTGGTACAGAGCTCATTATGCTGAGGAACATCACAAAGGAGAGGGAGGGACGAGACTGTTTTGACATACACAAACACACACGAGTGCTCACGCACGTTAAATATTGACACAAAAACACACACAGAGTTGTGTTTACTTTGTGCGGAAACGATTATCATCTGTCAATAAACTGTGAAATTAACTGTGTCAATGAATCTGTTTTCACGTCAACGATAAATAAATAAAAATGATATCGTCGTAAGAAAAAAAAACATCAGCGACTGTATTAATAATGCAATCATTCTGCTGCCCCAGTTCACACATACATGCAGACGTTGCAGTGTGACATTTAAATGGCATTAATTGTGCAGGGAGCGGAGCAAACCTGAGCAGCTACAACCTGCAAAGTCTCAGCATGGAGCTCTGCCGGGTCCTGTGATTAACAGGAGGAGTTCAGGTGACCACAAACAATACTTGAGGTGAAAGTGGCTGGAAAAATTGAGGGACCATGAAACACATTGAAATATAAAAGCAGAAAATAAGAAGTGACGTGAGAGCGGAGGGTGAATAAAGGCGGGGGTGAGAGAAAAATCGAAAGAAACAGAGGGGAGGATAGTCGGACAGAGAGTAAAAGGTATATTACTAGGATTCTGTTCATTGCTCCCCTCTCTGAAGGCGGCTGTGGCTGTTTAGCTAGTGAGGGCTCTGTCCTGAGAGACACACTCCGTCTTTTACCATAAGAGTCTAATGGAGGAGATGCTCCCCTTCTCTAAATGCCTGTCTCTCCGCATCACATGTGCACTTGCACAGGTGTACACGTCAACTGCTGCCCGTGGTAGCGCCCGTCTGTTTTATTCCTTTTGTCACGCAACAACTACTCCATCTATTATAGATCAGAGAAAAGACAAAGAGGGTCGAAGGGTGCCGAGAGTGGAGCTCTCTGTGCCTCTTATCTCCTCCCAGAAGTAGCAGGAAGTCATTTGATGAACTTGCTTTACATGTGGGGGTTACCACTCTCCATCTCGTCCGCACAGCGCTATCTGGGGCACCATCAAGTTGTGTCGGTCCAGAGCTGCATCTGATGCTCGATGGAGAAATGCAAAATGATCCCACTTTGAAGTGATTTACTGACAGGAGACACTTGCCACTGGGTACTGCCACGGTAATTGCGCAAATCTCACGACAGTTTATCACCCATCTCTGTGGCTCCTTCTGGGAAGCACACAAAGAGATTCTTTATGCGCGTGGATACAGCACAATTGAGTGTGATAGGGTCAAGTCGGGTGGGAGGCTGCGAGGAAGTGAGTGAGGACTCGTAAAGTCGTCTTTGTTTCTGGTCCATTAAGTCGAGATGTCGACGTCTTATTAGATCATTATCGTATGAGCCATATTCCTCCATCGTCCACCTCAACACACTCTTTGTTTCTCCCACGTTCTTCCATTATGCAACCCTTGTTACTTACTGAACCACATGTCCACCCTCCCCCTTTCCTCTCCCTCCCTTTTACTTGTTAACTCTTTCCCATTAGACAGTGTTCTCCTACAGAGTTTGTTCTACGCCACCACAGCTTCTCCCACTCAAGAACAAACTAGATGGGAGTCATTTCTTTTTCGTTAGGAGGGATCGAAAAACCCATTCTTGCTTGATGATCTCTGGGCTACGTGTTGCCTAGAGATCATACATGTATGTAAAATGTTTACTATGTTAAACACCTACACTGTTAGGCGCAGGTTAAATTATTGTTGAATATGTTTACTGCCCGTCAAACGGACACAAATAGAATGAGGGGAGTCTGTGGAGGCTTTGATAAGCCCTTTTTAGTAATCTAATGAGCTTAGTGGGAGATACAGATCAGCAATCAGAGTAAGCTGACTCATGTGTATGTGAATGCTTGTCAAAAGGACAGGGACACAAAAGTACCTTTCCCCCTCTCCATCTCCTCTCTTTCATAGCATCTCTAGCACGGACACAGTGTTCTGGTTTGTAAAGTGAAGCCCAGGACGTACTCACCAGTGGGCTGAATGCGGAGCTGAGTCTTGTTGCTCTGCTTGCGGGTCATGGCGAACCAGCTCCCGTCTGTGTCCTGAATCCACTCGGCAGCCTGGCAGTAGAGCAGGCCCTGATCCACAGGCTGCAGCTTATGGATGGTGAGCCTGTAGGAAGTAGCGCTGGTTTTATCAAGCCGCAGATCGCCCGCCGCCATCCTCTGCCGATACGTTCCACCAGAGCGCAGGACAAAGTCCCTGGACAAGGTGACCAGCTCCTGCGGTGCGGCGGTTGCATCCTCCGGGGATCGGAGGTACCAACCCACGGACAGGTGAGTGTGCTGCAACGTGGCTCGAGACACCTCACAGGTGAGCTGCAGTGTGTCGCCTTCCACCTTGGACAGCGTAGCAGCGGGAGACGTTGCCGTCAACGAGTCGGCAATGACTGCAGGAATAAAGACAAGGAGAAGAAAGAGAATGAGCACAGGAGACTGTTGAGGAAGCGCGCGCAATAACCTCACCAACGTGCATATAAAGAAAGACTCAAATACCATTCATGTATTCTGTTGTTAAATGTGGAGAACGAGCTATAATGAGACAGACTAATTTGGTTTACACTGTTATGGAAGTGCAAATTAACAGGCATTCTGCTTTGAGTGGTTCTCAATTTGATTCACCCATCACTGCAAGGTAAAAAGGAGTTCATGCAACCCAGCCTCTGTTCTAAAGGCGTTGTCTATTTCCTCTGTCATGATGTATGGCGTCCACATGTGATATCTTTTCAAACATTTATTTGATCGCACATGCAACATATACAAATGACAAGTTCAATTCAGCCTGGGCCTTCTGTCTGCAAAACAACCGAGAACAGTGGACAGAACTCAAGGCAGATGGCTGCAAACGGGGACATGAGAGAGACACAGAGAGAGGGAGGAACAGTCAAGTGAAAGGATGCAAAAAAAGACGTCAAGATGTGATCATTTCAGAGAGCAGTCTGGAAACACTCCAAACGGTGACAGAAATAAACACCTATGGCTTAGAAAAAAGGACCTTCTGCTAGCTTAAGAGGTATTTTTGGATTTGTACCAGGGCACTGACGAGAGGAAAACAAGACAAACTAGACCTGAGTTTCCAAAATGCATTCATAACAAACAAAAAAGAAGAGCGGTTTCAGGTCATAGTAAAAAAAAAAAGTTGTGCCCGTATGACGATAGATGCGCTGCATGTGTGAATGGATGGATGGCAAAACTGTCAAGACTACAAAAGTGCTTCATAAATACATTTATCCATTTAACTGATATCTTATTTGTTTCCCCATCGCTGGTCATGTTCACATCCGCCATTTTGACATGTGTCAGGTGTTACTGACAATAACTCCTGTGAGATCACATGCATTCTGAAACCTTCATTTGATCATTAACACCTGCACTTTTCCTCCTGTGATGTGTCAAAATGTCTGACATGAAAAAGGCCCATTTATTCATCATTATAGATGACATTAAAACACTTAAAACACAGAAAGATTCCCCGATTTGCATTTAGCTTTGTATTACTAGAATAGGTTTAGCATTTTTGAAAAAGTGTGCTTCCCAACCTCAGTTTCCCGAGTCGAGTTGTTGATGTTGATGTGCCCACCAGTGACTCTTGGTCCGAGGCTTAAAACTGCAATACTAATTCTGCACTTTTTAGACCCACTCATAGGGGGACGGGACCTTGTTTCCAGAATGTAAACAGTGTCTGCCATCTTTGCTAAAAGCTACGCTAACGGGGTCAGCCCTATGTTCCCACATTTCTAAGAATGTTTTGAATATTAGGCCCTATGGCATCATTTTAACACATCCTTTGTGTAAATTTAGTCTTCAAAGTACATCACTTGCAGATTGCCTGTGTCTTGCACACAAAAATGCATAAGTAGTGAAACTTGTTACTTATTTAGATTGTTTGAATGTGTACTGTTCATTAATGAATTAAAGAAAGTTAAATGTGCACTGTGTCTAAATTGCATTAACTTATGGAGGTGAGTTTAAATTCAGTATGAGGGTTTGTCACTCCACAGAAACCCCATGTTGGAGTAGCGGTGTTGAGCTCAAGAGAGTTTGGAAGCCAGCTCACTCCTTCAAAACGCCAGCCATGGGAATGAGTGGCGAGCCCTTAACTAACAGGCAGGGGTAGAAATGAGGGAACATAGGGCCTAATTTTGAAAAAACTCTTAGAAATGAGGGAACATATGGCCTAATTTTGAAAAAACTCTTAGAAATGAGGGAACATAGGGCCTAATTTTGAAAAAACTCTTAGAAATGAGGGAACATATGGCCTAATTTTGAAAAAACTCTTAGAAATGAGGGAACATAGGGCCTAATTTTGAAATAACTCTTAGAAATGAGGGAACATAGGGCCTAATTTTGAAAAAACTCTTAGAAATGAGGGAACATAGGGCCTAATTTTGAAAAAGAAACTCTTAGAAATGAGAGAACATAGGGCCTTATTTTGAAAAAACTCTTAGACATGACAGAACATAGGGCCTAATTTTGAAAAAACTCTTAGAAATGAGGGAACATAGGGCCTAATTTTGAAAAAACTCTTAGAAATGAGGGAACATAGGGCCTAATTTTGAAAAAGAAACTCTTAGAAATGAGAGAACATAGGGCCTTATTTTGAAAAAACTCTTAGACATGACAGAACATAGGGCCTAATTTTGAAAAAGCTCTTAGAAATGAGGGAACATAGGGCATAATTTTGAAAAAACTCTTAGAAATGAGAGAACATAGGGCCTAATTTTGAAAAAACTCTTAGAAATGAGAGAACATAGGGCCTAATTTTGAAAAAAAAAAAAACTCTTAGAAATGAGAGAACATAGGGCCTTATTTTGAAAAAAAAAAAAAAAACCTCTTAGAAATGTGGGAACATAGGGCTTTGGGAACATAGGCACACTCCCACGCTAACAAGACCAAGTGTCAATGGTGATTGAGAAGCACAATCTTTTAAAAATACTACCCATATTCAAAGCTAAATGCAAATTGGTGAAGTATTCCTTTAAGCACATGCTGTGTACACATGTACATGCATCAGAAATCCACCTTCTTGTTAGGCTGGGATAAAACAAAACAAGTGTATAATTATGATTTCTGATGCTGTTTTAAATCACCATGTGACTGCGAGACAGAAAAAAAATAGTGTGTCCCTGTGAGTCTCACGTATCTGTGTTAAAAAAGAAAAAAGAAAAGCACTGTGGAGAAATAACAGAGAAACACACATCACTAATGAAACAAACGGGGTGGGGGGGGGAGTGGGGTGAGAGGAACAAAAGCAGAAAGATCAGAGAGAAAAAAGATGGAGGGGGTGGAGAAAAGATGCTTGACATCTGGTTACCAGAGTGTAACGAGACACTCAAAAAAAGAAATGATAAAACAGTAGTGGCAGGAAAATAAAGTGAGTAATCAGGTAGGTCAGCGACGATGACACTGAAATGAGATGCTGTTTCAGGAGATATATATAAACCCAGACGAGAATAAACACTTTCCTGGGATGGTTGAAGCAAATTTGAAAATACTGATGAAATCAGACAGAGTGTGTCATTTCTTAAATTCCCCTCACTGCTTGTGGAAGCAGGGGACACTAGCAGCACTGTAGAAACAATTCTTTTCAGATATACTATTTTTGTTTGGTCACGTGTTGAAATTAAATACACTGGAATACCCACAGGTTGAGGGGATTTGCTTGCCCTAATGGCTGTGACAGCTGGGTGGCAACTCTCCAAAATTAGCCACATTTACAGTGAGAGAACATGAAGCTCAATGAATGAATGAAAGAGTTCAAATGCATGAAACATGTGAACGGAGCGCTATTGTTCTCATGCGATTGTTCGTCTTTTGTGCCATTTGTATAGATAACCACGTTCTATTATTCTCACCTACTCATGTACAAAATTCAATAAAATCAGCCTTTGAAAAAAAACAAACCAGTTTTAAATGTCACAAGTTACACTCAATGTAATATCCACCTCACATATGAATCACATGCTCTGAGTGGAAATGCCAACATCTAAATCAAGATCCCGTTCATTAGTCAAGCCGCTGATGTCTGATTTTTTTTTTTTTTTTTTAAAGGAGCAGTCGTTGCCACGTCCTCCTCTACTCTCCAATCAACACTGAGCAGCAGCCTCTCACTGACACACTGTTACCACAACAACGCACCTACGCTACAACCTGCCGTCACCATAGCAACCCTCCCATGTGATGCACTGAATACACCCAGGAGCTACCATAACAACCGCACTACCCATTTTACACCGAAACCAAAATGAAAACTGACTGCCGTACGCTCTGTGGGCTTCACCTGGGGGGGAACGAGAGGGTGAAAACAACGAGCCCATTTCCTCCAGCTCTGGAAGAATCCCATGGCCCACTTCCTTTAGGGACATTTCGCCACAGAAAATCTTCTCGGCCAATCAGTTGACTACACAGGCATACATCTGGAAGACAGAACCAATCAGGTGGTGGCACGCAATCTTAGCATTTCCGAGGCTGTAAACACACCGAGATCGTCAAAATAACCTCGCTGACCTCAATCTGGGAGGGATTAACAGCAGCATGAGATGACTCGGGTACACGCACAAAAATGAGAGTGAGTCCGTGTGCGTTTGTGTGCATACATACATATACATTTATATATATATATTATTATTATAATATATATACTTATTTTAATCTTACATGCCGGTAGATCAAAACCATTCCATCATTTCTTTTTTTACATTAATCATTTTTATTGTCCCCAAACCCAATAATGGAGAAGCCAAAACCTGATGTAATAAAGTCCAAGGACACATTAATGAGCTATGACATGCCACTGCATGTTTCTTCACTGGGATGAACATGACGGGCATGCCAGTTAATTTAAAGTGAATCTCTTCCTCAGTGTCCTCACTCACCAGCACACCAAATGTGTATCAGCCCCATCTAATCATGTACTAATGCCGACAGTTCTGCCAAGGAAAGTGGGCTGAACTTGTTCGAAAATTGTAACATCGACACATTATTCCCCCACTGCCAAAAACGGCATGTTTGCACCGCAACTGTTGATTACCGTAAAAAAATAACACTATATATACCGTATACTGTAAAAATGACACTATCTGTAAATATTAGTGTTTTTTTTGTAGCACATCGTCTTTTGTATTCTGAGGTCCTCGTGTAAAGTTAAGTATGTAAAGTAAAACATGTCTTCCTTTGACTGGCACAGAGGCTGTCAATGCGTTATAAATCTTTAAAACTACTCTCCTCCTGCTTTACCTCATCTGCAATTTTTTTTTTTTTTCGCTTTCATCTCTCTACATTCCTGATCTCCCCCTCTACATTCGCAGCTCTCTGAAGTAAGTGACGGTTGTCATCCTTCAAGCTGGCCTTTTTAAGTCCAGTCACACACGGATAGTGTGCGGGACGCGAGTACACACACAAAAAAAAGTGAGGGGAGGAGAGATTTTTACAGAGCTGACACGAGAATTAAAAAAAGACGGTAACTCATGAATTCTGATCTGTCAACTGTATTTTTGCATGCACGCAACCAAAATTACCACATCTCTCTGCGGTGTTAGTGACGGCTATTGAAGCCGCAGGAGCAAAAAGGATTCCCTACACAAAAGGAAACCGATGGCACAGTTTGTTTAGTGCGCTCACGCGAGTGTTTGCCTGAACATAGCTTCAAAAAAGGTAGAAACAAACAGCACAGTTATGATCACTTCACACGTTTGGCTCTCTGCTGTGGTCATGTCATGGGAGAAGACGATTACATGAGGAGCTGGAGAGCACAGCAGTGCCCTGTGGATGTTACCGCCGCTACACATGTTCTCACTCGCTGCAATGAGCAACACCAACAACACAGGCATGAACCCACACAGATGCCGTTTCATTATGTTCCTTTGCATCTTGTTTGCACGTTTTGTGTTTATGTGCCTATTTAAATGCATGAAGACAGCGGGTTTTCTGGATTTTGTTCCGTTTTCCCGGAGAGAGCGTGCGGTGGTGTCTCAGCCTCAATTTGGCTCTTTTGTCAAACGATTGTCTCCGGATGGCGGTCAAAGCTTCCAGTAAAGAGGCCCGTCACAAAAGGTGCGTAAAAGTGGTGATATTCAACTTTTCTACCACATAGTAGTAAACACTGCAACTGAATGATACGGAAGTCAGCAGAAAGCAGCCAAAGGTATGTAGATACCAGAACAATGTTTTCTGAACATTTATAGAGACGTGTCTCTGAGCGACATCATTAGTGAGATGCATACAGTCAGGAAACATCTCAACATGGCTGCCAGCCACATGAAAGCTTCTCTTTTGTGCCAAAAAACTATGAGAGTCGCAAAAAAAAAAAATAATGAGCAGAAAATGTTCATTATCCCCAAAAGCGAAACCACCTTGGTTCAGAGAGCAGAATTAACGGTTAGCTCAGATGATCCAATCGGAGGTGTGGACTTTATGAAACCTGGTGGGTCTTACACTGAACCTGAAGTGATAAGCACCGGTTTTAATATAAAGCTATAATGTGAGTCTTTCAGGCTGAGTAATAATCAGTCTGTGTTTCAGTGTGGGAATCTTCCACAAGCTGATGGCACTGAATGGAAACGGTGTGTAGGAGTACTAAGTCTCATGATCGCATGTGCTCCTGCTTTCAATGCAGCCATTTCCAATAGGAGATTTTTCATTAGTTAACACAGCTGGTATATATATGTTAAATTGAAAAAAACACTAATACACCAGTGATCGCAACTTGTGCAGCAGGCAAGCAGCATGACAATGGTCGTCTTTTATGCGTACGTTGGGCTTTCAAGTTTAAACTTAGCTGTCAGTTGATGTTTTTGGACAAACAGAGCTGCGGAGTTAACTCTGTGAAAAGCCTCATTTGAGCTCGCTGCTAATAGCCGTTGTTTCCTCTCGCTGGTGTGTGTAGCTGCCAGAGATGACATGTTTTTCCAAAGGTAGTGTGTGGTTAAACACATAAATAATGCAACGCGAGGGTGTGTATTGCATTCAAATTCACCTTTCGCAAATAATCCGCCACAAAAGCGTCACTACAGTGATGGTGTTACGCTGTTCCAAGGAAGGCCTTCGTCCAACGTATTGTGCTGTATACAGCTAAAGCCCCATTCAACCCTGGCATTACCTGGAGTAGGACTGTTGCACAGTATGTGGATCATACTTGGCTTAATCTGTGCTGAATTTAAATACACACCAAAATTATGTTTTTACCCAGTCTGACTGTCATGTTTGTGGATGCTGGTAGAGAGAGGAGGAAAAACGAGGGAGAAGGAGCTAAGACAATCAACGCTCTACTCACGCTGCCATAACATTCAATAACATGGGAGAAACATATTAATTATTGTGAAATAGCAATGGCCTTAAACCACCTCCAAATGTGTTTTTTCCCAAATCGGATCTGGGAATGCATTCAGGACGCATTGGGTGCACTCAGACACATACTTGTGTATGTCCACATGTGATCAGATCAACTCGACTAGAGGATCCAAGACCAGAGTAAGCTGAACCGGCCCACTCTAAAAGCACAAAAGTCTAGTCCTTATTCTATCCTATGGTGTTTGACATTCACAACACTACTGCGTGGCAATGCAGATGCTCAGCCACAGCTGAAGTGGTTACAGCTTTCCAGCGTGTAATAGCCTTAAGTGTGTGCGTTTGTGTGTGTGAGTGTTTGTGTGTGTGTGTGTGCAAAGCAAATGGCCATTTGGCAAAGCTAGTAGGGTAATTATTGTTAATTACTCTGTGAAACTGAGAGCACTGCTGAGAGGAAAACAGATTGAGTGGGCGATCCTTAGCTTCACTTCATGCGAGTCCAGCCTCAGCACCTTGCAGACGTCACTTCCTGACCCAGGACGCCTGCAACGCGCGCAGGCGGGCTGAATCAGGAAGTGATTAAAAAGGAACACCGGCGGAAACGGTGCCTACACCTGTCCTTCTCATGCCCACCGTCCATTATCGGGCATATTCACTGCTTCACGCTTTTGTGTGAGAAATGTCGGTGAGTCATGAATGAAGAGGTTCAACTGAAACAGCGTGAACAAAGTAAAGTGGGAGGAAGAGGACAGAGGGTGAGGATGAAGACAAAGGACATGGAAGATGATGAATAGCAAAAAGGTATGCGGCTCTTCCGCTTGATGCACCCCACAACCTCTCACAGGATTCGCAGGAAGTGGAAAATATACTTCAAATTGATTATGATCATAGCCCTGTTGTCTATATTTAGATAGTGCGCTTGTCAGTCATCCTTCATTACGCCATGTACTAATGCTAACAACACAACAAGCGAGCAATTACAAAAGAAACCTGAGCAGCCAGCATAGCAAACTCTGATAATCTGAGATTGAAACACGTTAGTCTCAGGGTAACAGTCACGCTGTAGAGCCACAAAACAGACAAGGCCTCTGTTACAGAGAAGAAAGGGGTGAGGAGGGAAAAACACAACAACACGAGAGTTGAAGGCTGCAGTGTGGGATCTAGGGCCACAGCAGGAGGTATCACAATAACACACGCACATGATCAGATTAGCCCCGCATCTAATTAGTGTAACATTCAGAGCACCACTCTTTCATACGTGTAATACTGTAAATATTTATAGGCTTTGTACAACCGGTTAAAAAGATGTTGTGCACCGTGTGGATCCCAAGACACAATTGTGTTTTTTATTTACTTCTCATGTCAACACTTTGTATGATGATCTCCTTTGAATCTCTGATGGTGTGTCACTACACTACTGCTGCTGCTGCTGCTGCTGCTGCGTCAATAAAAAGGTTTAAATGTTTTGTTTTTGTTTAAATCCACAACGCACAATACCATGGGCTTTTATGCTTCCACTTACTCAAGTGTTGCCTGTACATTGAAGGAAGCTGTGGCCAATGTAGGTAAATCACTATAAACTAGGTGTCGTGATGATTCGAGCTGCCATGCACAGGGCCCTGGCATGTGGAAAGAAGCCCACGCTTGCCTTTCGAGGAAGGGGGTCATTTGTAAAATTCTAAAACTAATTTTAGTGAATTCTTACAAACAATTGAAAACATCGGTATTAGAGTTCTCAAGTGGAGATCGGTGATGGACTTGGTCATTTTTTTCCCCCCAACCGGTGCGCATGCCGTTGACACACGGCTGCCGGCTGTGCCCCCTCTCCATCAGGCAGGCATCCAGATTTACTCTTCACCACACATGAAAAGCGATGGTTCACAACACACAACATATTATTTACAACCTGCAAGACATGTGTTTTATGAGCGGAAAAAAGGGAACCCCGAGGCCCGTCCCGACCCGACTAATTTTTTTCGGCCCGAACCCATGGGTCTGGTCGGATTTGTCGGAACTCTAATTAGTATATCACACACAAAAAGTGCCTTTATATCACACTTATTTATTGCTATCACAGTAAACGGCTCTTTGGTTGGAGAGCTGTCAAATATTTGCTATTGAAGCAGAAAAAGGTGTTGGTCAAAGCTGTTAATGACTTTCACATTGCTGAATACATTTTGGCATAATGATCATATTATGCAAAAAAAATAAATATGGCTTTGGCTCGTCTTTTAAAGCCGCTAGTCGTTTCAAAAAAGTGTCTTTTGACCTTTTCCTCAAATGTTATTTTCCTCTCTGTAGATTAGTATTCGAGTGTGGACAGTTTGGATTCAGCCCATGCTTCACGTCAGCCACTCTCGCCTTTCTCTTGATATTTCAGGGACGATAAACTTGAGTTTTCTCCAATTACTGCAATTTGTAAACAGACGAATGAATAGTAGAGTCGAGTCATAATGATTGATTGATTTTGAGATTTGTGACATTCAGGTGAAAATTAAAATAAACGTGCCAGCAATTTTCCTTTTAAATGAGACACAAAGACAAGAATGTCTCATCATAGAGGCTTTCACGTGATTCTATCATAGCACACCATCTCCCATCTTCTAAAAATGTGATGGGAGAAGAGCTGGAATTGAAACGAACAGGGGGTAAAAGAAAAGGGGAGAGAGGATATGAGATCTCAGAGACGTTGTTATGAGATTTTCGGTGAGGAGCTGTGAGATCTCCAGCGACTGGAACATCTCTCTCAGTGTGTGTGTGAATGGAACTACGCGTCTTGTGCTATAACACCAGGGTCACAGTGACTAAAAGGGAAGAAGCCTCTTCATTTAATAAAGGGGAAGCAATCTGAAGCAATTTTTCCTGTCTCCTTACACCGACACTCCTCTCTAGGCTCTGTCCCATTTTTCTCCTCACAGTTTTATCCTCACTCCTCGAGCTTTATTCCATCTACGCAGCCCCCCCCCCCCCACACACACACACACACACACACACACACCCCTCTTGCCACCATATTATCTGGTGAGTTTCCTTTTCGTCAGACAAGTTGCTTGTCAGCACCCAATTATCACTTATTCTGTTTTTCTCAGCCTCCTCTGGCACGTCCTCTTCACGGCACATGAAGGCACATTTCTACCGAGTTCTCTCTAACCCGCTTACAGTCTACATGTCAGTCAGGCAATGACCACATTGATAGTTGAAATGTTTTTTTTTTCTTATCCTAAGGGGTCATAAAAACTAAAGAGGGGAGTACCATCTGCTCCATGTATGTGTGTGTGAGACGGAGAGACAGAAACAGAGGCCCCTGTGGCTAATACAGCTCATTATACCTTACGGTAGAAGAACAGGCCTGTCTCGATCTGGCACAATTTCCCTTTCTCTCATAGGCCAACCACAAAAACACACACACTCTCCGTCCTATGAGCACAGCTGCTCTCTAACACACACACACATACACACACACAAGCCCCTTTTATGCAGCCTGTTCAAGGTGGGAATGTTGTGCCTTCATACCGCCCTACTGTTCTGTAGACGAGGCAAGAACAAGGAACAGGGACACTGTTGTTCTGCCTTTATGCCGGCAGCAGAAGTAGTCAGGCAGCTTCGATTGATGTGTCTATGAAGAGGAAGAAACGCTGTTGTGTTAAATGTCATGCCTCTGATTCGGGGCCATTGATATGCCTCTTGAAAATCACACACTGTGGCAAAATGATGTACCAGTTTGTTGTGTGTAAAGCCGTGACTCAGCCATACTGGGTCAGTGAATTACCGGCAGTCCTCGGGGGGGTGTGCTGCTTAATAAAATCATCCTTTTAGAATATCATACAGAAAGTTAATAACAGAATTTCCTGGCACAGCATGTTTTTTAACCAACATGGCTGACGTTGCAAAAAGTTAAAAGTTGTAAGGCCAATAATCCTATCATGGTATTTCACCATTATTACACTATGTTCTTCCCCCATTCCATTCAGATGTGTATGTCTACTTTTATATTTTCCGAACAATACATGCTGAACTTCTTACGTCTGAACCTATTGTATAATGTACGTATATAATGTAATATAGATTACAGTGCCTTCTGTTTCTTTGGCGTTTTATGGGAGTTGGCATATTTAATGTTGCATTACTGCCTATTTAGAAAATCCAATTCTTCTATGTATACTCTTTCACGATCAAATGTGTCCACTTGGGTCATACATCAAAGCAACTGATGTGATTTATTGGTTAGAGACAGTGATATAAATCTGAACTGATCAAAGAATATGCTGATAAGAAAATCATGAATCAAGGGAAACAACGGCAACACTGCACAACAATTCTATGCAGCATTTTATCTCATTTCCAGCTCATCGTTTTGATTTTTATGACCAGCAGCAATTTGTTTTGTTTCAGTTTCAAACGCTCTTAATAGCCTCGTTTCCCCCACAGCAGCAGACAGCTGTTGTGATAAACCTACTATTTAGTAGGTCGATGCTATATATTTAGCAGCAACTAGCAGGTGGAACACACAGCATCTACACACTGAAATAGACACAAGAAGGACAGCGAAGATTGAAATTGCATTCGCCGTTTGGCAAAAGAAACTTGGCTCCAATTGCATGCTCATCATCAGCTCGATGTGTAATTTGGCAACACTTTGGAGAGTAATATGTCAATGTTGTATTAACATCTCTGAGCTGTCCCCGTGTAGGCAAAGAATAGATATCAGATCAATTCCGGCTGGTTAATGAGAGTAAACATTAACGAAGTGAACACTGTTTACCTTATTATTTTATCACGTGGCCAAAGAGTTAATGGCACTGTACCAGTTCTTCCATTTGGCTGCAAGACATTAGAAAACTGAATAAATCTTTATTGATAATGCATAGAAATAAGGTTAATAGCAGTGTAATTTATAGGCATTGGCTCAATATCTCTTTTTCTTTTAACAATACCAACATCAGTCATTTTAAACTACGAAGCATTTACCATTTCAAGCAATGTCAAAGACAACGATGTAACAGCATTTCTGAACAGCCCACTATGTGACTCAGCTAACGCGCCGTTGCTGATTTTTTTACTGTATTGTATCAGCTCGTCCTAAAGAACCCTATAATCACCAATCACAAGTTAATCACAACTTTCCCTAGTTTGCTTTATTGAAAATATGCGTGTTTGTCCTTGTTCTCTGCCCGTGACAGCACGAGCACAGAGGGAGGGGGGAAACAAAGGGAGAAAGTGGGAGAGGAAAAGAAAAAGAAGATGGGCATTAGTGGGCTTGTTATTGTAGCAGGAGAATGGGGACGTTGAGTTGAAAGGCTGAACGCTGCGATAAGAGCGGGATCCGTGATGAGGAGACGCTCTCGCATACGAGAGACGCTGTTTACATGAAGGCAGAAGTGGAGGATTTAACAGGAACTAAGAAGCACGCAAACACACACACACACACACACAATATGACACTACCTTTCACTGAGGCCCAGCTAGGATATTAGCCTGAGTGAGAGGAGTTGGGAAGATGGAGAGTAAGCGGGCGATTAAAAGGCAAGGAGTGAGAGGAGTCTGAAGAGAGGTGGGAGTATGAAAGACAAATCTCCCTAAGAGTGTTTGAGAAGAGCTATGTGCAAAGCTATCGTCGACTGAAATCCTTTAGAGCATCGGAGATTTACTCATCAGGCCTAAACACGTGAAATATGTCTCTCTACCCCAGCATTTAGCATCACATGTCGCTTTCTGTCCCCCCACATTTCTCTTTTCATCTTCACCAGGTTCAGACCCAGTTCCTCCATTGTCTTCTTTAGTCACACACACACACACACTGTCTGTGTGTTCAGCCCATGTATCCAGATAACAGCAAACACTCAGGAGGAGAGAAATACACACAGATAACATCTCTGTGTGTATCCGTTTGTCTTGTCCTTTACTGCTGTCCTGGAGATTGTTAGCACATGTGCGGGGTTTTGCTCCGTCTGCCACCATCAGCAAAAACACACACCCCAGAGTCATTGCCACTTCTACACACACACAAAGACACAGATGTCACATAATAACTGGTCTACCTAGAGGCGCACATGAATGCACACAAACACATCGTGTGCACGCACCCTCTCCCACTCCTGCACTATAAACAGCATTTCTCAAGAATATTACGATTCCCGTTTCACTGGAGGTGCAAGTATTAAAACTAATGCGCTCCATCCTTCCCCACCCTAATCTGCACCTCTTTCTGTCCCCGCGCGTGTTACAGGAGCACCCACCATCTCCATTCAACCGACACTCCAGCCCCAGATGGTGAAGCACTGTGACCAATTAAAGACTTCCCCGAGGATAGAATCAGTTACAGCCCCAGCCATCTGACCATGCGAGTGTGTGTGTGTGTGTGTGTGAGAGCTTGTAAACCTTTCAAACCATTCAGTGTTTTTATCAGTCTACAGAGCCCTGATTTCTGGCCAGTCTCGCATGCCATCTAAAAAAGGTACACTGGCATATCAGTCGAAGAATACAGTCGTATCTAAAGCCTTTCCGAATGGCGCATAAACACACGATGTCAAGATTTAAATCGTCGCCCCCACTCGAGCACGAGCAGAAGAGCATGAGGAGACTGGCCAGGTGTGCAGAGTATAAGGAGGGCTGTGTTGTGTTGGGTGTATGAGAAATTGTCTTTCAGGGGCAGAGGGGGAGGGAAGAGAGTGTCGTAAAGGGAGGTGGGCAGCGCGCAGTCACCAGGCATCCGTCCAGCAGGGCAGCAGATGAGGGAGCAACTGTCTGCCTTTGCTGCCAACACTGAGGGGGTTCAGGCATATGCCAACCCCACCCTGTTCATACAGGCATACACATGCAAACCCAACGCTCTGTCCATGGCCCACAATGGCCGGCTTGGCATGAGGGCACAGGTGTCAGCACATGTGTCACGTTGTTTATCCCTCAGTTAACTGACAGGAGGAAACGGGTTGTGCTTTTTTTTTTAATATTCCATGTGTGTGTGTGTGTGTGTGAAGTAGGCTGTGAGGTCAAATGTTGATTCAAACCTAGACATTTTGACCTTGTAATGAGATTTTTGGCTGGTTCTCACAACTTTAAAGGGCTTTTGGGGGGTTGGTTAGGGGTAGAATTAGGTTTAGGTTAAAGGCCTTTGCATACTTAAATATTTTTCATGTGTCCAATCAACGCAGCATTCACATCAGCCACGGCAAAATTGTGACTGTTGTTTTTTACAGATCGTGTTCGATGTTTCCCGGGCTTCCTTTTCCAGCAAATTCACAGCTAATCAGAATGAGTGTCGTCGTCCTCATCATTTATTAATTTCTTCACATCACGCTTCATGTGCATGGAAGGGCGCTTTCTGAATTATCCACACTTTCGTCCCGCATGTTCGCAACGTGTCTGGTTTCCAAAGACCTTTATGGCCAGGGGACACATGATGTCTAGGAGTGTCCTCAGAACTGTAGAGAATCGAGCGTGCACGTGTGTGTCTCAAAAATCCTCGCTCAAACTGTAAGATGCCTCTGAGTGTGCGTGTACAGCAAACACAGATTTCACACAGTGGCGTGTCCCTGAGACGGCGCCTGAGGGTCATCAGCTTGCTCACAGTGGTGCTGCTTTACCTGAAAAGTGTAGCCTCTCAGGTGTAGCATTTCACTCTTCACTTCTGCTACAGCGACAACAGCCAGCGGCTGGCTCTACAGCCTACACTGAAATGTCATTACATAAGAGGTTTCGGCTTATTCTCAGTTTCTTGTTGCGAGCGGTTAGGCTGCGATTAGCATGCTGATGAGGTGGCTGTGATGCTTTTCCATGGCAGTGACAACATCTTCAAGAGTAACTATAGGCTGTATATGAAAATGGAAGTCATCGCTGCGTCTATGAAGTAAAAGCCAGTGCAGAAGTGCATGAAATCTGTTGTCTCTTGAATGTCCATCAGGGGGCTATAAATAAATGACCCCACATGTCACTTGATTTCTCATATCAGCTCAGTTTAGTTTATTGTTTATTTATTTGAGCATGCATACGCTTCATTAGTGTAACTCTAGACCGTTTGTGATCTAGAAAATTCAAAAACTATGGACTGGCGATCTGTCCAGGGTGTGACCCGGCCTTCCGCCCTATGTCACCTGAGATTGGCACAGCACCCCCCCCCCCACTCATGTGGAGGATAAAGCGGTAGAAGAAGGATGCATGGATACCGGAAAGCAGAAAAATAGAGCTTTGTATCCATATACTTGTCATTAAGTTAGCCCTCTGGACTTCCGCGGAACGACTGTCCAAGCACAGACAAGATTTCACCAGTGTGTCACACGTTTGTGACGTCAGCTCGTTCATTAACGAAAGTAAAAGTTCTCTTGGAATAAAGGAGCAGAAGCACTCACTCACTCACTCACTCACTCATTGAACATTTGACAATTCTACAGCCATAAAATCAATAACAATCCAGGCAGCCTCATTATCTTGATGGTCATAAGAGGGTTAACAGGGACAACGCACAATTTCTACAATTGTTCCAGAATTAGTTCATCGCCAATTTACATCTGCAGTCCCTGTGCAGGCAAACAAACAACAATTAGGACAGAATAAGAACACAATACACAAGAATATAAGAAAAATAGACAGGTAGACAAAGAACAAACAATATGAAATGACAATACATAAGATTGCCTATCACATTATCAATAATCTGGCCTATTCAAAACAGTGGATATAAATAGGCAGTTAACCTACATAGCAGCCAAAATTAGACCCGAGTGTCGTCTGCAATATATTAATAGTAGTCTGGCCTGAAACACATTGGTGCATTTACATGTATATGAGATATATATATATATATATACATACATATACATATGCATATATATATATAGTTTATAAGTATATTGTCTCAATCACTAGTTTTAGGTCTTATACTGTAGACAAAACAAATAAGTATATGTTTGTATGTATTAGGATCAACACTATGTGAGTGACAGATGTATAAATCAGATATGGCTGCAGCTGCAGGTGGACGTGCAGTGAACAAGTCTTCAGTCAAGCCCACCAACATTTTACCAAATATAGTTATTTCTGATTTCATAAACCCAACATGGTGTTGACCAAGGCTCTAAACTAAAAAAAAAAAAAAAGCTGCTAATAGATCATTTTCTGAGCGTAGTATGACATAATCATGACGTGCAGCTCCTTGATTGGCAGCAGATTGGTATTCAACATCATACCTGCTGTCTCATGCGACGCCTGCCGCTGCTGCTTTGTGACAATCAGAGTCTGACAGAGCTTAATCAAGTGCAACGCGGCCTGCTGTGTTGCACAAACATCTCCATCAGTGCTACTACAAGAGAAAAACCCTCTCTCCGTGAGCCGTTACCGTTTCGTAAGAGCAGTGGTCTACACCTCCCCATACACATGTGAAAATATCACTAAAAGGAATTTATGTCTTAGAATCAAAACAGCGATTGAATAATCTGCCTGAGGACACGAGAGTCAAACATCTCAGCATGTTCTTGTACATATAAATGGATTCTGATTCCTGTGTGAGTATCTGTGTCCAAGCCAGGAGCCTGGACCACACTTCCAAGTCCTATAATACTGTAGGTTCCACTTTTAACTGACACATTTTACCGACATGGACACAAACTAGCAAATTAGCACATCCATATTCACACGGAATTCATATTCTGTGCTCTGTTTATCTCCCCGAGAAGAGACAGCAGGCCCGTGAGGTTTAGCGTTAAGCCAAGCTAATCAAATCAGCAAGAGGAACACTAGCACATCTTTAGCCCATTATATAAACATTAGCAAACATATAAACAGAACACACACACACACACACACACACGTGGTTACTAAATCTTTTCTCATTAGCCTTAGTCCATAGCGTGGGCGACAGGCGCAATACAGAGCATGTCTGACATCATTTATATTTTCAGAAGGGCAACAGCACTACATTTGCAAAGCATGCTATGCTTGAAAGTGTGTCTTTGGGCTACGAGAGCATTTAGATTCATGCTTAATGGCAAAAGTGAGTTGACTGGCCCAACAGCATCAACGGCTGTGGTTGGAGCACAATGCAGCCTCTTCCAAATGTCTACTGATTCCTAGTCAATGCCCTGGGAGCTGGGTTGGGCTCAGTCTAGGGTCCCACTGTGTTGCCGTGGACAGGGCTTTGAATCTAATACACTGGTTTAACCAAAGGACATTTGGATCGCACCTGTGTTTCGAACTCTTACCAGTCTGAAATGTTGACATGACTCAATTCTTTTAAAAAAAAAGGTGTTTCAGTAGAAGGGTTCAGCCATTTTCCATGCTGAGTCACTGTCACACTGACATGTTTTACTGGGACAGCCATCACTCACGTTACCAGTAACTCCTATAATGACATGACACCACGTCTGCTGTGTCTGTGTCTGACACAGGTTTTTTTTGTTTTGTTTTAAATGCATTTATTCATGTGCGTTAAATTTGACAGGTACATTAGGATTAGGTCTGAACCTTTGGACCTCTGAAAACATGAAGCCTCATCACTGTCCATAGTCTTGTCCACCATAGTGGACGAGGTGTATAACCAAACCTACCAAAAGATGTCTACTAGCATTTCCAAGTCACTGTGAATAACATTAGAAACACCTCAGAGTATCAGAGCATTAACTGGAAAGCAGATTTTATGTAGACTCTTGTAACAAGCTAACACATTTGAGGATAAAGCATAACAAAGTTGCTCCTCCGAAATGCCCTCCCTTTAATTAGATTACAGTTTCATATTTGATTCACTGCCCTAACTTTGAGATCAACAAAGATTTGCAAAGCCTGAGGATTATCGAACTTGAAATAGACTTGTTTTTTCCCCCCCCACCTATATCCTCTCACTGCCCTAACTACACTATTGTTCCATGTCCACTTAATAGAAAAAGAGCCAAATCAATATTTTGATGAAAACTTTTGTGTTAAATAAGAATCTAAAAATCCTTCCACAGAGCCGTACATCTAGTAAAGCTTGTACTACAGGACTACAGTGCACCAGGCTGTCTGTTGCTCTGTTCAACAACACTGTTTTATTCACAGCACATCAATGTTCTACTACATTCAGCAGTTGTATTGTCTACCACAGTGATCCACTGGGCTGTTAAGGCCCTCTTCAGTGATGTTCAGTAGAAAGCATATGTTCCAGTGGGAGCACTACAGCAAGGTACCTCTCAGACTCAATTATGGGTGCGACATCTGTCCTGACTGACAGTTCACTACAGCGTGTGACTGTGTTTGTTTCCTGTGTGTGCGTGCGTGTGTGTGCGTGTGTATGCATGTGCCTGTGTACGGTGAGCCCAACTGGCAGTAATGTTATTGAGCAGGAAGCTCTGTCCGCGAAAGTGGATGAGATGTGCAAGAAAATGGCAAGCCAGACATAGCGATAAAATCTCTCTCCATCTGGAGTCCTGCCTGGTCCACAGCTTAAAGCTAGGATGTGTGCGCACACACGCACACACACACACACACACACACACACACACACACACACACACACAAACTCAGCAGAGAAGGAATGTAATTGTAAATGAAAGTGAGAGGTGATGGCGGAGCTAGAGAGAGAGAGAGAGAGAGAGAAGGCTAGAAGTGTCACTGCAAGAAGAGACGAGGGAGATGAAAAGCCCCAGTCACATACGGGCGTATGTCCCTCATCAATTCCTAAAGACACAGAGATGTAACTTCCCTTGTCCATTCATCAACACTCTCTGTCCTCTACTCGCCGTTTCCTCCAGTAAATCTTATCCTATCTTTCTTTGTCCACACTGTTCAGCAATTTGTCTCCGATAAAAGAGATTCCAATCTACCCATTGTCCCAACCTCCCCCCCCCCCCCCCCCCACCCTCCATCTTAATTCCATCCCTACTTCCCTCTGCACTCTTATGCTATGTGCTTCAATCACCGACATGCCTCTCTCCTGTGATGAAACTCAACGAAGAGCTGTATTGACAAAACCATATACCTGCATGACCAGCCCCAAATGAGAGCCAGGGTGGGGAGCGGGCTTAATCAAATCTGGGGGTTGTGGATTGATGAAGGGAGGAGATGGAGCACCGCAGAATAAGGAAGAGAGGGAGGGGTCTCGGTGTCACCCAGCGTAAAAGACAGAATGTGAGATGACATCTCCCCGCTTCCTCTATATCTCATTAGAGAAGTAGAGGAGTGCAACTTGGTTGAATCCCCTGAGGAAGAAAATCAAGTGAGACGCAAACCAGAAACACAACAAACTCACAACACTGAGCTCGGCACAGGCATGATTCAGGCCACTTTTTTTTACACCGCGTGTATGTTTAACAGTGTGCAGCCTTGGGAAGCAGCTGAGGGGGAAAAAAAAATCACCACTGTTCTTTGCCCTCTTGACAAACACAGAAGCACACAAACAAAAAAGATGACCTTGGGTAGGGTCGGGCTTTACAGAGTGCTTACTGTAGAATCGGAGTAAAAAATGTGGGGCATAAATATACTAGAAATAAAAAGTGGGAACGAACCAGTGCAGTACTTCAGAAAATAACACGGCCAGCGGTTTTCTTCTTCCTTAATTGAAATTCCTGGGTCTCATCTCCAGCCATTTTCCCTCCTTCTCCCTCTTTCCCAGCGTCGTCGATTTGTGCTGGATAATTGTGTTTGGAACGTGTATGGCGGTAAGTGACTGCATTAACCTTAGGAGTCGCGTCGGGCACAGACTACTTAAACTGCAACCCTATAGCGGCAGTCGTATTGTGGGGTAAAGCCCTGTGGAGGTGTAACCAATCACATTGGAGTCGAGAGGAAACGCTCATCATTTGTTGGCCACACGCTATTCAGCATCACCCAACTACCTATTTCCGATTCTGCTGCTTCTGGCCCTATTCCTCTCTTTTCCAATATCCTCACAGCGGCACCTTTCAGTGCCATCCATCTCTTTCTTCTCATCAGAAATCACTGCCTGCTAAACTTGAAGTTTTTCTAATCACACCTGGGAAGACGGATGTTTTAACCCTTTTCTCTTGACCAGTGGTGGTGAATAACAGACAAATGGGAGAATGCTTTTGTTTTAAAAGTGTATCAGGGCTTTGGGCCTCCAGCTCAGTTACTACCGAAATTCAGATGGACAGCAACTTGCCAAATCCGGAGGCTAGAGTCTGTATTTGTGCCAGCACAGTGACTCCTATGGTGCCGTCTATGACAGTGATGCTATATGGCAGCTTCATAAGTAATGGCAATCTGATACTCGCCACTGCGAGGGCTTGCTGTTCTGCTAGCTGTTGGACTCGCTCACACACAGGCTGGTGCGTAGGATAAGGACAACCATGATGGCCATGTCAGGCTGTTGTCCTTTTCTTCTACAATCTGATGTGTAGGAGGAACACACACACGCATGCTCAAACAAGCACACAGAAGCACACTCGCGCACACACTCGCGTGTAACAAACTAAGCTTCGTCAGTCTGCAGGATCAGAGGGTGGAAGGTGTGCACAGAAACAAACTGCTGCCGATGACCGCTGACATCAAAGAGCTTCACGGTCTGATGAAAAGACACAACGGTGAAGAGCGTGAGGGAAAAAAGGCTTTAGACAAATAACACAACAAAATTTGTGTCCTGGTGCCTAAGCTCTGGTGCCTAAGCCCAGTGCCACACTGACGCACTTGAGAGGCCTGAAGTGGAGCTGTGTTAGCGCCCAAGCGTTTTGTGACGTGCAATTACTCTGAAGCAATTTATAGAAGTGGTGGAAGGTGGTATTTTAAATATGTGGAACAAATGTCTGAACATTCTCAGACTGGTCCTTACCAAGCAGCAGGGCCTCCTACCTTTCTATGACAAATATTAGGAGGGAACCTAGTACAAACCTAAGCTTTCTTTGTACTACATTTACTACATTTACATTCCTGAACCTCTGTGTCACTTTACAAATAATAAAGCTGTGTATTGGGAAGCATGTGGTGATTTGATGAATATCCCAATCCAGAGAGTAAAATGGTCAAACGCCTGCTCCCAACTAAAGGTCTGGAGCTAAAATACAACACAAAACCACTGTCAAGATTATTTGCTTATTAATGAAGCGCTTCAAATTATGATACAGAATAGTGATGGGAAGTACGGCTCTTTTCAAAGATTCAGCTCTTTTGGCTCGGCTCCGTTAGAAGAGCTGGCTCCCAAGCGGCTCTTCACTGACTCTTACTCTGAGCCTTTTATTTTAGCTTAATTTTGCAAATATCAATGGTTTGTGTTTTTATAAATCAGTGTTTTCATAAAAGCCTTATTTTTATGCATTTTGTTCATTACAAAAAAATAGAGTTACTGAACAACTGAACACAGAACCTGCACCTAACCTAACCAACCTAACCCATTGCAGTCCCAAATATCTTTGGAAATGCAGCTTCTGTTTCGTTCATTTTCTAAAATGTTCTCTCTGTCGCTCCGTGTGTACCTGGCCTGTACCACTACACTGGCTGCCCCCTTCCTTCTTTTACACAATAGTATGATCCTAGTCTGTCCTTGCATGTCATTGGCCACATGGTGTGTCCATCAAAATAAAGTCCCGCCCCTGCCTGCATGGACTCACATCACTAATACAGAACCACTCATTTTAGTCTGGAGATATCTTCTTGATGCCCTACTGATTAAGTGGACATAATGCAGTATTTGTGCTATCACGGCGTATTATTCTTTACACATATATTTAATATTTAATATTTAATATACTAAATATTAAAACACATCAGTTAGTACTGGCACATTTCCATTCAATCGATCTTGTATCAGAGTATATAAAAGGACAGACTGTGAGTCTGCTCACCTCCCTTAAAAAAGCATCTCACACAAGGACGACTAAGAATAATTTTCCCAGGCAATCAAGTGCATTCACAGCCGAGGTGTCTAATTCTGCGTGACAGACGATACAAGGCGTGAAAACTCTGTGTCACTGTATCAGTGTGAGTGGGGTACAGGTGCGCTGGCTGCTGAAACTCCTCCAGCAGCAGCGGGTATTGTGTTTCATGTCGAAACCCTCACCTGCTCTTTGTACTGTAAGGTGACATCCATGTGAGTCAGCCTTAATGCAGCTCAGGGTAAAAATGATTGTGTGGCCTTCTACCCCCCACAATTAACCCAACTACCCCACAGCACAGACACACACCCTCACATCCGCTCTGTCTAGTCTTCTAGGTCACAACCTTCCTCCCTGAATTCCTTCTATATTACTCTCTCCTGCTTGTGGAAAATATCCTCAGGGACAGCATCCACAAAGGACTTTAATACAATAGAGTGAGAGCAAATTTGAAAAAAAAAAGAAGATGATGAACGGACACATACAGATTACAGAGTAAAACACAGTAGGGAAAGAAAAACAGAGAGAGAGACAGAGACAGAGTGGACGATCCGAGGAAACTTGCAGCTGCTGGGGATCACAGTGGGACCCCCAGAAATACAGCAGAGATGAGGGCAGACTCACTGTCTAACGCTGACCTCCAAAACAGGGTTAAGAGCTTTCAGGCAAAGAAAGAGAGATTGACAAAGTCCCTCATCACTTCTTCTTCTTCTTCTTGCATACTCTGTGAGAGTGGGATCTAGACACTCAGGACTATAAATACCGTGTGCTATCAGCAGTGCAGTTTTACTGCACCCTGCTCCTGAGCCCTGTCCCACATAAAGATTATACTGCTCAAACTACAAAATATGAACGCTCAAGTCCATGTAATAACACTTATTTAATGGAAAAAAAACAACAACAACAAGCCTATCGATCTGTTAAGTGCACACACAGTGCTGTTTCTGCGAGTATTGATCACAGCAGCCTGACCTGAACTTTGGTAAATCAGGGTTCGCGGCGCCGCGCGACAAGTGACTTAGGACCTAAATGTGTGCAACTCAAGCAGAGACACAGTTGGTTTGCACTTTGACCCCCGAGTGAAGGGTCAGCCACACACAGTTAAAGGTAGGAAGTTATGAGGAGAATGGAATCCCACACTGTGGCAGCTGTGCCACTGTGTGTGTGTGTGCGTGATGTGTGGACATATCGGATTGATCTGTTCGTAGCGTTCACACATTACGCCTACACTCCGAGTGTGTTACTGACACAGCTCAGGTCAAGGGAAAGGTGTATGAAGGGAGTGTGCGAGTGTGAATGAGAGGGTAAGACAGAGAGGGAGGGCGAAACATTCAGGCACCTTATGTGCATGAACAACTCAAGACAAGTCCTAGATTCATGCTCAGTCCAGTGTTGATACCCTGCTTGTAAATGATGCTTGGTGTTAGTTCATGCAGGACACGTTAGTCATACAACCCAGCTGACAAAATCAGTCATGCTTTAACCACGGCAGCTCATTGTGACCATTGTAATCCCTGTTTTGGCTTCGTATGCTGCTTGGCCAATCCAGTGAACATCTGAAGAGTGGAGTCATCAACGCCAAGGCTAACTGGATTTCCTTCGTTGCAATGGTTTAATTATGCCAAAAGTGTTCCTGGCTGAGTTGATTTAATGCTTATGTAGATGGTGCATATGCAGATAGAAATCTATGTTGGAAAAAATTACCCCAAGCACTTTATTTATAGAGTTTCAATTTATGAAACCCCAACCTTCTATTAGGGCTCTTAATTACATCTGCGTTGTAAGACACAAAGCAATCAACTTACCTTGCCAAATCTACATTCTGACAAAGTAAAAAGTGATATCACAACGATCATATTTGCTATTTTGCATTCCCATCATCACCTGCATTAAAGTTGTGATGTAGTGCTTACGAGTGTAAGTGGACCAGAGACGCAAACAGCGCAAGGATCTTCTGCTTTAGACGTCGCTCCAAAGCACCACGAGTCATCAAAACCTCCACAGGGTAACTTTAAAGAATGGCCAGCAGGTTCTCCATTATAGCAGGACTGCATTCATTTAAGCGCTCAAACAATAAATAAGCATAAAAAAGAAACATACCCACAGGATGTATTTAGGTGTGTGGAGAAGTAATTAGCCGGTATTTCCTATCCAGTGGATTAATTGATTGCGGATTGATCAGTAATGACACACTGCTGACTCTATCTGTGCGGCAAACTGTGCCTACTGTTGTATTTGTGTTGGGAACTATAACTGTGGTTCATCTGCACACACACAGGCGGTTTATCTGTGCTCTCAGTTTCTATGTGCTCAGAGACTCACCTGTTAGGTTTGTGCGTGCGCTGTAGGATCCGAGGTACCGGCCGTCCGTGTTGGGTGTGTAACACTCAAACAGACCCTGGTCCAGGGCCTGCACTTTGGTGATGTGGAGCACGGCCGAGTCACCGCTGAGCCTCTCCACGAAGATCTCTTTGCTATTCACCCTCTGGGCGTACACGGCGTAGGCATAGTTCTGCTGAGCTGTGCTCACAATGCGGATCTCTCGGTCCTGTGCTGACGGCAGGTACATGGACCACTCAAAGTCCTGCTCTACACCCTCTTTGTAGCCGGTCACGTTGCACCAGATGGTCACATGGGAGCCCTCAGTCCGTATCAGCGGGCCACTCTGCACCGTTACGACTCTCTGGGCCACGGCGACACCAGCTACAGAAAGAGAACGAGAAAGAAACAGAAGGTGGCTTTACAAAACTGCAGTTTAAACAGAAAACCGGTGGCAGATTTTTATACACCCAACATCTCCTGGGAGAACAGAAACAGCATGACATGCACCTTCTGAGGATGAGCTGTGCAGCACAAAACAAACTAACTTACTGTCCAAAAATGTACAGTAAGGATGTAGACCATAGGAGTATGCTGAATATTGCAATGATGATGATGACATGACTACTAAGGTAAACAGTGTTTATGTCTTCCTGCTTATTGTTAACAACGGCTCAGACCACGAATAACCAACGCAGGCACTGAATAGAATAGAATACTCTAAACAAAAACAACCCATATGACCAGAATTGTTCAACTCAATCAATCGAGAGGCTGTTGCAATATGACAGTGTGGAAGAAGTGTGTTAGGCCAGCACACTGGGAGAACATTATAAAACAAAAAAAAAAACAAAAAAGAAGTGAAGTAAGTACATTGTGCATATTTATAGTGCATTAACGATACATTTTACACCCCAATTTACAGCCATCGTCCTATCATGCTAACTGTTATTACAGGTTTAACCTTCACCAAAAGGACTGAGATCACTGTGGCTGTTGTACAGCGCGGCGTGAGGCCGCCGTCTGTGAGCTCTGACAGAGGTCAGCATGAGCTAGTAAGACACAGGCCATGTACAGTATGAACGTGGTAATTGGGTCAATGAAAGCGATAATAAACACAATGCGTCATTAGCTTTTACCGCTCATCGTGATTCCTGAACAAGGACGTGCGTGAATAATAGCGCGCTGAATTTGCGCGGACGAAATGCCAAAATGGCGTGTTTAATTACATACAGTTGGGTCAAAATTGATTCGAGGAAAGGGGAGCATTTGTCCAGAATTACAAATTCAGTTTATATTAGTAGTAGTAGTAGTTTCACAAATATGTTTTTTTATCAAATGTTGTCCTTGTTTAATCGTTTAAAAAACAACAGAACACCACATGAAACTTGTGCGGACCGATTTGTACCGTTCTGTATGTTGCTTTGTATTTAGGTCAGCCGACATACAGTATATCAAATAATTTTGCATCAGCCTCTTGCATTCTCTCACTCTCACCCACACACACGCACACACACACACACACCACAGAACATTCACCATTCAGCTAACAGCTACAAACATCCCTCTCATCGCAGCCGGAGACAACAGAGCACTTACACATAACCCCCCACAACCCCCACCCCCACCCCCACCAAATCCAGACAGAGTGACAAGTACGCTGTTTCCTGCACAAGCATCTGGGGATTGCAGCTGGGTTTGTGTGCGCATGCACGTGTGTATGTGAGTGTGAGGAGAGGAGAAGAGAAAAAAAAAAAGTCTGTAAGAGGCAGTGTCTCTGGGCACAATGCCTGGCATTAATAATTCACCACAACAGCTTTTTAACTTCAACATCCTCTTTCCTCTCATAGTAAGTTTCTCACACAGGCTTCCACGACACCCTCCACCCTTATTCACTCTTATCAAGTCGTATATGTCTGTGAACTGTATCTATGTGTGCAGAAATATGAACCTGCTGTGTGTCAGTGTCTGGATGAAAAAGTGCTCACTCAGTCACTAAGACAGCAGAAAACAAGAGGTCCACATTCACAGTCCTTTTGAAGCACATTTCACTAATGAGCTGATCAAATCTGAACACATCTCTGATTTAGAGTCACTCACTTGAATGGGATTTGAACTCCGTCAAAAGGGGCATAAGAGAATTAAAACTGATTAAAGTCATTGTTCGTCGTGATGTGATTTCATAAAGACCCACACGCGACTTATCAAGATGTAAATTACAGAGAGTTTCACATGGAATGTCTCTGTTGTAAATATAAAACTAAAACATATGTGCAGGGATATTGGAGAAGGCTAAAGAACAATAGAGCTGCAACTAACGATTATTTTCATAATCGATTAATCTGTCGATTATTTTCTTGATTAATCGATTAATCAATTGGTGCGAAAATATCAGAAAACGTCAAACCTGGAAATGATGATGTTCTCAAGTGTCTTGTTTTGTCCACAAACCAAAATTATTAACTTTTAATGATTTTTGTTATCCAGAACAAAGAAATTAAGAACATATTCACATTTAAGAAGCTTAAACAATCGCAAATCTTGTTTTAATCTTCAAACCGATTAATCGATCATCAAAATAGTTGCCGATTAATTTAGTAACAGATTAATAATCGATGAATTGTTTCAGCTCTAAAGAACACATTAATAGGTGGTGTCATTTGTTGTCATTTTCCACTTGCACCTCCCTAATTTGTCATGCTGTTCTCCTTCATCGTGCGACATATGTCACGGTGCTACTTTTAAACAAATATAACAAGACACGGTCAATGACGTTCTGACTGTTTATGCTTGGTTTTATTAATTGTTTTTTTACAACTGTAATTGGGAATAGAACCAACTAAAAAAAATGCCTACACTATTTTTAAAGAGTGAAAAAAAAAAAAAAGATGAAAAGCTTCCCAAGATAGATGGTGGCAGTTAAGAAGTCGACTTGGGGGTGGCGGACATAAACAACACTGCACTACAAACATTTATAATCAGGTTTCGTGATGCATGAACTACAATACCCAGCTGTCAGTGCTGCAAAATCCTTACATCCATATTGTGTCACTATGCATTTATCTATTATATATATATTATATATTATGTATACATATACACACATACATATATACACATACATATACATATACACATATATATATATATATATATATATACATTATTCTAAGTCTCACAGACTTCCATTTAACTATAATGAGCTTCATGATACTGTATCCTGCTCGAAAACTCTCTTCCCCTCTGCACCACACGAATATTTCACCACGATGTCATTTCAAATTGGTTTAAATCACGTCTGCACCAAGCATCAAACATTATGGACTTAAAAAACTGAAAATGCATAAAGTGTAATCTGGCAGAGCGTGCAGAAGGATCCGAGAAGCAACCATCTATTCTGACTCAGTACCCAGTTTCCTGCTATACTTTGCTGTGATGTCAGTGCGCTCATCTGGCGGCGCCCAGTCTTCTTCCCTGCTTCTCATATTGCAGCTCCTCATCTAGAACCACTGGAAAGATATTACTCACACATCCCCAAGAAAAAAAAACAAAAAAAAAAAGACGCAGCATTCGTGTTGGTGCACTCAGAGCTTTCCCTGTAGCTCAGCTGTCTCTCGTCATCCTTCTGAAACGAGTTGCCTCCTCACATCGGATTGCTCTCATTGCTTCCCCGCCATGTTTCACTTGTCATCACTCCTCCTTCCCATCGCCCTGACCCTCCAGTAACTCTCACTCTCCGCCTCTCTCTTTCTGTATATTCCCGTCTGTTCTCTGGGCCTCGCGGTTCTCTGCGTCTTTTCAGGCAGGATTTAAACAGCTCTGTGAAACTTCAAAGTGCCCATCGCTCTGCAGGCTGTTTAGAAAGGCTGACAATGACAAACCCTGCAGACACTCAACTGATCGCTTCTTTTCCCACCACCCTTCCACAGTAATCCTAGGCCCGCAATCCCCCCCCCCACCCCACTCTGCCCCCCATTTCTTCACCAAGTGCCCATAACTGCTCAATAAGGTGTAAGATTGTCTATTATTAATGTTCATCTCCATCTGTGAATACTGTGGATGATTTGCTAGCCCTTCTCCTCTTCCTCCTCACTCTCTCTCTCTCTCTCTCCAGCATCACTCTCCTGTGTCTTATCTCTCATCTCTGCTGCCAGTTGCTTCCCACACAGCTTGTTAACTGGACACAGGAACAACATGGGCCAGATGGTCAGATGGTGGCGGATGACCACGGACAAGCTTTTTAGCCCGACCTTCCAGTCCCAACAGCTGGAGCATGGAGAGAAGACGACCAAAACACACACACACACACACACAATACATGCTAGCACACATACATGCACACACGTGCACACATATAAAGAGAAAAAGCCCCAAAGAGGATTATGCTAAGTGGAAGGGGGGTTAAACACTAATCCAATCATTTATGGCCAGTGTCTTATTCTCAGTGGAAACAGCAGCAAGGCTACTTGAATTCACGCCCATTATTCATCATCACTCTTCTATGACACATTGTAATTACACACCTAGAAAGGTGTATAATATAAAACGCTGCGGGGAGTAAGCGATAAAGAGGGCGTCTCTGTAGAGCAGTGTACAGATATGCTGATGTTGGGATCTGTGGCGTCCACCATCGCTTTCCATTGTGATTTCATTATTAATTACATTCATACACTTACATTAACACATACACAACTTGTTCTTGCCGTACGTGTGAAATTGGGTCCAATATCAAGAAAATTTGGATTTATGTCAACAACACAATTAGAATGACTGAACTCTTAATTAGGGTTGAGTAGCGAAATTCAATACTTTTGTGGTATCAACTTCCTTTGTGTCACCATAATATGGGAGCAGAAATAGAATAAATATGAGAACAGAAAGTTGCTTCATGTTCGTCTGCTAAATGTCAACTGCTAAAGCAAAATAATTATACCCTAATATGTTAATTCATATGTTATTTTCTTGTTGGATTCTTTGCAACAGACTTAATTAAATTGGTATCAAAAGAGTATTGTTCAGAAATCAGCATAATAAAAAGGGGGTTCTATCAATTTTGCTGAGGCTTTTTGGCTGTCCACAGTACTTGGATTTATACCAAATATGCTCGTACTGATAACTTCCCCCCACCTTGAAACTTTTCTGCAAAAAACTTTGCAGGGAAAGTTGAAGAGCAGGGGGAAAAAGTGAAGCAACTATAGCCAGTGAGAGATGAATTAATTATGAACCAACTTGGACCCAGTCAATGCCCCCCCCCCCCCCCTCCCCATGTCCCCAAAGAAAGTTCAGACTCATCATACGGATCTGAAAACTTTCAGACAGCAAGGTAGCAGCGAGTCGAGGAAAGGACTGCACGGTGAGCGAAGAGGGAGGAAAAAGAGGAATAGGATGGAAGAGGCTAAAAAGGAAATGACAGCTGCCTTCAGGGTGCTGAACACCACGGAAATGCACAGAACTAAGTGAATATATGTGCTGCGCTCATATGTACAGATTACAAAGAAAATTTAAATGCTAGACACAGAAACACGGAACACAAGATTAGGATCCTGTCTACACATCCCAAAGCTAGTTAGCCATTCCACCAAATCACTCGGCATCTTTCTCGCCTCTCGGCCCCAAAACACATTTGACCCCGTTAACATCATTACCAGAGAGAGCAAGTGTGTGAGAGAGACGGAGGGATTCCGAGATGAGAGATGAAATCATGAAGGCTATATGGTGCGATTCAAGCGGCGACGAAATAAAACCTGAATTTCAATATCTTGTGACTGCCAAGGTCATAATTGTTTTCTATTAACGGTATGCGCTTCGTTTAAATTTCACATTGGTCAATTAGTGCCCCGCGCCGATGGAATAACATTCAACAAGAAAACGCATCACATTTCACTTTGATTGAAAGCAAATATGTGGCTTCTTGCTACTTTTCTCACTGGATATGGATGTCATCCTAAAAAAAACGTGTGTCATTGTACAAATCAGTGCAACTGTAGTAAAGAGAGCGAGTGTCAGAGAGGGAGACGGCGTCAGGAGAGGCCAGAAAGCAGCTCCAACAGCTGACGCACACTACCAACAACTGCCCATTACACCCACGCAGGTCTAATCAGAGGAGCATTCATGGAGTGAGTCGAAAGATGAAGCTGACATGCCGCATGCGGGCAACGCTTGGGGTGGTGCACATACACTGTAAAGGACTGCAAAATGAGTACAGTCACACAGAGGGACAGGTTTTCATCAGCCAGCAATGCTGAGAACGAATCCCCCATCAATTTTTGAAGTGCCACCCGCAAGCACAAAATTTGCCAGAAGGCAGCGCAAACATAAACAAACCGTCACATGTATAGTGCATGAACATACTGTACACTTATTCCCCCTCGCCTGGATTCCAAAGGGTTTAAATGCAAATACATTGTTGAGCCCTTCTTTTTTTGAGCCAGCGCTGAAACTGTCTGACATGTAAAGTAACGGAGCTTATTTTTGCCAGGTAAACACAATCATAGAGGCAGTAGCAGGTTAGTTTATCCCTTAGCAGACTGGAAATGGGGGAACTACTATTAGCCAGGTTCTGCCCGTCAGTAAATCCACCCATAAGCACCGTGGAATGCTCTATGATTAAATCTAGTTTGCATATTCTCCACTAAAATGAAATCAAAAACCAACATCGTTTGATTGTTTTTACAGACGGTTATGTTTTGGACCTTTCTTCATGGCCACAGCAACGATTCAAGAAGTTACTATTTTCAGAAGAAGGAAAAAAAAATTAGATGTAACAACTTCCATCTGCTTCTGGTTTGAGATCTTCTAAGCTACCTGGCTGCTCACTTTCGCTTTATAATCAGACTCAGATGATAAGAAAGGGATTTTACAATGCACAACATGAATTTTTTTTGGCTTTCAAGTCTCGGCAGTCATGTCCTCAGCCAACCTGCAATCTCAATTTTTGTGACTTAATCTCAATTCTGAGGACTCCTGCTTTGTGCTACACCTGGGTCATGTTGTGCTCTGCTTTCGACATGGTTACTAGTTCTAATTTATGGGCCCCCGGGCTACAACAGTCATGACCCCACCTGTGCTGTTGCTCATAACAGCTGGTGAGTCCAGGATGTAAGCAATGGGGGGGGGGGCTTCCAGGGCAAATTCATTCTTCTTTGCCACTGTATTACTGTACACAGGAGGACTCTGTGGACTCTGTGCTATAAACGTAACTTAAATGTGGAGGCAATGTAGCCGTGTTGGAATGTGATTGGTCTGCGTGGGCTGATTCATATATTCTCCTTTCCATTTCTGGTGCCTGTAGTATTTGTCAATAAAGTCAACAACACAGAGCAGATAATAATCTTCCATTCTCTGCTGAGCAGCTGCCTCCTCGTCCTCCCTCCTACACCCTTGGCTACTTTGCCTTCCTGATACACCACCATGTAAAACAGCCCTAAAATTGCATTGTTTCCTCCTGAGTGATGATCTCAAACTGATAACCGGCACTACAGCAATTTCTTCTCATCCTTTTAAGAAACACTTTCATCAAACATTTTTTCAAAATTCACAGCACTGATGCCTGATGAATTGCCCCCCCATCCCCTCTTCATTTTAACATTTTTGAAATGCTGAAAGCTCCGTCCCTCAACACGGAGGTAAACATGATTACTTTAAAGCTTTGTCAAAGAATTATTACATCACTCTACTTCTGTGCAGCTTTGCAGCAGTGAGCGACAACAGATGCTTTGTAATTACAGCTACAGCAACACATATATGATATAATATAACGCATAAATATAATATGGGCAGAAACATCATTCTTGCCATTGGTCAGTGTCAGAACTCACTGAAAATTAGGCTTGTTTATCTACTGTTATTTGTTTGAATCCTGTTCACACCAAGATACCATCGATAACGAAATTCATCTGGGGATAAAAGAAAGAAATGTGGTGTAGGAGTTTAGAAGAGCTTGAAAAAGAAGGTTGCATTACCCCCGCTGTCTGCCATCTCGTCAAAGCCCCACCCTCAAAAACACAAACAAGGACACTGGCTACAAGCACAGAGGAGGAGAGAAAACTCAGATTGTCTCGCATTAGTCCGATTTCAGTCGGACTAAGACGAGACATATAAACTGCAGTAATGCTGCCGGAAATCATACGTATTTGTATCACAATTAACATGTACAGCAGGTACGAAACAAACAGAACCACAGCAATAAATTGAAATGAAATGTCTCCTCTGCATGTATACTCTGACTCGGCAAGTTGTCCGATTGCCTGTCTTAGTCAGACTATGGCCTTAGCTCGATTAAACTGTGCATCTAAACGTACTGACAACATCCAAGTCTGATTCACTTGTGAGAAAACACTAAATCTTATCATAATGAACCAGACAGATGGTGACAAGTAGCCAATCAATATTTTTGGTTCATATTGTCCAAAGTTAATACCTGGTTGTGTTTATTTCAATATTGTGAGAACTAACAAACAGCAGATATTTTCCACCAGACACCTTTATTGATTGATGGCTATGAGGAAAGGAAGATGATTTCAAGAAATAAGCTTTAAAAAAACAGAAACCAAGTAAGGGCAATGGCTTTAATTCAGAGCTGCAAGTACAATTTGAACAATCTATTAACGGACAATAGCTGCATTCCTGTATCTTTTCAAATGGAAATCACAATTAGAAACAATGCAATCGGCTAACTGCAAAGGCTCAAATTGAATTGTATTACCTCTTTCAATGATCCTATGTTCTATGGCAGCTAATCAATACATACACTTACATGTTTAAATTCCCATCTTTTCATTAGAATTTGGTTGTGTTTGTTAAAGTATTGTATATTAATGCTCAGGTATGTTTTAAATCCATTATACGGTGAATTTTAAACTAAAGCTTGACTTGGAAAAAAATGATATCACCAATCAAATCCCAATTGTAATTTAGGTATTTTACCTACATTTTCAGCCCCACTGTATATAAGACACAGTTATCCACTCGGTCATGTTCTTTAAGAATCCAGCTGCCAATTTGAATTGTATTTCAGCTTCATACATCACTGAAATAAAGAAGAATCCTTTTCAAACAACTCTATGCTTTTCACATAATCTGCATAACATAAAACCCTGGAATCTATCTAAATAATTTGTGAGGACTATATGGAAGATGGCTGTTTGCATAGAGCCAAGAACTGTATGCTAGGCTTGCCAAAAACACACAAAGTGACAGATGGTTACAGTTGGTGTGTGTGTGTGTGTGTGTGTGTGTGTGTGTGTGTGTGTGTGTGTGTGTGTGTCACGTGTGTGTGTGTGATGCATGTCTGGGTCCCGTTTAAGTGTTTTGGGTGTCACTTAAATTTGACAATTAATTTTTAATCAAAGTCATGGCCTATATACCATCGATTGTTTGTGCCCGTTGTGGGGGAGACAAAGAGTTTAAAATAACAGTCAAAAGACAAGTCATCCAACTGGTTCTTTCACATCAGCCTATGCACACACACGTTTGCACTTCATTCATAGTGAGGACCCTCATATTACATTACATGTCATTTAGCAGACGCTTTTATCTAAAGCGACTTACAATGACAATGACAATAGACATAACACATCTCCTAACCCCTTACCCTAACCTTAACTATCACAACTTAGTGCTTTAAAAATAACCCTAACCTAACTCCATGTCCAACCATAACCCTAAAACCAAGTCTTAACCTCCTTTAAAGATGTGAGGACCAGCCAAAATGTCCCTTTTTTGGACCACACAAAGACACAAATACAAGAACACACACACACACACCACCAGTGCATTAAGCATATGCATCCACTCCCTTTGGCAGACCCATTAACTGTATATGGACACACCTGCTCCCCCGCTAACCTCATCAACCCCTTCCCCCCAAGCCTATGCCACCTAACCCCCACTCCTCCCCCAAACAGACACATCCCCCACTCACTGTGTGAGTGACAAAGGACTGGTCCCACGTCTGATCCAGACAAAACTTTCACCCAAGCAAGGCAAACAAAAACAAAAAGGCTCGGCCTTATCTTGTCATGAGCTACAGAACAGTAGACTTGAGTTAGTTATTGTTCAGAGAACGTGAACACTCCGCTATCTCCAGTCATTATCCATCTCGTGCTTGTGTACAACCGAGCCCGACAGCTGTATCGGTTTTATGTACAGTACTTCGATTCTGTGTGATTGACAGCTTGCTATCATTTTCCACGTTTGCACATTTCGCCAGCAGATTGGAAAGGAAACTAATTTACTATTAATTAGTCGACTTCAAATAGAGATTTTTTTTTTCCATTCCATTGTCAGTCATTTTGCCTTTCAGGCAGTGACAACACACGCATTCACACAAACACACGCACATCTCTTTTCTTGTAGGAAAACATAAAAGGCAAAGTGTGTGAATGTTCTAAATTGTGGGGGTGGGGGGGAGGGGGGGCGACATTTATTACTACACTCATGTGTATTTTTGAACATTATCACCACCACAGTAGATCATCAGCAGTGTGCAGGTGGGGATCAGTCGCCATAGTTACAGCACCTGGTGTGTTTCCCACATCTCTTCGGGTGGAGGGATGAACAGAGAGCAGAGGGAGTGTGGCTGCACTGAAGGACAACAGTTCTGAGCACTGTGGGCTCTTTCTCTCTCTCTCTCTCTCTCTCTCTCTCTCTCTCTCTTACGCTCTTTGTGGATCTCTCTCTCTCCCTCTCTTTCAATAGCTATGTCCCAAAAAACATACCAATTATTTCATCAATTCTTACGCTGGCGCACAAAGAATTCTGGGATATGGTCGGCTGGCAAAAATCCACCCAACGTATCCTTGATGGCCAGGCAAACGTCGGCCCGCATTTGAAGGAGTGCATGAATCAAATTGAAATGGGACAGCCTACGTCGCTGCGCTGCGATGCATTTTAACAACATCTGGTCGACGAGGATCCGGCCCGTGGATTTGGACAGAGCTTGTGTGTGTGTGTGTGTGTAGGAGTTAAGTGGAGTCATCTTACTCATTATAATCATCATCATCACTCCCAACACAAACCCACAGAGGTGGAGGGAATAGACAAAAAAGCCTGCGGGGGAAGGGGCCTGTGTTTTGTCTTTTAATTGTTCGAGGAAGGTGCTCATAAAAACTCTGATGTAAATGCTGCCGTTAAATGCAGATCTCTCCTCTGATAGTGTCATGGAGGAGACGATATCTGCTCAGAATCACTTGAGGGCAATTTCTTAATAGTGTTCTTTGAAAAGGAGGTGGGTTGGACATAGTATTGTTTAGAAAAGAGTGGGGGAGGAAGGTCAGGGGCTATTCACTGGAGGAGGACGAGGAGGAGGTAGCTGGAGTACCCTTAAGTGTGTCAGTGATATGAGGCAGAGATCCACGCAAATCAGCCCGACTAAACACTCACAGTACATTTACATGACGTGAGGAAGAAAAACTGATTTACTGTGCTAGTCTGACTTAAACCTTGACTTTACATATACACGTGGGACTGAAATTGAAAACAAATATCTCAGGGTTGAACTATCACACCCAGATAACGCAGTTAGGAGTCAAATCACAAAAGCATGTATATCCTCAGTAAGACCCAAAATGGCCTAAGGGCTTTGCGCATCATCCATAGTTCCCCACCCCTGGGCTTTAACTCACAGAAGAAGACAACAAGCCAGAAAAACAGCATACATTCCAGACTGGTGCATTTTTTTCTTTTTGAATGATGGACTATTTTCATTTTTCTAAGTTCATAGATGGTAGTAAGGTGGTGGTGCTGGAGGATTGTTCGGAGGCCTGTGGTGTCAGAAGTGACGTACTGAGGGCCATAATAACCAAGGACCTAGCTGAATAATACAGCCATCGATGCCTACAAAATATAGCCTTTACCGTGACATTTTTTGACCCTAAACCCCTGCTCTTTTCCGCGACATTGAGTCGTTTCTTGTAGGTGATATACTTAGAAGCAGTCTCTTCTTCCACTTTTCTGAGATTTCAAAATCCTCTATTTTAGTGAAAACTTCAGGACTTCTAGTTGCCGGCGCCGGCATTTCATTGGCAGCCGGCCCTCAGTACGTCACTTCCGGCACCACAGCCCACCGAAAAATCCTTAACTGCTCTAGCCATCATCTTAAGTTGTTTTCGACTGTGACACAGGTAAACCATTAACCGCCTAAAAGCAACAAGCTAAAAGGGCTCATATCGCCACCTAGTGTAGCGGAGCCAGACACACTACGTTCAATAAATCAATTCCTCACTAGCTGTACACAGTAGTCCAATTAAAAGGTGTATAGCTTCAAGTGTGCATGAAAACATATGGGCTTCAAATCAGTTATTAAGTTGTTGTGTTGTTTTCATAAGACAAGTTTCAGGTGAGTAGCGATGAGCCAGCACAGCCACATGCAATCCTGGCAAAGAGCTGCGACGTGGGACAGTCCTGACAGTTAACCAGAGGTGCTGCCGAGAGAGTCAAAATCAAAACACAAAGCAGACACTGCCTCTGCTCAGTCTCCAGCTACAGCCACTTTACTGATTCACTGTGGCAGGCAGGAAGTCTCCCTGAAGAACTTTGTTACACTTCACACAGACACTCATCTCCACATGAGAACCAGAGAGAGGAACAGCTCAGATCTGGGTCACGGGGGAGGATCATCACTTACAAAAACACAGGAACTGCACGAGGAGAAGTAGCCGTGATTATTCACGACCAACTTTTAATGTACTGCTCAGATAGCAATAGCTTATAGTTTACTTGCTTCGACCTCAAATGATTCACTGATCTCTTCGGGGAACTCGACTGGGGGTTAAACCATTTTATTCCCAAACACACCTTTAGGGACAGACGGAGGGGGAACAGGATAACAAAAAACAGTCGGGGTTGCAGTAAAACTGCTGTGTCAGTCGGGTGTGAGTTTCGGTGGCTGACTGTGATGTCTGTATTACAGGGCAATTACTCGCACTGTTGGTAGTACACACTAGTTACCAGCATTCGTCTTGCCCTCGAGCAAAACACACCCATGCCAGCACAGCGACACCATCCCTGGTTTAGCCCTATTGATCCACAACTAATAAGAAGCTGCAGTCTTCACCGACAGCAGAACGCTGACCTACAAATGTCCTGTGTCGCTCTGGATCCCAGCTTTAATGAATATTTACTGGAAACTCACCACACGGTTGGTGATAAATGGGCAAAATGGCTGTCTTCCTCCTGTATTTCTGTCAGTTGAGTCAACAATGGTATTGGGAAAAACTGTGTTTGAGGACACACAAGCACGCACACGCCAAACTTTTCTGTAGCACACACACAATACTGGACCACATATACAAACTGCGAGACAGTGACTTATCGGATTTCCGCGTCGCTGTCTAGACTCTGCTCTCCGCCTCATGTCAGCTGAGGCTTACAAACATATGGAGAGCATTCCCACTGTCGTACCAGCTGACTCGAGCACGGAGAAGACGCATGGCCTGACCACACACACACACACACAACTAACTGAATACCCCTGCCATTTTGAGGTTCCAGCTGTCATTCTTGCTCGGGACAGAGAGGAGAGGCTGGGATGGGCACTGGGGAGTGGCACTGCAAACTCTGAATGCCGACAAAATGCATCAGCACTGACCGAGACATTCCCATGACTATTAGAGGTCATTGAGACAACAGAAATAATGATGACCGAGTATAAGTATCTCCTTCCTAGATTCCTTTTCATTTCACCATTAATTATAATATGGATTTAAAAGTATGCAATGCCAAAATGGAAACTGTGATGATTTGAATCCCAAGTCCTCTCAAGCTTTAGTGACAGTCAGAGCACCACATGGACAATCAAATCTAAGAGGCAGGCTATACTAAGTGCTGCCATTCCGACTTTAAGCAAATGTTGGGTTTGGGGGGTGAGGTTGCTCAGCAGTTATGTCTAAAATGGAAATGAGCTCTTAAGTCACTTTATGCTGTTTGATTGGGGCAATTATGTAGGGCTTGCTTTAAAATCTATCTGCTGATAAAGTCTGACAGCATTACCACAGCTCTCTTTCGTTTCTTTCTCTCGGCATTCTCTTTCCAATCAACGGTAATGTAATAAGCCAGAATAACAGGTTATTGTTTCACTTTCTCTCGCGACGTGAAATAACTGATCAAAAAAAAAAAATAACTGAAGAAATGGAATAAATGAAACGGAATTATAAAAGAAAATCTCTCTCAAACACAAAGAGGCAAGAAAGCAGCTAACTGCATAGGGAGGGCGAAAAGATGGTGGATGAAGAACCGTCTGTGGTGTTTTATCTATTTCTTTATAAAGTCTGAATTGTGTATTCCATTTGTTTTTCCCTCGACTTCTTCTGAAGTTCCACCACTTTGGTGTCCTAGCTGAACACAGCCGATTGATTTGAAATAAAGAAACTAATAATAACTAAACTGAATAATGCAGACAGGAATCATGCTTACGGTCTGCTCATCTATTTTTATTTCCCACAGACATACATGAAAACCAAAGCTAGACTAATATAAAAATCCTGCAACAGCAGAGTTTAGTCAGTTACTGACACTCATATGCAGCATTAATGGGTTAATGGGTAAATCACTGTAGTTTTAAGTCTAAATCCCGCTAAAATTCAACGTTGCAGCCAATTTTTTCCAATCACTACCACAAAACCTCTCATGTGCATTTGTGCAAATTCCTCCATCATATGTTCACATATTGTATCGACAGGGTGAAGAGAGCACCTGTCTTTCCATGTTGGCAGAGCCAATCGACACATATTAAAACATCAAGCTGTGACAGGCGCATGAGTAAGTGCGAGTGGCAGAAATTAGCATCTTGACAGACATAAGCTTTTTACGATTTTCTTCTGTATGATGTGGCGCCGCTCTGAGACCGGCTGATACAGGACCGGTGGCAGCTCATCGAAAAACCTGGCCGACTGGTGGTTTCTCTCGTGTCGGCAGAGTAAATGGAACCCACTCAGACATTTCACGGTTAAACCCGCCAGCCTCGCACGTATTACACTTTCAATTTAGTTATATAAACTGGGATGTCTGGGGGTACTTGATGCTGCCTCTCGCCAGTTTCAAACACACGCTTGCACCACGCCAAATACATGACATCGTCCTTACTCTTAATAGGAGCGAAGGATGGCAGCCTGTTTGTGAGTCTAATGAATATTTGTTCCCGCAGGCAACTCTTTATATCATAAACCCCGATGCCACGAATAATCATGAGAACTCACACCAGGTTCTCGGCACCATAAATCACATCTGATTTAAGATTTGCCTAAGTGGCACCCGTGGCTTTAACGATGACAGATACAGTCGCCACCTGACAAAGCTTCCATCCTCCTCTTTATCATCATTTTCTGGAAGACGCAAATTCAAGTGCTGCAAGCTGACACACACAAACACACACACACACTGTAAAATAAGACATACCATGGATTATGTTGCAAATGTGACGTGAAATACAATAGCATACGCACACGTTATGTTCATGCATATACATTTTCAGGAGGATGCAACATACAGCATCTTATACCACAGGAAAGTTAAGTTGATGTCAACAATAATGGTGGCAAGGCATTGGGAAATATCACAAGTCCTCGCAGGTGATTCATGCAAATGATCCACACAGTCACGCACATGAAACAAAAGATAGTCTTTCCTAACTCTACTCTGTTCTTCACCACCTCAAACCGCTTCCAATGTAACCATGATTCATGATTATTATGTAATATGGAAAAAAAACCTCTGTTTTCCAGCCTGCACTGTAGATACAATCTGTATTGTGCCCGTGCGCATTCGCCTCTACACCACAATGAACAATCATTCTCAGCTTCTCACTGGAAATCATTTGCAGCCCCCGTACAAGAGAAAGTGATTTCTTAAGCAGCGAAAGTTGGACGTGAAGCAAGGTGCAGGCCGGTAATCCTCTTGGCAAAGTGGGGACCCCCAGTGGGCTGACTTCCACTCCCACCTCCCAGTCCCCAGTAGCATCAACAGCCTGGCCTCCCAATACAGGACCAGGAAAGCCATCTGGTGTTTGTTTGGGACAGTTCACACACGGGCAGAATGTACCTGACGTATGTGTGTGTGTGTGTGTGTGTGTAAGCAGTCATCCCTCTAATTCCTATTCATCACTGATTGTCAATGGGCGTGTGTGTGTGTCTGTGTGTGTGTGTTTGAACACAGCTGTTTCACCTGCAGGGATGACTTATCCGTAAACCTGCACATCAAAGCTGCACACGGTGTCTTCACCCACACTGGATGACTTGATACCCTGGGGTGCTGCTGGTGTGGGACTCAAGTGTGTCTGTAATGCGTGTTCAGGTTTAGGACCTTTTCTGTTCAAAACAACGACATCGTTCAGTCCAGTAGCCCCTCGTGGGGACCAGATTTGGGTCATAATGACGCAGAATCTCATGTGTGATGCTGTGGTAAGATCAGATGGTCAGAGGTAAGATGGGAGGTTTGGTTAGGATGAGGTTGGAGTTACGGTTTTGGCGAGGGTCAATCTAGCTCAGGTCTGTGTGTGTGTGTGTGTGTGCGTGTGTGTGCTCATTTCACTGACTTTTTCAGGACCAGCCGTCCTCATGGTGACCAAAACCTGGTCCCAGTGAGGAATAATTTAATTTCTGATGCAAAATGAGTTAGGTTAATGATGGCACAGTTAAGATTAAGTATAAGGTTTTAGTAAGACTGTCCACATGAATAGAAATCAATGCAGTGTGTGTGTGCGTGTGTTTATATGTGTACTTTATACTAAGCTTGTACGTGTGTGGGTTAATTACGAACAATACCATGCCATGCCAAAAGGCAGCTCGTCAATGCAGGAGGTCAGACTGTATAGGATTAATCTGTGACTAAAGTCCAAATATCACATTAACCTAGTTCAACACACACACACACACGCATCTGTTCCCATGCATCTGTTACTATTGCAGCGATTATCGATGTAGTCTACATCCACCTGACTCATGATGACTGCTGTTTGCTCTGTTGAAATCCACACACACACACACACACACACGCACACACACACACGTACTGTGGCTGACACACAGCTGACGCACATGCACCTCTTCAATGTGACAGGCAGTGAGTGAACAACACAACCACACAGATTCAGACTGACAGCTTTCTTCGGGAGACTTACCAAGCAGCGCGCAGGCGAGCAGGAGCGCACCGGTTGCCATTGTGTATACGTGTGTGTGTGTGTGTGTTTATGTTGCCCCGCAGATTCACTTCCAGCAGCTATTCCCCCTTCAGAGAAGCAGAACGGCTGGTGTCTGGCCGAGGTTTGATAATGTGGTAAACCGCTGCTCCTGACTCAGAAAGAAAGGAAGAGGAATCCCAGGGTTCTCACAGTCACATCCGCAGCCGGTGAGTCCCGGCGGTTTGCCAGTGTCCGGCTCACCTCTCCCGTGTCCTCCTCCTCCTCCTCCTCCTGGTGGTGCAAAAAAAAAAAACCCAAACACCACAGTCTTGGCGCTTTCGCCCTCACCTATCTGCTTTTATCGCTGACGACGTGTGCGTATACCAGGCGCCTGGGCGACCCAACCCACTCCCACTCCCCGTTTACGCATCCGAGACTGCGGAGGCGATTCCCACTCGGTTTAAGACTTAAGTCCAGAGAGAGCGACGCGTAATCGTTCAGGAGACGCAACAAGACGTGATCGGAGAAGTCCTGGCGCTGTGGAGTCACACTGGGAACAGGTCATTGATAATTATCCTTCCCCCTCCTTCACTGACGGCAACGCAAATCGGAGTCCAAGTAGCGGCAGTGGCGGCGGCGGCAGCGACAGGAGTCTCCGCGGCGTCCTCCACGGCAAATCCCGTAGACTGTGATCATCAGTCGTCTTCCACTATCGCTGTGTAGGAAAGAGCCTTGTGGGCGGGCACTTTAGATGGAGCAGACAAGGCTTTGTGCGCGGACACAATAAATCCCAATTAATCAAAGGACACTTATTTTAACTCTAAAACACTGCTTTTCCTTCCCAGTCTCCTATCAACACTTCACTTGAGCAAATGAATGCTCCACAAACACCTGAAGTTATTTCACTCACGAGTTCAAACACCAAAGCTTAATGAGAATCTGTTTTGGACAAAAAATACTAATTTGATTTGGTCCCACAAAGAAACGAGTCCCGCTAAATCCAACGCCACTTCCTTGTTCCTGCCTGGCATTTCACTTGTTTTGTCCCAGCGGTTTGAAAAGTTATCGGCGTGCTGCCTGCCTGCCTGCCCCCACCCACCCGGCAAATGCCACGCCCCGGCCGTGGGGGACACCAACCACCATCCTCCAGAGGACAAATCTGCATTTCTGAATCTAAATCCTCATCTAGGCCAGCCGGGACAGCTGGGGGGGGGTGTTTCAATATAGGTTATTAAACATGTGTTTTTGTTCACCATAAAATATGTGTAAATGAAAGGTGCTCAATAGGTTACCTCATAAAGGTCTGTGGCTAAAAGTGTAATATCTATTTTACTTTAATTGTCTATTAATCATAAGATTTTTAGCTAGGAAAGTGGTATCTCTTCAAGGACTTCACGTTTGATTGCATCCTTCATCTGGTTTATGTTCCCTGGTGGTCTAGTGGATAGGATTCAGTGCTCCCACCGCCGCTGTCCGAGTTCAATTCCCGGTCAGGGATCTAAACTTTGGGGCAGCCCATGGCCAAGTGGAAAGGGAACTTGACTTGTAAGCAGAGGGTTAAAAATGGCTGGGGTAAGCCTGAGCAAGGTACCCAACCCCCATTGCTCCCTGGGCGCTGCTCAGTGGCTGCATGCTGTTCCTCACTCTAGGAAGGTTTCTAGTAGAGAATGGGTTAAATGCACAGAAGGAATTTCCCCTGTGGGACTGATAAAAGATGAATTTATTTATTTATATTGCTGCATATTTTTTTAAAGGTTTGTATGTGCCTTTATTACTTACTGTAAATGAAAGTGAACGTATTGTGTTCATTTAGTTTAAACGATTAATACATGTGATACAGTATAAAATGTTAAACAGTTAAAGGAGTTCAATTTTAAGCACACCTAAACTACTTAAGGGGAAAGGAATGTGGTATTGTGGACCTTTGATGTTATTAGATAAAGGTCACCGTGGAGCTTTGATACCTTTGATAGCTATGATCGTTAGAAGCTGCGCTATGAAAAGGTTTTTTTGACCATTATGTTAAAGTATAACCTTCATCTCCAACTTGGAACATCAAAGGAATATTTTCGTGTGTTGTCCCTCCGAGAGAGGCTTGGATATATGTGACCGGAAACATAATCTGGTTGTGTGGCAAGTGGAAATAAATTTGCAAAACTTTTACATGTCTCGTCCGTGCCTTGGTGATCGAGGAATAGAAACAGCACATAAGAGTCACTGAAACCTGCCTACAGCTAATAACTTTAAGTGGCCTGGAAATGAAGTGTAAGTTCTAGAGGGGAGTGTCGATCAACATAGCGACCATTAAAGGGGCTCATTTTTATTGTGATTAATCTGAAGTAGACTGAAACACGAGTGGATTGTGTGGCAGTGGAGGGTAAGACCACTGAATGTAAGTCGTCCCATTAATAGGGAATAATACTCGTTGGTGTTGCAGATGAGAGAGATCGAGGATGAACGGCATTTTCAGCATTTCTGTATATCCACTGCCAGTCACTCTTGTTTTCTGGCAGCAGGGATACACCAGCAATCTCTTCATCATTTTCCTCACTGATTGGACTATTAACTCTATATTGCCCCCACTATTTCCGGTGGTATTGCTCCGTTTCGTCCATCATCGTAGGCTCACCTGCTTGGCGCACAATGAAACTCTCCGTCCGTCTCCATCTCCGTCTTCTGCGTAAAGTATAAATGGGCCATAAGCTCCACACAACTCTCTGTATTTTCTCAGTATAGCAGTGTTAAGATCTCATGCCGCCCAATGACGTTTTGGCACTGCACACAGGAAGTGACTCATTTTATGCCAAGACAGATGGAGGCAACAAGAACATTAAGCGAGTCAAAAAAATGGCTGCAATGGATTATGACTGAAAATAGAAAAATGCAGCCATAAAAACATTCAGAAGTGAAATCTACCACTCAAAAACTATACACTGCTGCTGTATACAGACAAACGCTCCCTCACGTCTGATAGTATTGCTTGACAGAGCCTGTTTTCAGCTGAAGGATGCAGCACACTGTCATCGCATTTACATGCATGTTAAAAGTCCAACTTAATTCGGTTTTCTTAATGTCACGTAAACACATAGTCCGACTAAAATGAAGCTAGTCTTAGTCGGACATACCAGGATAACGTGATTCATAGTCTGATTACTCCAGCATGTATGCGCTTAGTCGGACTGGAGTCGGACTTGGTGTTCTGCGCGTGCACCAACATTTCCTCCCGGTCTTTGACCCAGAAGCTCTCCTGAATCAAAAGGTGGTGGCGTCTTCCTGTACGAAACATACAGGATGACAGCACGATTCCATCTCATCGTCCATCTCGCCGCTAGCTTAAAGCGAGATACAGCTATATTTTTTCTCCTCCGCATGTAAACACCGACTGTTAAATTGTTTCTGTTCACAAAGCAGAGGCAGAATAAATAACATTAATAACAACGATCACCAAAGGTTACACACTGCCACTTAAACAAGGCTTCAAATATAGTATACCAGTTTTCGAAGCTCCGCGTTTTGCAGTTGTAAAAGTAAGTTGAGGCTGAATAAAGACAACATTTTATTGCACAGCTTATAAAGTGCAGTCGAGAAACTTCCCCTCTTTGTAAATGTCATTCTTTTCATTAATGCTGTTTACTTATCTCACACTGATCACAAAAGTCTCATTGTCATTCATAGTTTAGCACTCGCTGAAATTTGACATCAATCCCACCTCCTGTTTTTCCCCCTACTCCACACCCTACCATGCGTGCGCACTTCTGGCAGCCAACATAATGAGGTGCCACTCTGTTTGGGAACTGTCAGTAATGTCAGCACACTTTACATTTCACCTTTCAGACTTTACAAGTTGAACGTTTCATCCTCCCGCTTTGATTTAGATAAGCATCGCTTTGACAGAGGCACAGGTTTATCGATTCGGCTACATTATTAGGAGGTTCTCGAAATAGACACGGGTGAATGGGGCGTTAGCTGGGGAACAGAAAATCGCACACGCTATTATAATGCAGCTTTGGTGAGAGACTTTGGAAGGAACTCTTCTTTAGGGAAAGGACTGAAATATAGACTTGGAAATGTGCCAACTCCCAAAAGCTGAAGCTCACTCCTATATGTAATAAGTGCATGAATAAATGGCCGGGCCCTTGCATAGGTATACAAAACATAACTGCAATAGCATTATTTATTAATGTATTTTTTAATCAACAGGGAATTTTAATTTCTGAAAACTGTCTTATTGCAACATGAATACTGTTTTGTTTGGTTTTGTTATTTTTTCCTTGGGACCAGTAGAAATGATTCCCCTTCCCTGGCTGTGTTCATAAATTTCAGTGCAGATAAAACTTCTTTTCCAGAGGCACCAAAAGAGATGTTTACCGAATGCTATTAGTTTGCTGTGTGCATATACCTTACACTGTATACAGTACCTTGCATCAGAATTATGGATAAACAAACACTTTAATGAGGTAAAATTAAACATTTTCCCTTTTTATTAAGAGCGTGCATGTAAAAGGAATACAAACACAGGCTTGGCTGCCAGGAAAAGGTACGCTCAAATGGGATTAGACGTTGATAAATTACGTGGCTTATTGGCTCAGCTTCTCCATATATATAAGTCCAACACTGCTGAATTAATATACAGCGTAACAGAGCTGGCTAGGTAGGCCATCTGTATTACACCTGGTCTACATATCGCTGCACCTAAAATTAGCTCAGTTCTCCTCTGGCTGCTTATTACATGGCCGAGTTATAGCACAGTTATCACAGGCAGGCAGCTCGAAGGCAGCTCTAACAGTTCCTGAGTGCAGCAGCATCATGTTAGGACGGAAGATGAGCTCCTCCTTGACTCATCAGGCCGATTTTGGCGACAATCCACAAGAATGTTTGCTTCGAGAAAAAGCAATGTTTTTCTAAAGGAATGTTTGCGAGTACAGTGGATGCCGGGGATCATAATAGGTCTCCATGGAAACTGAGGAGTCTGCATTGTACGCACCTCGTAACAGGGTCCGGCTCCCGTCTCCCAGATAAGTCTCGATTGCCTCAGCCTCCTTAAAGAGTGTCCTTCATAACCTTTGAGCACTGCATGGGACTCAAAGAGGACCGTTTGTTCAAATAATAAATAATGTGAATAATTTAATATCCCTACAGCGTTATATGTTGAGATGGTGTCAGCCAAAAGGGGCTCAGTGCACAGAGTTTTATTCAGTTATTTCATCATACAAACATTTTCATGTTGTGACCCCAAAAGTATGTGAATGATTTATTACACATATTTATTATACATAACTTCAGCACGTCAGCATTATGCACAGGAATGTGTGGACGCAATTAACACTTCCACATGGATGCATACATTCACACAAAGGTGCAAGTGCCACTTCAAATCACAGATGCTGTGTAGCTCATTCAGCATGCCCTGGATTTGTTTATATAAGTCTTGAGTTCAGACGGTTGGCGCTCATTGATGCTATGAGCCTTGTTATAAAAAATGCTGTCTGAAATTCTAAATAACTAAACAAAAGCTCTCTGTTTTGATGGATCCAAAAGGCAAGTCAGAGAAACTTTTGAAAATACTTCTGGCTGATTTTACTCCAAGAGAAAGGAGTGAGACGTAACAGAGGCAAAGCAAAGCATAAAGGGACGGGGGAATAATCCAGATGGGTTAACATGAAGGGAAGAGAACCAAAAAAAAGAAAGAAGTGGAACCTGTCTTTGTTCTGTTGCAATATGTGGATCATGTGGGACAAGCACACGTTTATGAAGTAAACCGCGTTCGGCAAACCAACAAATTTGGAAAGATTAAACAATAAAAACGAACAATACTCCAGGCAATACATGTGTTGAATGCTCTGATTCCACAGTGCATTGCTGATGGGCCACAGGAGAATGGGGAATATAGATGGAGAGAGACAGGCACCAAGTTTACACAGTACTGTAGAGTTTATAATGCAGTTTATGACAGTGTGCAGGGCAGACGGCAAAAACACTGCACCGGAGTAGATTCAAATGTACAAATAGTAAATGTGAGATTAGTTATAAAGCCAGTTTGTGCTCAGAAAAAAAAAAACACACAATAAAACTAAATAAAACTCAAGCTCAGTTATCCAAACTTACGGAATTAAGCCAACAACTGTATTCGTATCAGGGCTTAACTTTACAAGGCTGCCAGGAGCATAAGTCACTACATTTTCCTAGCAGATAAATTATTAATCACAGCAGCTCTTAATGTAGAGTATTAATATGAAATCACTGTCAAGCCACCATTTTTTTTCTGTCTCATATCTGTCTGTGTCTCCTTCTCCATCCGTGAGCTCTGATGGCCTTTTTCACCCCCTTACTTAATCATTTTCTATGCAACATATAACTCAGTCTTTTTCCCTGTCTGCTCTAAAAAAAAAAATAGATGAAAGCACTTGTGCTTGTATCTTAATGAATGGTAATTATTCTACATCGCACATGTTTGCACTGTAATTTGCCACATTGATCATCATGCATTGGGAAAGATGATCATTTGCATCAGACATCAGTTCCCATGCACAGACGCCGGAACAAAGGCTTTAAGTAAAAAAACGGGTTAGAATTGAGTGAAAGCGTCGACTCCTTTCCTTCTACAATCACAGGTGGTTTATTATATGTTCATTAAAATACCCTTAAATTTCCTTGTTAGGATGCTGATATCCGCTTGCACCACCACATGTCACTTTTCATTATCTCGCCCTGACAGGTGTTTTCAAGAAATCCCCTGATGTATTTCATTGTAAATGATCACTCTCGCCGAATGGTGGCAATTACAGGCTTTTAAATTAAGTGAACAGATAGATGAACATCTCAGTCAGGGCAAACTTACTACAGGTATCATTACGCCGCATTACGCCAGGTGTGCAGAAACACACATTGCCAGCAGCAGACAGCCACGACTGCACGGAACATAACCGTCAGGTACAGTTTATGGAAGCTCTTGGGTGCAGCGTGGGTCAAAATTCTAACGTGTCATGACAAAGTACAGCTGTGCCCTTACAATACATCCTTGAGAAGACATTTCACACACTCTCATTGGCTTCCATTTATTTGGTCAGCCTAAACAAAGGCTTTTCCCTTCCCAGGAATTAGGTTCTGCCTTATTAAGACCAGGTTTTGGGCCCCTTGAAGACTACAGGTCCAGCAGCAGACAGGCGGGACTGCACTGAGCATCAAACGTGACAGGTACAGTTATGGCAGCTCTTGGTAGCAGCGTGGGTAAAAACCCTTGTTCATCAGGACATAGCCTGGGCCGTCTAGCACGCAGGACACAGAGGAGGAGAGCCACAGCAGTCTAGCATCTGGTCTGTCTGCATTATATAGCACTTTTCTAGTGTTGATGGCCACTCGAAGCTGCTTTACACTACAGTTTTGCTCAGAGCTACCGTCGCCGAGCCACTGTTGCCCCCCCATCTGAACTCTGACCCTTCCCTACTCCAGCATCGCAACCTCTCCTTGTCTGTTTCCACACAGACAGTTCCTCTATGACTAAAATGCACACGGCATTGTGTCTTACCGTAAGCACTTAATTTGTGATTAGTCACTGCGGACAGTACTTACATTGCTGTTTTATGTTTTTGCACTTGGTTAGATGTCTCATGTCCTGTCTTTGTCCTATGTGGTGCTCCCTGCGCCCTTTAATTGCCCCCGGGGGACAAATAAAGTGTTTGAATTGTGAATTGAATTGAACTGAATTAGATAGGTCAGTGATAATGCCAGAAAAGGTAAATACAAGCACACACACACATGTGCGCGCGCACACACACACACACACACACGCACACGCATTTCATCATCAGCCCTCGCAGGTACAGGCTTGTCCTTTACGCTGTTAGGTAACAACAGCAGAGCAGATGGTATCTTTCAACTCCAGGCTGTGAAACAACATTTGCTTTTCATGGTCACACTTAAGCTTTTGGTCTGTGCATGTAAACCGGAGACGTCTCATGGATGAAAGCGGAAGTGTGTGGGCAGAAAAAGGCTTTCTGAGGTACAGTTAATGCACCGCCAGATTACTGAGTCACTGAATTCAAACATCACAATCTACGACGTGAGTAATATCTTGTAGTTGCCAGCGAGAGTAGTTATTCCCCTAATTGACCAGGCATCTGTCTAAAATGTCCTTAAACTCAGTTCACGGGCCATAACCTGTGTACATAACAACAACAAATGTCAGGCCATGAACCTGTGAGCTTATGTCTGCAACACAACACTTATCTGACAGTGAAATCCGAGACGGGAAACCCGAGAGGGCCACAGTCTCCAGGACACAATTATTAAATCCTGTTAAAGGTCAAACTAAAGTACTGATGGCACCAACAATAAGTCACACAGTAAATTTGGTGGTCAGTGAGTGGATCAGATGATAGCTTATAAGCTTCGAGGAGCCATTGCAACATTAACGGCAATGCCATTCTCTCTAGCTCGTTTTCGTGTTCCTCCTGTAATGAGAGTTTAGTGGCTCCAGTATAGTAAAGAAATAATCCATCTATCCTCTGCTTATGCGTGTTTAAGATGGAGTGTAACAAGTAAAATTGACAATACAATATCCTTTTTATTTTGGTCGCAATCAAAGCAATCAGTACTTTAATACCTAATCAAACCAGATGGGAGAAGAGAGTTACAGATTAAGATTTCTGAGCTGGTTGTGTGTGTTTTTTGGCAGACATAAAGCCCAGAGCTTCTAATGATTGGGTTCATTCGATCTCATCGCTGCTGCCTGCCAAGCAGAACAAACATGAGCTGCCTACCTCAGGCTGAGTCATGCACTTCACTCTCCTAAACAAATACGCTTACATATTCCTCTGTGCGGACATATACACAGAGACACATGTGCACACAGTTTAGGGCACACATACTTTACACTTTCTCAACCATGCCTTTTTGAGCCTGCTGCCATCAGTCACTTACACATGTGCACGTCATGTCCTAAAATTCAGCAGAAGTACAGTCCTCCCCCCCTCAGGTAGCAAAATATCAACATGTAACCACCATGTGTGGATCTGCAGACAGCCACACACGCACGCACACGTGTTGACTGTGCAAAAATCTGATGTTGCTCAAGCGACTTTGCCACACCTCACTTCGTCCAAACCCTTCATGCTGTGAGCAGTGCACTTGTGCAACAGAGAACCTCACTCACTCACTGACTCATTCATTTACTGCTTTATCATAAGGGTCACGGAAGTCACTGGTGCCAATCCCAGATGACAAAGGGTGAAAGGCAGGGTACACCCTGGACAAGTCACCATCCACTCTCACCTATGATCAATTTAGAGCAGTGTTTCTCAAACTTTTTCAGACCAAGGACCACATAAAAAAACACTCATAGACCACCTAACTCAAAAAATCCCCAAAAGGGTTGCGGTTTGATATTGAAAACAACACACATATGTCACAGGCAGAGAAAGACTGACATTAAATCACTGACATTTTAAAATTTAAAACATGATATGTTACTTGCCTGTCACCTCACGGACCACCAGTGGTCCACGGACCACACTTTGAGAATTGAGAATTGCTGATGATTTAGAGTGTCCAGTTTACCTAATCTCCATGTTTATTTGTTCCAACCAGGTCGTGGACTCTTCTTGCTGCAAAGTGCTAACCACTACACCAACCATGAGCCCCCCCCCCCCCCCCCAACAGAGAATCTTATAAATCATAATGTACACGCATTACACATGCATTGTGATCCTTATTCTCTTATTACTCACTCTTATTATCAGAAATAATTTGAATGGGTCCAACTTTCAGGGGGGGCTCAACCTCTGCAATTGCAAGATGTTTAAAAAGAATTATAATAAAATACTAATTACACTTCATGAGGTTGCTTTACTGTAATGATGGTAAGGTTTTTATGAGGAGAGAAGATATAATCATTTTTAAATCAGTGGGCAATTTAGAATCAACAGCATTAAATGACATAATATTAGTTCAGCCATGTTAAACATTCCCAGGAAGTCAAATGAATATAGACAGTAAATCCAACTGTTCTTACATTATTTGATTTAGTCTATTAAGGGTAAGATTTAAAGGCTCAGTGCGTAACATTTAGTGCTTATTGTAGTTTTGTGTGTTTATTGAGTGTACTAGACAAAACAACATTTGTACATGTGTATAATCCCTTTAAAATGAAAATAGTTTGGTGTTAGCAGCCTGAGAATAAGCCTTATATACAGTATGTACTTTTTTGGCAAACAAAAGCCACTGTAGTTCTCTGAAGCACTTGGGAAAAGAAGGAATGAGTGGAGGAATCTCCCATTTGTTACATCTGCAGTCTCACCACTAGATGTCCCTAATTCTTTCACACTGGACACAATCGTGGATTAAGACAGTGAAATCCATTTTCCCTCTGCAGTTTTTGTCAGAAGGAAACAGTCTTTAACCCTCGACAACAATCTGTGGGTGCACTTATCCGTCCAAGTTGCTGCAGGCATGCTGTTAGCAATACGCATGAAGCAGCAGCATTACAGCTGAGTTCTCTGAATCACAGGCTTCCTCCAGCTCCCTGAGGACTTCATATCTCTGCATTGCTTGGTCCACATTCTTCAAATGACTGTGAATCTGTATTTGAGGGCGAGAGCGAGAAATTACTTTTCCTCGTTGTAAGCCAGGCAGGGCTGTTAGCAAAATGGTTTTAATTGATTTTGAAGTGGTGTAGCTGTTGGGATCGCCTCCTCTACTAAAACATGCTTGACACACAGAAATCCAAACAGCTTATTAACACATCAAAGTGGCAACCAGACTTTACCATTTGTGTAAACCAGATTTTGATGACACACACATATATATATTTGGATGTGGCAGATCTCCTTGCTGCCTCTTCCTGGTTCCCATGGTTCCCAAACACCTACACCGAGTAAGACAGGTCCTCAAGAGGCAGCTGAATGGTTGGAACAAGATATAAACCATCAATAGCTATTCTCTGCTGGTAATAAAACACCCTGCTGGCATAATTGCCCGGCCAAAGCAAGAGATAGAGCCCTAGGTTCAGCACACTGAGGTTGTACTCTAAGCAGAAGCAAGTAGGCAGGAGACTAGCAAGTGTCAAAGCCACTATCCAGGATGAAACAACTAACATCCAAGAATATGTCAGGATAATTGACCTGCTAAGTGAATGCCTCAGGCAGCTGAAATCCAACAGAGAGGAGGAGCCAGAGATGCAAACATGAAAGGACAAGCTCCTACACGGCATGTTCCACTGTCAAACTGAAGAAGTGGCTGATATTGGAAAAACATACTGTACCAATGGCTGAAGAAAGCTGGACTGAGGCGCTGATCATGGCTGCACAGGAGCAGGCCCTCAGCACTAGATCACTAGAGGCTGGGGTCTAGCACCCCTGGTAGGACCCAAGGTGTAGACTGTGTAAAGATGCCCATGAAATGTCTCAGTGTCTAGGGATCTGAATCTGTTCCAAGTATGGACCGGAGGTCCCAGGATCAAGATGGAAGACGCCTGCAAAGGTGGTTGAGAACGACAGAGCTAAGATCCTGTGAGACTTCCAGATCCAGACAGACAAACGGGTGGTGGCTAATCAACCGGACATGGTGGTTGTCGATAAGCAGCAGAAGAGGTTAGTAGTGATAGATGTGGCGACAGCAACATCAATAAGAAGGAACACGAGAAGCTTGGGAAATACCAAGGGCTGAGAGAGGAGCTAGAGAAGATGTGGGGAGTAAAGGCAACTGTGGTCCCAGTGGTGACAGGAACACTAAGAGTTGTAACCCCCCAAACTGGGCGAGTTACTAATGGCGTTTTTCCACTATATAGTACCGCCACGCCTTGGCTTAAAGCTACACGGTTTGGTTGGTTTTCCAGTACAACAAAGTACCTCCTTAACGTGGGCGGGGTCATCACAGCACTGTTTGTGATACGGTTCGCAGGCTTTTAGCTGTGCTGTCGCTAAAAACACCAGACTCCTCTGTTAAATGACGAGATTTTAGACATTTCCTTGTTAAATATTGGAGATGAACCCACATTTTCAAGATTGTTATGTCTTTGACTGATCTACAGTTCAGCATTGTTCAGATTGATTCTTGTGTGACCAATCAGTGCATGGCAGTCTGACGACGTCACGCATGGTATCGGCTCAGCTCGCTTGGAGCCTCGCCTGAGCAGATACTAAAAAAAGTACCAGGTACTATTGCTAATGGAAAAGCAAAATAACCGCGCCGTGCCGTGCCGAGGAGTTGAGTCGAGCTAGTGGAAACACGCCAGAAGATACTGCGCAGAACCCTCCGGCTAATTTACGAACTTCCCTTCAGCTGTGGGTCATCTTATTGCATGTGTTCAGGATATGCATGAGTCATTTAAAGGGATTGAAATGTTGTTTTTCAACGCAGAAAGGCAAAAAAGCAAACAAAGCACCCTCCACCCAACCCAATCAAACAATGAACAAATGAGTTTTCTCTGTACGTGTTTATTTCAGTAATATGTACAGGTTCGGTCATGTTTTCTCCGCAGCTCTGATATCACACAGTCTCCAGCACAGTGTGAGGTCAGCTCTGGTATAAAGAAGCTACACACCAACAAAAATACCAATTATTTCACACTGCATCATGACGCCTTATGGACCTGCTGTGGCATAGTGATGCTGAGGATGAAAGACTCGTAAGTTCTTTCCCAGTTAAACCTGTATCTAAGCCCCCAGCAGTTTGCCTACTACTGGTTCTACAGTCGGAATGACCCGATGCCACCGATAAAGTGTTGTCATTGCATAACTCATACAGTGCTAAATTGATTACACTCTATTTGGTTCATTGAAAGGACAACACCTGCTGTTAAGTGACTGTAAATCTGCAGCTAATATAAGCTTCAATCTAGACTTTGACTCAGAAGAGCGAGGCACTCGCTAGGTTTGCCAGAGGGTAGCCTTTCATGTAAGCTGTGTTGGCAGCGGATCTGGCAATTTCCACAATATAGAGATTAATAAATGCTAAGTATAAACATTTGTCAGTAAAGCATACAAACGCAGCCTGGCTGGTGAGTTTTAACCCTTTAAATACCTGAAGCGCTTGTATGGGATCACCAAATAAAAAAAAAGGAAAAGAAATAATACAAAAGATGACATTTATTTCTGCTTTGACAAGTGTTTTCTTCAAAATAAAAGATCTTTCAGACTCTGATAATCAATGAAATGTTTTTTTTATTCAGTCTTTCTGTGGAGCCCGGTACCAAATGGCCGGGTGGTTGAGGACCTCTGATCTAATGGATACAATATCAAAGGAAAAACAGCCCAGAGAGTCCACTCACACAAGACAACTGACAACTGATCACACCCCCAATCAGTGACGCTTGCAAAAAAGCCACATGATTTCACAGCTCTGATTGCAGCGTTGCTGGAGGTGCAAAACAATTCAACCATTCCTTTAACAGTTTTCTGTCCTATTTGAATCAGTGTGGATTTTGACTGCGTGTCAAAAGCAAGGTAAAGAGAAAAAAATTTGGTTTTTTTATAGTTTCCACAATAATGTGAATAGAATAGAATAGAATAGAATATATTTTTATTGTCTAGTTGTAGAGGGAATATAGGTCTTTGGTCTCACCACTATATACATGTATGTACATTCACATGATTAAGAACAGTGTTGTGCCACCATTGCGTTCATATCCACAATATCCAGCTTACATTTAAATTGATTGTAGTTGGTTTATCACAGTAATTGCATTGGAGACAAAATAATCTTTATCAGTACAGCTCAATTTCTTAAGTAGCAACATATTGCACCTATGGCAATTATGTATAGCATCAAATCATAAAGTATCATGGGATCTCTATGACAGTATGACTAGCTGTGCTCTGGATTAGAAAAAAAAGACACAGCCACATGGATATGGACCAGACCATCCCTCTGCTTTAAAGGCCTACTATGCCATGGCTCACTGTATGGAGCTGTGATGGTTTGTGACAGGTCTGCCTGCCTCACTTCAAGTCACTTCAAGCAGAAAGACAGAAAGTGAAGAGCCGCAGAGAGAGAGAGAAAAAAAGAGAAAGCGAGACGGTCAGAAACAGAAACTTTTCAGCCGCCTGTCTCTCCATATCCTTGCATCGGATATGAGTGAAGGATGGAACTGATCTACTCACAAAAAAATGCACTAATAGGGCTCCTACAGTTGTAAGTGTTTCATTTACATTACAAAGAACGGAAATCAGATAATACTGTTATTACTTTCAAGTGGTCGGTTACCATGGTAGCCACATTATTATGCATGATTTGATAGGGGACGGTGGCCATATTCTCTCTTATAGATGAGCTGAGGATGTACACGTTCAATATCAAGAGGAGTACAGTTTATATTTTAATTAGGGAAAAACGAGGAAAGATCTTTAATTGGGGTTAGGTTAAGGATAGGCATTAACTGTTATGGTTATAGGTTAGCTTATCCAAATGAATGAAAGTCAGTTCAGTGTCCTTAGAAGAATACCTGTGCAAACCCGTGTGTGTGTGTGTGTGTGTGTGTGTGTGTGTCATACAAACACAAGCGTTGTAAACGTGCCAGCTCTCCATTTGAACTGTACAGTGTTTGTCAGCTAATTAGCAACATGAATTAGTGCAACAGCCGTTGGAGGAGCTCCTCACACGCAGAGAAAGTCTGATGGGAGCTGATGGGCGCAGCAGAGCGTCATTGCTGGTGACTGAAGAGGAGGGGGCATCTAAACCACTGCTATAATGAAGACGTGGCATCGCTATACAGTAGCAGACGCAAGTCGCAGGCAAAGCAGCCGTCAAAATTGGCATTATAGAGCGAATAAATTGCTCGCGCAGTGCCGAAGAACTGTCAGACATACACATGTCAGTACAAACACTGGTGCCAGTGAAAAGACAATTATCTGCCTCCAGTAGGACTGGTGGTATCCTGGTGGCACCTCGCAGCTGGCCATATGTGCAGAACTAAACCAAAGGAAACCAGCAAGTGCTAGGTTGGCTTTGTTAGTTTGTTTGTTTGTTTGTTTGTCTAACTCATCTTTGTCTGTGTGGTTTGTTTGGGAATAAAGGTTCATAAGGGCTGCAACAAAGGCCGATGTTCAAGCTGTACAACAATGATGGATACGGTCCTGCCAGTGCAACATTTGCCATACAAACATAGATAAAATAATAATAATGAAAAACTGAACCGAAGGTTAATGTTTTTAGGGATCACGGTTCAAGTTACATTCTGCTTGTGCTAATGGCGACAAAATCAGAAACATCCTGTCTTTAAAGGATGCTGTTCATGCCTTTCTTACCTCCAGACGACTGCTGCAACTCATTACTATCAGGGTGGCACTGACAGGAACTAGGAAAAGAGATCACTCGTGTGCTGAGCTCTTTATACTCGCTCCCTGTAAAATTGAGAATAGAATTTAAAATCCTCCTCCTCACACATAAAGCACTCGGTGATCAGGCCATGTCATATCTCAAAGAGGTGATTATTCCTCACTGCACAAATAGACGACTCCGCTCCGCTCTGAAAATGCAGACTTGCTTGTAGAATGGCAGGCAGAGCGTTCAGCTGCCGAGCTCCTCTCCTGTGGAACCAGCTCCCACTTTGGGTCCAGGAGGCAGACACTCTCCCTGTACATTTAAAGATCAACGTAAAGCTTTCCTCTTTAATAAAGCTTATAGTCAGAGCTGGTTCAAGGGAACTCTGGACCATCGCTTAGTTATGCTGCCATAGAGGCCATGACTGCTGGGGGAACAGCAGCGAGCACTCTCTCACTCTCTTATCTCTCACCTCCTCCTCTCTCTGTGGGTGTGTGTTCTTATTTTAGAGGTATCCCTGATTCCAGAGGTTCAGTACTACAACTATAACTATGACTGCACTATTATATAGCTACTAATTACTGCTAACGTTAATATTATCCTCATCCATCCTTCGTCTACGGCTTTCTGAGGGTCACATGAGGAGCTGGAACCAATCCCAGACGGCGTTGGGGCGAGAGGCATGTCACACTCTGGATGTCACATGATGAAGAGGATAGCGACGATGATAACTGTTATTAATGTTATTGATTTTTTTTAAAAAATGCTCCTAGTCTCTATTTATCCTTTATCTTCTTTTCTCTCCTTTTCACCTCCCTTCATCACCGACCCCTCCCCCTCTCTCCTCTCTCCTGCCGGATTTCTCCCTTTCAAAAGGGAGTATTCTCTCTCCACTGTTGCCAAGTGCCTTCTCATTGTGTTCCTCTGTGATAATTGTAAGGTCTTGACCTTTCCATGTAAAGTGCCTTGAGTTATTGTATGTTATTAACTGGCGCTATACAAAAAAAAAGAAAATGCAGCTGAATTGAATTTGGTGTGAACATTGGACAGAATGTGAACATAAGAATGGGCAATTAATCACAAATGGGACTACAGTTGGTCTAAATAACAAAATGGAGATATCGGCAAAGCTGAGATAAAGATAAAAAATAATCAGTGGCTTTGGTGATAATGAGATAAAAGCGGAACGGTGCAATGCAAAGACACAACACAATACAATCAAATGCTGGACAGAACACTTAGTAACATCCATCTCGGTTTAAGTCCCATTTTATACAGTGACTAAAGTGCTGTGTGTCGTTAAAGCCGGACTCACCGTGACATTTCTCCCTTCTCTATCTTTCAGGAAAACATTCTAGAGAAACACTGATGGGCAACGGGCTGTGAGCAAAGCCTCGAGTGCCAGTAGCTGATGTATTGGCTGATTAGAAGCTTGCATGGCCTCTATTGATGGAGCTCGCTGATATCCGCAGAGCTATATGTGTTGTCCTGCTCTGAGATAACCAGTAAATTAATGTTTTGGGAGCAGCTGATATTTCCTGGTGCTCTTCATCCCTCAGCTAAGAGGCCTCTTCTCCGCAGCAGCTCTGTCACTATCGAAATCAGATAACGTCAAATTGTACGGACAGTTCTGAGCGAGCTCAACTGTTGTTTTGCCCATTTTCTCTCTCAGGTACGATCACAACAGCAACTGCAGCCAGGAGCCATTGTAGCAAATTCTAAAGACCTGCTCTCTTGCTGACATCTCAGTCTTCATGCTACTACTTCTGTTTCCTTGGTGATGCTTGATTCATTACCCTTGACAGCTCGATATCTGCAAGCCAAACAAATGCGTGGTGACTCCCACCATATTAGTTGTATATATATATATATATATATATATACATATATGTATATATATATATATATATATACTATCAGTTACTCAGAGTGGGCACATGCTGCTATACTGTTCTTTGACATAAATTCTTGATGATTAAAAAAAAAAAAGGATGATTCTGACATGAGTGATGACAGTTGGACAAGAAGACGCTCCCACTGTGTGTTTGTTATCATTTTAAACAGCTCTGGAAACGACGTTACACTCAATATCAAAATGAAAGATCTGTGTCTGTTGTTTGTCCCACGTGGAGGAAAGGAGATGAAAGAATGACAGGCATGGGCTAAATCCACTCGGATTCATCACTCTTATTTATATATTTACCACCAATTTGAAACAGAAACAAAATGCAAGGTTGCTTTCTGGTTTGACGCTACTGCAATTAAATCTAGACTTGTCACCGTCCTCTCCACTGGTTGTCTGTCAGGGGAGACACAGAGAACAACTGCATGCACGACGATTTCACGTGCGGAACACACACATGAAAATACGGAATACTGCTCTTATTTGCTAAGTTAGTTAATATCATAACAGGAGGACGATAGATGAAGCCGCTCTGGTGTGTTAATCCATGCAGTTCCAATATGTGAGAGTATAGATGTATATGTGTGTGTGTGTGTGTGTGTGAGAGAGAGCGAACAGAGGCTCCGAGTTTGTCGAGAGCTCCCTTGACAGGAAGCTGAACTGGCTATTACTTCATATTGCACCATTTAAGCTGTTTTTTAATTTGGACTCTCCAGTTCCTTCTACCAGCCAGCATTGTCCCTGGGGATAACAATCAAGCTTCAACAAGAAGAACAAGCAGACAGGTTCTGAACAGTTTAGAGACTTGTGTACAGTGTGTGAGTCTATAGCCATATTTTATATTTATGTGTTGAAGTGTGGTTGGACAGACTGAAGTAAATCTCTCAATGTTTGCGTGAGGACACACCACAGCTCCCACTCATTTGTCTCTTCCAAAATGCTGCTACATGCCAGGTGACAAAGTGCACTCTGCGGTGTCATCGTCACCGCTACGCTGACATCCGCCGGTGTGTCACACTGACAATAGCCTCCTCCTGTGTTTCTCCTTCTACTTTTGTGGGGTATTGTTTTTCACGTACAGTCGCTCAGTCACCTACTCTGAAAAAGTCAAAGAGGACAAAGACTGCAGTGACAGGCTAGTGTGAGGCACTCTGACTCATCATATGACTACATGTGACCTTTCAAATGTCTCTGTCCTTGTGGACAACAATAGCTCCCTCTAGTGCTGTCAAGTGATAAGACAGATGTGCACAGAAGGAGAGAGGGAAGAGGTTGGGGGGGTGGCAGAGAGGAAACCATGCAGTCGGTGGTTTAGGCAAGAAACACGACGGCATTGGCTGTCAGGGTCTGTGTTCTCTTCTCATGTGAGAACAGGGACTATCAAAGGCAAGATGAAGCCAGGAGGGAGTTTATATCCTAGGAGTTCAGGGTATAAACAAAGTCGGTGAGCAGAGGTGAGAGGAGGCAAAAAAAAAAAAAAAGTGCTTCAGAGGAGACTTTCAGATTTCATGAGAGGTATTACATAATTTGTGCAGATGGTACTCTGAGCGTCTCTCTCCCCTCATACCATCCCTGCTCCTGCCAGTACAAATTATCCTCTTGTTAAGAGGGTGTCACAGGGCAAAGCTTTGATGTTGCACTTTTTGCATTCCCTTTTTTTGTATTTTTAAATGTGTGTGTGCGTGTGCGTGTGTTTAGTAATGTCTCTTTGTGTGTGTGTGTGTGTTTTCACCGCTAAATGCAGGACCAAAGACACAGTACAAGAAAGACAAGGATGCACCGTCTCAATAATGTATAACATAAAACATTTGCACCCCTCAGAACAAACATTAATGTCAGCTTTTTTTAGCATATATAATGTTTCTGATGTTCACTTGCTCACTGTTAATCTCGTTACAAGCGGTTATTACCATTCAATATACAGCACTACAGGTTTATAACATGACTGTAGGCCTCATGGTGGCAGTAGAGGGAAAGTTAGCAGATTTTTCAGTTGTGCCACTCTCTCTATTGAGTGTTGAGATGTTTCATTTGATAAGTTGGCTGGAATGTCAGGAGCTCTACCGAGGCAGAAGTGAAAATAAAAGTATTATTGGAGCCATGGTATAAAAACAGACAGACAGACAGGATGCACAATGCCAGGGCCTTGGCACTGGGATAGCTCAATTTAATTCCCTGATTGAATAATGCTTTTAATTGTACCAGTGACTGACAAGTTGGCATGTCGTAAACCTCAAATACTTTAATAGCCATAAAGCACCTGAAGCTTTAACGGCTGAACCGCTCCCGGAATTACTGATTTACAATCTCTCTGCAACAAACCTCATCGCAGTGTTTGTGTGCGTGCACTTAAAACAATGTTCATCCTTCTGGAGTTCAAGGAGCTGTGGTAGCGAGAGTTATATTAATGGTTGTGCACTTTTCTTTACAATTGAAAAGTGCACACTTTGAGTCCACATGAATCACAGGGCAACAGAGCGATGTCAAACCTGATGTGGAATGAGATCATAGTATCACAGATAACCAGCACCAAGCACCCGGCCACATACTGGCAAACCGAGAATCACACTGAGAATCTGTCTTCAAACATGAGAGTTTTTCAACTTTTCTCAATACACTGTAAGCGTATCACTGTTAAATGAGCAACCCCATGATATGACTGTATCAATGTGAATCAGTGTTCAAACTTTATTCAAGAAAAGAGCGTGGCAATGGAGTTGTTGACGGCCGCCTTTGTGCATAACTGCATTGTCCTCACTGCTGCACAGACACATGCATCGATTTGCCTCCCCTATGTGATGATTCTTTGTTTGCTCTGTCAGGCATTGCCATGGAAACACATGGGAGTGGAGCTACAGTAAAGTTAAAAGAAGGTGGTATGATTCAAAACCATACAGCACCTGCAACATCATTTTTTGGGGGGCCTGAGAGAACGACAGTCTCCATGAATTTTTATTTTCCCACACGTTTCAGAAAAGCATATCACATATGGGAGGTCTCTGGTGTCGAGACCTGTTTGCTCAAAAGTAAAAGCAAGAATTCGAAATTCTATTCTTGCCTCTTACACAGATGGGGCATTAAACATTAATAGGGGTGATGGAGGGACAAAAGGACAGAGAGTGAAAAGAGAGGGGGGGTTGGAGATATTGTTTTACTACTTTGATTACTCTCCGGTAATTGTTGCTCTTGTTGAGCTGCATTGATATGTACAATCAAAATACATGCAGACATAAGCAAGTACAGGGCGGTCTGTGAGTATCAGGGACAGGCACAGTGAGTGGAGATTAGGACTGGTGCCTCACAGCAACAAGGTTTGGCCTTTTTGTGTGTTGTTTACACATCATCTCCGTTTGTCTGTGGGTGAAGTTACCTGGAGATGACTTATAAGTGTGAGTGTGAGTGGTTGTGTATCTGTACATGCAGTGCTTGTGTCCAGCACTGCATGTGACCCTCAAAGGATTTGCATATGGATGTTTTTTCTACAGAAGCTATTGAGCCGCAGAGCAGTCTGGTCCTCAAGAAGAAAGAGACAACTGGGTCAAGGCTGCCTTGGCAAATCAAGAGCATTCTTGTGTGGTTGAACCAAGAAGCACTGCATTGTTCTAAATCAACAACTATGTTGTACAAACATTGCACCTGTATCCCCTTTGAAATCCCATTTTACGGTTGTTATTTACCAATCTAATGTAGTTCTAATGTAACACAGCCTCCGTGTCTTATCTCTGAAGCTCAAACTGAGCATCCATCACTTGTAAATGCAACATGTTCCTCATCTTAAACAATATTATGCCACTTTTAGTAAGACAAGTGTGTAATGACAGGGGGAAAAAAACGCAGTCTGGTCGCAGATCGACTTCCTGTGCATGACAGTAACCACCAACATGTCAGTCTCTCTGTCTGCAACACGTTCCCATTTCTGCAGTATTACAGACCACACTGTCTTCCCACAGTCACAGACTTGAACTTGGCAGACCACTTCCTGTTTTATTCATCTATGTCTAAGTTACTGCCTAATATCGCACATCTTGCACGCTCAGCTGCTCCCGTGGACGTGCTAAGCTTGAACCTCTTCCCATCAAAGCCACACTAACAAGCTGTCTGGTGCGTCAGCACATAAAAAGTTGATCTGCCTAGCTCAACACTCCCGTTGCAAATACGATGTATGAGGTTTGTTGTTTATGCAAATGCGGGTTTCGCTGCGAAATGTTTAATTTTCATGGTTGAATAAAAATGCACTCATTCATAAGGCAGTAATTATCATTATCAACAGATTTATTTTAACATGAATTATCATCGAGACACAAATGAATAAAAAAATACATGTCTAGTGCAACATTTTACAGTATAAAACATTATTGCACATAAAAAAATAGTCCATTTTAAATCTTCAGACTGTATACTCTCCCCTCCACTTCTGGCCTATATGAGGTTCACTCATCTGCGCTGGGTTTAGTATTCAGCGGATGATCCTCCAACCACAGAGATTGACCTGGCTTCTTTCCTCCTGAGACCTTGTTCATGCATATCTTCAGCACCAGCAGGAATATCACCAACAGTAAGCAGATGACTAAAGGTACAAAAATCTCAATCCATGTACTTGAAAACTGTGGCTCAGATTGACCTACAAAGAAAGCACAGACATGCATCACTTGTATCCACATTATTTGGTTAATTTACGTTGAGTTCCCATCAAATGAAATGTGCGTTTACCTCCTGGAAAAACATGTACAGTCATATATCCTGACTTTTCCACCGCAACCTTCCTCCACCCACGAGACAGAGACAGGAGCCACTCTTCTACCTCACATGAATATCGGCCACTATTTTCAGGAGCTGGCTTCGTGACTGTGAGGCTGAACTGGTTGGGTAGCCTGTGACCAAATCTTAGCTGATCACCGTTGTCAAACCTGTCTTGTAGGGTAGCGTTCCGGTAAGCAGTGAATATGGGGCGTTGTTCCGTTTCTGAATCCCTCTGCCAAAGCCATGTGACCTGGAACTTAGATTCACTGCTGGATTGATTGCTGATGTGACAGGGGACGGTGAAGTGCTGGGATCTGCTCACATTCTGCTCCACTTCGTCCATTACGATGAACAGGTTCTTTTCTATAAAAGCACAAAGTGAACAGACACATTTCATTCAACTGAAGGAGTTTCTTTTTCAATGAGGCGAAGACAGACAAAGGAGACAAAGTGGGGATTAACAGTCATTAAAAAAGGGCAGAAACAAAGGATGTCTGCAGCTGTAAGGACTTAAAAGAGCCAGAAAATAAATGAATAAATGAATAAATGGAGATGTACATCACAGGGCACAGCACACAGTAAGGCGTGAAACCATCAACAACCCAGGTACGATGACAGGATTTCACAAACACAAGTAAAACTCAATTCTAAATAGTATGAATCTTCTCATCTGCCAACAAATATATTACATATAGTACATATAGTACCTCATACATTTTCCTTGCAAAAGCCTACAGCTATAAAGTGCTGTTAATGCTGTAATCTTACCAACAACATTCACAGCCAGCGTGATAGGACCAGCCTTGTCGGATGCTTTTTGCTGCCAGTGACCGTCGCGATCCAACTGGTATTGATCCACCTGGCACTGGAAGGTCCCACTATCTGCCTCGTGTGCCCTTTGAATTTTGAGGTAGAAGCTGCTCTGAGTGGGTCTGTAGAGATGAAGCCGCCCCTGCAGGCCCACGAGGGCCTGGTTCTCTGGGTACCTGAGCAGGCCGTTGTGATCGAGCTCCACGAGGGGGACATTTGTGCTGGGAGAACCGTTTCCAGAGTACAGCCAAGCAACTTTGTAGAAGAAAGAAGGGCTGAGTGCACCGGAGATGATGTGACACTGGAGTACTACCTCATCCCCCTCTGTGGTGATAAACTGCTGGTGCTCTTTCACATCCAACTGAAGATCGTTGGCTGGAGAACGAGAGGAAGCAGAGAGGAGAAACCTGAGAACTTCACTGTATTTAAAAAATGGTAGGACCAGATGTGGTAATTAGATTTGTTATATGGTTAAAGCAGCAGTAGGTAGGATCACTGGAAAAAAACAGTTGATTGTTTAGTTTTATCTGAAGATTATATAATACATTTGAGACCTTTAGATCCATAATCTGTGATCTGATTGGCCAAAAGTAAGCCAAAAGGAGTATTTGATAAAGACATTCAAATAAAATCCTGCCTGTGAGCAAATGGTAAACAAACTCACCTGGCTCAACAACTTTCACCTCCGTGATTTGGGACACTGGCGAGAGCTGAAACCAATTACCACGGGGATCCTGCAGCCATTCCACCACCTCACATATGTATGAGCCGTCATCCGAGAGCTGAGCCTGCCGTACTGTCAACTCAAAACTCGGGCCTTCAGTGCGTCTCATGCTGATACGTTGTCTGCTACTCGGCTCTACCTGGGTCCCAAAAGTTATTAAGGCCTCGCGGTTTGAGCTTATAATTGTCTTATTTTCTGCCTGGTGATGGCGCAACCATGTGACAGCATAGCGAGGAAATGTGAGGGGGTCTGCTCTAAGTGAGCACTTTATTTCTATGTCACCGTTGATGTCACTTGTCAAGGTACCGGGAGAGGTAAGAATGAGTTTGCTCACTAGGAGAAAGAAAGAAAGAGAGAGATAAAAGTTATAAACTGAGAAACAAGGGTACAATGAATAGAGCAGCTTTTACCCAGACTTGTTCTACAAGTTACAAATCTAAATGATACCTGGGTTCTGCACCATCACAGCCACTTGGTTGGATTCAGGCAACTTCTTGTGCACATTCTTAACAAAGACTGATGCCCGGCACTGGTACATCCCTGCCTCCCTGTGGCTTGCACCGTTGATGAGCAGATAGTGCAAGACTTCATTTGGTTTGTTCTCCACTTTCACCTGGTAGCGCTGCTGATCGCCAGACCAGCTGATGCCGCCATCGTAGTACAGTGTCAGGATGTTGTCTACAGTCGAGGCGTCGCGCCGCAGGCTCCAGATCAGCGTGACTGGCACACGAGGCCCTTTGACCCGGCACAGCAGCTCGACGTTCTCACCAACAGTGACACTGGATTTGCGGCTTATCAGACGCACACTCACGGATGAGTCTGCGGAGTGAGAAAGGAGAAGTTAGCGATCATGCCGTCGTCAGGAGTCTGTGAGGGGGTTTGATAAAAAAGGGATGTGGGGAAACACATGTGCTCGCACTGGAACACATGTATATATATATATATATATAAATAATTGGAACTGGAACTGTTATATTGACCCAACATTTTTGTAAGATGACAGCACTATGGACAATGTGCAACTTGTGTGTAAATTGTGTAAATTCTATCTTATCTTATCGATAACGTCTTCATTATTTCTTAAAGAATAGGTTGGTTAATGTGTCTGTAGTAACTAAAATATACTGAAAATAAGCAATTCATCGAGTACCTCTCTCATCATATCAATCTAATAGTTGAAGTTTAAACCACCAATTGAGAAAATCAGTTTTCCTTCACTAATGCAACAACTGCATATTAACAAAACAGCTTAAAAGGCCTCAGCTTATTAAAAAGACCTCTGTTAACAAGTTTAAGTTTTCAGATTATAGCGACGACACACAGTAGCTGTTTTCAAAAGACCATTTGGTAACTGTCAACATCCTTTTTTGTTTGCCTTGTAGAACTTGTGTCACGCAGACAGACAGACAGACAGACAGACAGACATCTTACCTATAGGAGTCACCGTCACAGTGGTAGTTTGCGACTGGCTGTAGATCTTGCTGTTGCTTTTCCATTCAGACACAGTACAGCGGTAAACACCTGAATCGGTGGGCGTGACCTCATCAAGCTCTAGAGAGAAGGTGTCGAGTGCTGGACGCGTTGCTTTTACTCCGCGACTCAGGAACTCCCCCTCCGTCTCTGAAACACCCTCCCGACTTAGACCGATGACATCCCGTAATAGTGCAGTCGCTGTGGATGTGGTTGACCTGTGATGCCAGGTGACCGAGAGCTGACCTTTAACCCCATGCACTTTGCAGGTGAGCTTCAGCCTGTCACCTTCGATAATATTCACCAAGGGCTGCATTTCAACCGAGAGTCCACTTTCTGTAACAAAAGAAAAGGAAAAAGACTAATGGCATTGCAGTGTTTGAAAAAAAAAAAAAAAAAACAATAATAAAAACACATGCTATATCAGAATTAATTGATTAAAGGTCAGTGTGTAAGAATGAGTCATATCTTATGGTGAGAATGCAGAGAGCAACAAATGGAGGACTCCTCTTCTCACCCCTAACATGCATATAATAGGCATATTATAAGACCAATTGATTTTTATTTAAAAGTGATTATACACCGGTACAAACTTTTGGTAATTTATTACATTTCTGATGTAATGTTACACACTGGACCTTTAAATTACACAGTATTTGAGAGTAAACCCTGGATTAATGATGTGTGTGTTTCAGTCAGTGTGGGCTTATTTACTGACTGACCTGTGGCTGAGATGATGATTCGCTGGGGGCCAGATTTCTGGACTGCTCCTTGTATAAAGGCACCATCCTGGCCTTTGTCCCGGTGCCATGCCTGACAGAAATACTCTCCCTGGTCCTCTGTTCTGACAGGCTGCAGTATGAGACGGTAATGTCTGTCCTCGATTCGGGCAGCCCTGAGCTCTCCTTCCCTCTCTCGGCCACTGTATTCAGGCCCCACAGACCGGACACCTGTAGGCCCGATGCGTGCCACCTCGACACTTCCCTGGAGCCAAGCTACAGTGAGGAGCCTTTCCTCTAGATTGGCTGTGTCTACGTTGCAGGATAGCGACAGCTCCTGCCCCTCCTGCAGAGTCGTCTGCTGGGCCGAGATTCTCACCACCAGAGAGGCCGTGTCTGGCATCACCTCTACTCAAAGCAAGAAAATAATCACAGTGAGACAAATTTGCACTCATACTCGCAAAAAGCCACGATGGCTGCAGAGAGAAAAATAAGAAGTGAATCTCTCAAGTTATGCAATTAATGTGTAACAATTGATTTGAGAGCGGCTTCTAACCTCTGGCTTTGACGTTCAGAGTTGTTTTCTCTGCATCCTTCTGCGTGATAGTGTACCAGGAACGATCAGGATCTTGGATCCACTCCTGAGCCTGACAGAAGATCTTCCCTCGGTCTGACACCTCCAGCTGAGTCATTGTCAGCTTATACGTGGCCTCTCCAGTTTTATCTAACCTTATGTGACCAGCATGGTAACGCTCTTCAAACCCCTGGCCTGGGCTCAGTGTGAAATCTCTGTCCAAAGAAATGATGGGCTTGGCGTCTTCCTCGACGTCTTTAAGGAGATACCAGGCAAAAGACAGATGGGTGTGCTGGATGGTGTTGCTGGAGGCTTGGCACGTTAAAGTGAGAGCATCACCCTCATTATAGCTCAGAGATGTGGAGACAGATGATGAAACACTTAAGGAGTTGTCGATCACTGCGGCACAAACACAAGAAACAAATGAATCTCACAAGACAGTGGCGCAGTTTCATTTGAAAGTAGAATCAAATTGAATCAGTTTGACAGACGAATGCTAACCCGTTACCTTTAACTGTTGTCTTAGCATTGTATACTCCATTGTAAACAGATTCCGAGTTGACTACAAAACATTCATAGTCCCCTTCATCGCCTTTCTGTAGACTTTGTATCTCAAAGACAACAGAGTTTGGAGACGCGTGTCTCAGAGTAATGTCCCCGCTCCTCACGCGTCGGTTGTACATGGAATATGCAAAGTTTTGGTCGTGGGTACTGATGATGTTGATCGCAAGTTGGGGTCTGTCAGGCTTTGTGATTATGAATTGAAATTCTTTCTCAGTCTCAGTGCTGGTAAAGCCGCTCACGTTGCAGGAGATGGAGAGTGGAGTCTCCAGCACGCGATACAGAGGCCCAGCTTGTATTTCCGTGTGCACTTTGGCTTTTCCTGTGTGAAGTGCAGAAACAGAAGACTTGAAGCTTTAAACTCTACTTTCCGGTGTCTGACATTTGTCTCATCGTGACATGGAGATGCGAGACACAGGCACAATATACAGTATATTACAATATATTACATGAGTCCTTCATTTTTCATGTCGTGTAAAGTATGCATTTAGGTGCCTATATTTTCATTAAAATTGTTCAACTGTTTTGATTTTACGGAAAATCTAAAAGAATGTCATAGGTGAGTCAGTAATTGTGCGTTTCTGCTAAAAGCTGTAACATATAATAAAAGAATTTTAAATTCATCAGATACATTTACAGTTTAGCACAATATAGTATATATTCACAACAAATTTAGAAGAATAGAAATTGCCTTTGTATATATATATGTATATATATATACGTATATATATATATATATATATGTATATATATATATATGTATATTTAACTCAAATGCAACTGCAGAAATTGAATGATCTACTTACCACTGTGCAGAAGTAAACCCAGACAGAAGAGTAGACTGCTCCAGTGAAATGAGAGCATATAATGCCTCATCCTGAACTGACTTAAGAAGCAACACAGTGTTCACACCACAGGAGCACTCGGTATCACTGAGTGGAAATCTGTGTTTGTCTTCATAAAGGGAGGCATTTAAGGGGTTTATGTTTCCGTTTGTATAACAAGAGGAAGTCCTATAGGTTTCCTGCATGCTACAATTTCAACAGCCTGTAACAACAGCTTGAGGATAAAAACACACTCACACCTGAGATTGAATATGGTTTGTTAAAACTCACAGTATGGGCTGACATAGATACGGTACACGTTATGGTTTGGCAGCATCATCAAATGTGATATGAAATGATTTGGACAAACTTCCTGGTATAAATGTGCAATTTCTTAGAGTTGTTGTTTTTACGTCTCTTAAATTCAATGCTGATTGGGATTTGGATTGGTGATTGAAAGTTGGTCTTATACAAACTGTCAAATAGGTGTGACTCATGCAGCCTCACGTGGATGTAATACATGTATTGAAAAAACCTGGCAGAATAGATGTTTTTCCACAGCAGATATTTGTTGTCACGAAAAAGGAAGACAAACACAGGCTTTACCAATAACATTAATTAGGGTTTCACTCAGGTTTTAAGAAACACATGGTTGTGCTATTGCTCTAGTGTAAAGGCAGTTATTAAGGGTAATTCTTGATACTTAAACCTGTAAACACTGTTTTTTTTTTTTTTTTTTTCAGAAAGAAATTGTTATTAAAAACTGAATACATGTTTCCTGTTTTTTCTGGATGTGTTCCAATACAATGATTGATATAAATGCTTACTGTATGATCATGTTTATCAGGGATCATACAATTAATACTTAATACATACTGTAACGTGTTCTGAGAGACGAAGAGTCTGGGTTTTTTTGTTTTGCCAGGAAACAGCTCGGTCAAATTTTGTCCTATTTACTGAAGCAGGAAACAAGTAAGTGATAACACTATGACTCAAAAAATATGTTGAAGCAATACTGCCACTTGGTGGAGAAGAGAAAAACCTTCTGTTTCTGCAGCAGCAGCTACGTGTGTGTCATGTTCACATCTCAGCTTCTTTCAGGCCGAGGAGAGGAGAAAAGTTATAACTAATGCTAAGGCTCCATAATAGACGTATTTTAATGTTTATTTGAAGAGGAAATTCGAAATTTGACGTGTTCACAACAATGTAAATGATAATATATCACATGTGTATCAGTAATATATACATTAGATAGATAAGCTTTATTTTCAGACTCAAGGTCCATATAAAAAGTAAAAAACAAACAAGACACACAGTACAAAAGGAATAAGAATCACACAATAGAATACTAATGACTAATTTTTAAAAGACACTTATACCAATGCCCCCAAAACTGAGACGTGCAGCGCGTGTCACTATACATAATGTTCACCATTGTCACAACATTTAGATTCTCAGAATCATTTAACCGGCAGATGAACATGTTTTTGAATATTTATTATATAATATATTTAATATATAAATATTCAAAACTTGTTTAAAACTAAAAATATTATTGTTATTTGTTATTTTTATACCTTTTATAGCCTTATCACCTTTTTATACACATATTAGAGCCGGAACACTGGGCTTGTCTTGAGAAGTCAAAAATGAATCAAGAACAACATTCAACCACTAAAACTAATTTTTTCTGTTCAGGAAGGCAAAAGTAAATTAATCCAATTTGACATTTTAATCAAGAAATACTAATGAGCTTTACTATTTTTTTTCAGATTTTTTTATGTAAAAAAATCAAATTGGAAACAATAATAGTTATATTTTAGCAATAAAAACATAATTTCCATTAAAGAGCTTCTATATGCTGGTGTATTAACCATTACATAAATGCAGCTGTATACATATATATATGTATATATATATATATATACATATATATATATACATATATATATACATATATATATATATATTGATTAGTAATAAACAGTAAATATGATTAAAATATGTTAAAAAAATTATATATAAAATATAGAATGTTAGATAGTTACTAATCACTCCACAAAACAACTTTGTGGTCATCATGAGCAGTAGTATTAGCATCTCAGTGGTGAAAACGAAAGCTGACATAAAGCATGAGCAGCAGCTGCCCTCCATTTTGTGCCATTGTGACGAGTGATGACAGTTAAGAGGCGAGACCTGCTTGAGACCACTAAGCATACAGGAAGTATATAACTTGAGTTTTTGGTTTTTGGTAGTTGTGGCTATTTGATGAAATCTAGTGAAGGAAACCAGCTGTCTGTAGTGCTGAATAAAGAGTTGGGTAACTAAGAGGAACTGAACTTGACACAACAAGAGGAAGTGTATGAAGCATTGCTGCATGTGCATGTTCCTCGCAGAACAGAAATAGGAAGTATGAAGAGCACAGGAAAAAACTTGTTGTGATCGCAAACCACAGGGGGGTTATATTCGTCGTCTTCTTACGAGTGCAGGTGCACCTAAAAGGGGCAGCATGTTGTTGTGAGACGAGCAAGTGGCTAATGAACGTCTGAGAAGATGACTGACTCACTGGAGAAGACCACAGACTGTCCCTTGACTCTTCATGGAGACAACTCCAGTCCAGATGAGGAGAGAGAGAACTTCACGGCAGAGAATGAGTTATGCTGGGAAGATGGAGGTCTACCAATCGAGCTACAGAGAGGTTTGGAGTCTCTGCGAGTCAATAAAGATCTAACTGATGTGATTCTGAGTGTTCAAGGACATGACTTCCCTTGCCATAGAGCCATTCTTGCTGCTGCCAGTCATTACTTCAGGTAAAACAACCAAGCACTGTCCTTTTATTTTATTTTTATTATTATTATTATAATTGTTGTTATTATTATTATTTTTATTGTTGTGATGAAACTGCTGGTTTTACTAAATGAATGTGATGTCATGAATGTTTTTTTTAGGGCGATGTTTTGCAGTGGTCTGAAGGAAAGTCATGAGGAGCTTGTCCAAATAAAGGGGTTGGACAGTGGGACCATGCGCTTTCTCCTGGAGTACACCTACACCAGCCGAGCCCTCCTCACACAAGCAAATGTCCAGGGAATCCTAGAGGCTGCCAGTCAATTTCAGGTAAAATGACAGTTACCACAAAACAGCATCTTGATCATAATTACGTAATACAATTGTTGGTAAAGAGTACAACATTTTTAGCTGCATCATATTACCTAATCGTACAACAAAGATTAAATGAAAGACTAATATTAGGAAGACATAAATCGAACTAAATAGAAAATGTTACATTTGTTTTGCTCGTCTGAAAGGGTTTTATCTAAGTTATGCTCACTGCTATTTTATTTTGTCAAATGTGTGCACAGTGTAGTTGATGAGAGAAAAGCATGGGAGTGACATTGACTGTGGAAGGTATTGTAATGTTTGTCATCATAGATGATAATTTAACCTGGAAATCTCAGATTATTGCTACAAAGCGAAGGCGTTACACAAAGTAAAGTATGTACTGAATGGTCCATATCTGACACACTGTGTAGACAGTTGGACACACACACACACATACACACATTGTTTTTTATTACAGGAGAAAACTATAAGACTCATTTAGTAGTAAACACTATAGGGATCCAACAAGTCAAATGAAATAGCTAAAATGCAAATAATGTACAAGTCGCATAAGAAAATTCTTCAAAGCAACTAAGAGAAAAAAATTGGAAAAAGATAAGTGTTTTTACGAGCTTAAGGGAACAGAGAACCAGAAGAACCAGTTTGATGGAACGCAGTGTCATGGTGAAGAGAGTCAGTTTATGGAACAAATTGAGATTACAAACAAGGGAATCACAATCAGTTACAAAAAAAGTTACTTTTCTTCTTTCTACTCCTTTTCATTCTTTTCAATTTTTTGGCATTGCTATTACCGTTAGAAAGATTTGTTTGATATGTTGAATTTTTTTTAAAACGAATGAAATAAAGTTGACAGAAACAAACAAACAAACAAACAAACAATGATCTTTCATAATACCAATTATTTTTTAAAGGTCATTGGAGAGATTAGAGACCATTTTACACTGTCAGGGTAAAATCAACTGATCACTGGGCCGACATCCAGAGACACACAATCATTCACACTCACATTCACACTTACAGGCAATTTAGAGCCTCTAATGGACTTAACTGCGTTTGTTTGGGAGGAGGCCAAAGAATCCGAGGAAACCCTGCAGCCATGGGGAGATGGCGACCAATGCAAACTCCGTACAGGAGAGCTTCAGGCGGAAAACTGGGATTTGAACCAGGAATGTTCTTGCAGTGAACATGCATACATTTACAAATGTCTGTATGACACATACTGTAATAAAGAGCAGGGAAACGAAGGATATTTCGGTTGTTTCCGATGCAAAATGGACATCTCACTTTGAGATGCGTCACACAAAGAAAGAGAGAAGTGAAAGTTGCCAGTTGTTTACACTTAGGATCATTTTTCCACACACAGACGTAATTTTACTACACAGCTGTGAGGCAGGTGTTTTTTGTACTTCTATTTTTGTAACAAACTGTTTTGGGGTTTTTTCATGTTGAAGATTAAAAGCTCAAGCTGCAATGGGGGTCCTCACTTCTTCAATAGATTTGTGGTTTAGGACTGATATATTAGAATTAGAATCAGATTAAGGTGTGGTATAAAGTGAAATTACAGGGCAACTTTTTTATAAATTCAGTGTTTGTTAGCAGTGGTGCTGTTCATTGTAGATTATTTAATTTTGTCATTTGTATCTTAAAAGCAATGGAGGAGCACCAAGTGCATGAAGAACACTAAAACTATAAACTTAATAATTTGATGTATATATATATCAATAATTTGATGTATATATCAGAGTGTGTACTCAAGCTTTACCTAAAAATTTAATCATGAGCTGCTTTAGGGGAATTTCTGTGGTGCATTAACATTCACTCCCTCATACTCATTTGCTCACACTCAGGGCATCAATATGACTTTATTAAATGTCATTAACTTTCGTTAACTTTGACGTTTTTCCTTCCTTTCTCTCTGTGCTCATCTTGCAGTCTGAAGAATCCAGATCCAGTTTTAAGGCTATTTATATTACTATTATCATTAGCAGTGCTAGTATTGCCATCATTATTATGCGATGATTAAAATTGATATCAATTTAATTTTCTCAACAATCTATGCTACTGCGTGTATAAATGACATTGTAGTACTATAAACATTAGATTCAGAACTGACTAGTCTAAACCTATAAGTCGATACAACTGTTATATAGCTCCTTTCTCTTTCCCCCATTTTTCCTTTCACCCCAACCAGGTGAGGCAGCTGGCCTCACATTATTGAGTCTGGGTCTGTCCAAAAATGTTTCCAGTTAAAAGGGAGTTTTTTCTCTCTCTCCACTGATGACTAGTGCTTGCTCACTGTGTGAACTGTTGGGTTTCTCTTCTCTCTTTAATATTGTAACGGTTTCTGTCTTACTATGTACGGCGCCTTGGGATCATGACGCTACACAAATAAAATTGAATTGATTTCCGTGCTTGCGTTCTCTCTTTCAGTTCCCACGTGTTGTAGATACATGTGCTGACTTTCTTGGCAAGTGTCTGCACCTAGAGAACTGCATTGGTATCCTGAATCTGGCTGAAAGTCACGCCTTGTCAGCGCTGAAGACCAGGGCTCAGGACTACATCACCTCTCAGTTCTCCCAGGTGGTTCAGCAGCAGGATTTCCTGGAGCTGCCAGCGGAATCGATGGAGAGAGTCCTAGAGAGTGACAACCTTGATGTCAAGTGTGAGGAGTGTGTTTTTGAGGCATTCATGCTTTGGGTTAGAGCCCGGCAGGATGAACGCTATCCCTTACTGGCCAAGTTACTCTCACATGTGCGACTGCCATTACTAAATCCAGCATATTTTGTGGAAAAAGTGGAGTCGGATAGCCTGATACGGCAATGCAGTGAGGCCTTTCCTCTGTTGCAAGAGGCCCGCAGTTATCACCTCTCTGGCACGGAGGTAAGTACACAGGGGAAACCTGTAGAGTATCATTAGGTCTGTCTAGGTCAGGAGTCTCCAACGAGTAGCTTGTGAGCTACCACTAGCTCCCAGTCCCTTACCGAGTAGCCAAAGGTTTCAATAATGAAACATACCCTGCTTACATTTTTATCCAATCAAACTCAGGGGTGTCACGCCCCTTCTAAGACTAAATTATCATTTACCAATTATATGTCAAACAGTGGCGCTGCTGTCAGCTTGATGAGTGTGTCAAATAAAAGTTCAGACTGTCAGATTTACATTTATATGACACTTCAGTGGACGCCTCTCTCGCTGACTCCATGCAGTGCCAGTCATCTCACTAAAAGGAAATACTCCAGGTAGAGATTTTCCGATACCATTTTTTCCCGCCCGATACCGATACCGATACTTGTGCTGTGGGTATCGGCCGATACAGAGTACCGATACCGATACCAGTGTGTTATAAAAAAAATAAAATATCATACTACGCCTGCATGACTGTGATATGATTATCATGGGTGGTAAGGTTTGTAAAACCTTTAACGAAAAACGTTAATAAATACAACAAATGGACACCATTTATTTTTACCAGTGATATATTTCGTTTTTCAGCTTGTACGTTTGTTGACTCTGGTCCAAACACCGCAGCACTGGCAGAGCTTCATGTTTCCATGACGACTGACCGGGAAAGGACGCACGTGACATAATTTTTACATGACTACAGATTGTTAAAATTAGTCTCTCAAGTAACGCTAAACTTTAAAAACAGAGGCATACATACGCAGGACACAGGTACGCTGGTTAGTTGTAGCGCTGCTCTTTTCGTTTAATAAATGGGCCGCTCCAGTTTGAATGTAGGCACGCTAATGGAGCTAGCGCAGCTAACAACGCTAACGGAGCTAACTGGTAAATACTGCCAAACCGCCGACATGATGAGCTAACGTTAGCTCCTTGTCTACAGGTGTCGGGTGATTAGTTCTTCTTCACACCTCTAAAACAGCACAGCGCAACTGTTTCAAGAGCGGCGAAGAAGAACCGTGTCAGAGCTAACGGAGCTCTAATAAATTACATGGTATCGGATCGGTGCATGGACTCCAGTACTTGCCGATACCGATGCCCACATTTTCGGCAGTATCGGAGGCATTTCTTCTGTCAAAGTAGCTCACAGAAAAAAAAAGGTTGGAGACCCCTGTTCTAGGTAGTCTTAATGGTTAAAAGATTTAAGGAGTAGCTGATTGACTTTATGATTAAAACACATCTAAAATCTTTTGTAGGTGGTCTCTGAACGAACCAAACCCCGTGTGCAGCACTTCCTCTCAGAGGTATTCCTGATAATCGGAGGCTGCACTAAAGATGAGCGTTTCGTTTCCACTGTCACCTGTTTGGACCCGCTCAGACGCAGCAGACTCGAGGTTGCCCGGCTGCCGATGACAGAGATGGAGAATGAGTCGCAAAACCGAAAATGGGTGGAATTTGCTTGCATCACCTTCCGCAATGAACTGTATATATCTGGTGAGAAAAGCTAGTCAATTCATTTTTTTTCCCAATTATTACTTCCTGTCAGGTGTAACCTCTACAGTACTGTTCAGAGACTGATGGGTTGCTCTAATTGTTGAGCAAAAGCAAGAGCACAGATACTGTCATTGATAAAGATTCAGTGATGAGAAACTATAGTGTCTGTACTGTGGAGGGACCTTCTATAATGCGTCTGTTGTTGCAGGAGGTAAGGAGACACAGCATGATGTTTGGAAATACAACGGTGCCCTGGACAAGTGGATCCAAATTGAGCCCCTGTCAACTGGGCGATGGAGGCACAAAATGGCAGTCCACGGGGGGAAGGTTTATGCACTGGGTGGATTTGATGGAGGTCAGAGGCTTGCAAGTGTAGAAGCCTATGATCCCTTTCACAATCGTTGGACACAGGTAAACAGCTGACTCGAAGCAAGATATAAGTTTAATACATTGAGGGTCAATATGAGATTTAGACAATTTTTTAATCTGTTAAATTTAGACCCCTGAGAAAACTGCCCAGCCCCAAACAGCAGACAGAAAGTTAGAGATACAGAGAATACTGCACTCATACACACACATATCATCCTCTGTGTCCACCAAACCCAGCAAATACCCTTGTTCTCATCACAGGTGACACCTCTTGGAGAAGGTGTGAGTTCGTTTGCTGCTGCGACCTTTGACAGATGGATCTACGTGATTGGTGGCGGGCCAAACGGGAAGCTGGCAACTGATAAGGTTCAATGCTGGGAGCCTGGGACAGACTGCTGGGAGCTGCGGACGCCCATTCCCATTGAAACTAAATGCACCAATGCTGTTACATTCAAGAACTGCATCTATATAGTCGGTAAGTTGTGTTTTCAAGTATTTAATTTATTTAGGTATTTATTGTACATTTACGCTTAAACATTTTTTTACTGCAGATATGTTGACTGGTTAGAGTGCAGGAAAGGCCCAGATGATCCTGGTAACATTAATTAGTAAAAGTAATTAATTTAATTTCTTAAAGCTGTGCAATGAATGCCTACATTATGCCTCTATTCAATACTGAGGGAAGTATTCCTCCTCATTTATTTGACAACCTATAAACACAAAATTAGTTGTACCTACAGCTTCACATTAGGGAAAATCAACTAGTACATCAGTTCTTCAAATAATAACTCAGCCGGGATGTTTTATGGCAGTAGCAGTACTTTTACTTTAGTAAAGAGGGTCCATAACAATTTAGTGGTATTCAATTTAGAGGATCTGTGTGTATGAGTCTGGTGTAAAATGTATATATTTGCACATAACTTATTTGTACTTATTTGACACAACAATATTAATAATAAGTGATCAATTCTGCTTGCTGCCAGGTGGTGCGATGCATGCCATGTACTGCTACTCCCCTCTGTCTGACTCATGGACCCTTGTGACTCGTCTGGGGGAGAGAGCAAGCTGTGCCATTGCTGCCTGTAACAATAAAATCTTCATCACTGGAGGCCGAGATAACAAAAACCAAGTCATCTCTACAGTGATGTGCTGGGATGTTGCCCGTGAGGTGCTGACAGAGGAGTGTGTCCTACCTATGGGTGTCTCGCACCATGGCAGTGTGACACTGATGAAATCCTACACACACATACACAAAATGACACCACAAGAGAGCCAATGACACATGTTTATGCAAATGTGCAAAAACGGAAAACAATGTATTATCATGAAAGTTATTTATTTGTTTATGTTTACTTCATTGACAGGAAATTATATTTAGGGTTTGAGCACAAGGTGCGTAGAACCCTATTGAAACTGAAGGAATTCTTATTATTCTTCGTAGAAGTAAATCGGCTTTTTGAGGCCTTTCCCATTCCCCAAAACTCATGGATTTCTCATGGATCAGACCTGGTGTCTGACACTGGTTTGGGGAATGAAAAATGAAAAATGAAAATCAGCTTTCATTAGGTGGCTTTCTCTCGCGTTTCACGTAAATGAACGGAAGTTGATACACATGTTAATCATGTCAGGACGGTCATAAAAGTCAATGAGGGCTTTGACGTAACTTCTACAGGAAGGCCGCCATCTTGGGTTGAACGGCCATTTTTGGGCCATTTTACACCAATGGTATTTGAACGAACTTGTCCTAGAGCTTTGGTGTGATCACCTTCAAACTTGGTGCAGTCACTGTGGACAAGTTGAGGAGCTTACGATGCTTATGGTTAGTTAAAATGTCACATGGCGTATGAGAACGAGTGCGGCAAAGTTGGCGAAAATTTTGAATTTCTTGCAACACACAGCAAAACTCTTATAACTTCATGATGGAAGGTCCGATCTCAACCAAACGTGCGATGATAGATGATGGGCCAGTGCTGAAGACGTCTATGTAAAAACTGTCAAGTTTGAAAACATCGCCTCCTGGTGGTGACAAAATAAACAAAAACAAAAAAGTTACTTTATGATTTCGAAAATAACTTTTATAGAGACTACGTATCCAACTCAAAATTGGTGAAAACACTCAAAACACGTGGTAGATGATGCGTGCTGAATATGATGGCAGATCGTATAACGGTGTTGCCTTTGTGACGGAAGGTCCGTTCCCAACCAAACTTGTCAGGATTGATGATGGGTCGTTGCTGAAGACGACTATGTTGCTGAAAACAGTACATTTTGAAAACAGCGCCTCCTGATGGAAGCAGAAAATACTAAAAAAACAAACTGTTACAATTTTGCAAATCCTGGTCCAATCTGAACAAACTTGCTATGATTGATGATAGTCCGGCCCTGAAGCTGCCTGTATGAAAATATTTAATTTCCAAAACTGTGCCCCCTGGTGACAGCAGAGGGAATTACACTTACAGTTTTAGATGCTGCTCTAACAAGGATTGTTGTATCCACCTGAAACTTGATATGTGATACCCAAGACCTGTCCTGAACATGTCTGTAAAAGATTACCTCCCCCTAGGAAGTAGAAGCCCGAAACAGGAAGTAAAGTCTAACATTGTCCGATCTGCACGGAACTTGATATTTGAGTCAAGGGACCTTCCCTGAATACGTTTACGGACAGGCCTTCCACCCAAGAGGAAGTTGGCCATTTTAAACAGGAAGTACCCTCTAACATTGCGCAGGGACGCCACTGAAAATAATTAGCACTGAAAATAACTAGTACCGCAAGCGGTGAATGAACGGGAGATGAGCTAGAGGCGTGCATGGCGACATGGGCACACGAAGACTTGCGAGCCCTCAAGCTCAAACCTGTTCAGAACCGCTTGCGGTACTAGTTTTTAAATTTCTTTGTTCCATATAACACAAATCATTAAAACCAATTCATTTTGTGGACAAAATAAAAAAACATAATTTCCAGGTTTGAGAAACAATGATCAACATTATCTGGTCCAAGGAATTGAAAAAAATAATTGACTGGTCAATTGATTAGGAAAAAAAATAAATAAAATAAAATCAGCCCCCCTCTCCACAAAAGCATCATCACAACCAAAATGTCAGTCAACTCTTCTTCCTGTTGAATTTATGATGCACTGGATGCTGAGACTGGAAGAATCGTCTCCTCGCCCCTCTCTCCATCTTGGGTCACCAGTGTTTGCAGCTTGCAACAAGCCACTGACTATTTTGTCTACCGCTCGGTTGTTCCAAGTTTGATCTTTACTTGTAACATCTTGTATATCTGTACCTCACACTTTGGTGTTTTATTTAACTGTTAACATTTCCTGCACTAATGTGTGGAGCGTTATCTGGCTGTGATTCATCACATCACCTACCTGAGGCTGAGACAATCAGAAATATTAGCATTGCATGTGTGGCTGCTCATATTGCTGCTGGTGTTAGGTACTGCAACACTGTTCAAATAACTATTTGAATAGCACTTTTTAAAACAACTCTACAAAGTGCTTTCCATAGTAGAAAAATAAAACCTTTAAGCATAAAATGGTAAAGACAGAATTAAAAGATAAAATGAAAAGGCATATGAAATAAAATAGTAAAAATACATCTGTAGTTAAAAGAAGGCATTTTAAAGCAAAGTAGTCTAATGTTCGGTGGTATGGTTCTTTGCATTAGCCATATTTAGTGTTAGTGGCTAGAAGTAAGGAAGTGAGATGGGGGCAAGTAGCAGCATCACCATCCACTGTAGCATTCCCTGCTTTAGAGTCCAATTCATTATATTCCCTTTAAAATCTTGTACAAATCCATATAAGGTTTGAGTTTTCTGGTTAAGATCAACCAAACACTTGGAGCAGTGTCAAAGGGGGCCAAGTCTACAGTAACAGATCAGTTCAATTCGTATTAAAATAATTCCACATCTTTAAGTTCAAAGCACTAACTAGTCAAAAATAACACTCACCACAGAATCACTGAAAAAATACAAGTCAACCATAAAGTTAAGAACAAAAGTTTTACTTTATATAAAGAAGGCAATAAATACAAGTTTTCAATGTCTAACATTACAGGCTGAAAGTAGCAGTGTCTGTACACCATCACCATCTACAAGTGATGTGATTTACACTATAAACCTGTCCATTCCAATCCTTTGTTTCGGAGGAAGATAAATGCATATCATGACAAGCCGAGTCACAAAATCAGATGGATCCTTGTCTGATTTTGGAAACTGCACAGCCATAGTATGCCAATCAGTCAGGATCTGTGGCCAGATTTCCTCACACACAGAGAAGAAGGGGAAGGACAAAATGCCTTACCATGTTACGAGTCGACTCAATTTACCTTGTTCTCTGTTGTGTGAAGAAGACCCAGCTCATAAAATCTTGACTGATTTAAAAAGTGAGCAATTAAATAACTCAAACATCGATGCTGTTGGGTCATGCAGAGGGCTTGCGATTTTTTACAGACTGAAACAGGCTGAAAGTAGCAGTGTCTGTATTTTAGTGCGGTGATACATCACATGTACAGTGTTTTGTCATGTGTGATTGTGGGTCAGTGGGGACGGGGGGGGGTTAAAGTCCATTTAAAAAAAAAAAAAAAAAAAAATGTAATCTTGGTGACCATGTCCTGTTCGGCAGAGTGACGTAGCAGCCATTGATGCATGTGTACAGTTTCGCAAGGTCCAACATCTAACAAAAAAAATAAAATAAATAAGAGTCAGCACACTTTAGTATTAAGTAAATATGGATTAAACATATTGAGTACCATCTGAAAGAACGTACCTGAAGACATCCCGTGGAAAAGGTTGGTTCATCTTGGGCGAAGTCCTCGTCGTAGAAGAGTTGGTTCATCTTGGGGAAGTCCTCGTCGTAGAAGGGTCGGTTCATCTTGGGCTAAGTCCTCGTCGTAGAAGGGTCGGTTCATCTTGGGCTTGGTCATCACCGTAGCCATCCAGGACGGGACTTCTCCAGGTCGTGGTGTCCAACATGGAGCGCCGCAGCCTTCATCTCTTCAAAACAAGGAAGAATTTGATAAAGTCACAAGAAAAAAAAAAAAGAAGTAAAGTGACAAAGCTTCAGGTAGCTCACCTGGTCAAGTGTGACAGGTCCTCACATCCAGTCAGAGCTCACCGATGGATGCCCTCCCTAACCTATACCTGCCTTTCCTGTCCTACACTGACAGTTACAAGCAATCTTTGCCAGCCATTTGGGATGATGCTAACCCCAATGTTTTGGTCGGCTGCATGAAAAACTGTAAATCTACCAGTTGCCCAGACAAAAGTTCCTTCTGATTCTGTAGCCTCGCCACAAAAAGGTCTTCTGCTGAAACCCTCATTTTGCTAAGCATGAAATCAATTCCACTTTCCTGTCCTCAGATCTCATTTTCTCTCCCTGCAGCCTTTCAACAGCCATTGCTGTTGAAACATCTGCAAGAGGCAGCAGTTTCACAATTCAGAGCTTCTCGTGTGTTTAGCAAGACGTGGCACCAGAGTATTGACAAAGCAGACACCTGAAAATGCTTGACCCCAATTTAAACAAATGCTTCACCATCTACAAGTGATGTGATTTACACTACAAACCTGTCCATTCCAATCCTTTGTTTCGGAGGAAGATAAATGCATATCATGACAGGCCGGGTCACAAAATCAGATGGATCCTTGTCTGATTTTGGAAACTGCACAGTCATGGTATGCCACTCAGTCAGGATCCGTGGTCAGATTTCCTCACACACAGAGAAGAAGGGGAAAGACAACATGCCTTACCAAGTTACGAGTCGACTCAATTTACCTTGTTCTCTGTTGTGTGAAGAGGACCCAGCTCATAAAATCTTGACTGATTTAAAAATTGAGCAATTAAATAACTCAAACATCGATGCTGTTGGGTCATGCAGAGAGCTTGCGATCTTTTGCATGGTTTCCCAAACATTTAGAGGTCAGGTTACTGACCCCAAAAATGTCAACTCAATGATTTTTTTTTTCTCCTAAACTAATGAACCATTTGGGTAAATTAGATCAAGCATTTAAAAGGTGTTCACATTGTTAATAGTCTAAAGACACTTCTTACCCAACACATGAAGATGCAGTGGATCAGGATACGGCTACCTTTAGCAGATGCAACAGCAGCAGTGGCTGGTGGAAGGCTGCAGGGAGAAAAAAATTGATATGGAGACAAGTTGGAGGAATCATTTAATGCACAGCTCAACAAGAGTTAAAACGGAGAGAAACTTTAGGGCAAGTCTACAAAAATCAGAGGAGGAACTTCACCAACACATCTAAGAGATAGCAGTTTCTCATGCAACCAACCAAGACATTGGGATTAAGCATCTTCCTAATGACTCTACAAGCTGCCTAAATTGTGAAATTTGAAGGTTAACCCCATGCTCTATCAAAAATCCCACTTTGGGCAAGCCATAAAGTGCTATCATTTCAACCAGCTGCCAGCTTCGCAAATAAGAAGCAAAAGACCACTTGTGTTTACACGTTTACATGATCACTGTTAACCACAAAGCTCCAGACACCAAGTCAATCCAAGAAACAAACCAAATGACGAAAAATAAATTAAATAGCTGCAGCTGCTCACTCCTGCTACAAGAGATTACTTGCACAACAGTCTTTAACATAAAGCCAAATTCTGTCTGAATTCAGCCTACAGAATAAAGGTTTTATTTCAAGTCTTATCGAAACGTAAAAAGTTTGAACATTTGGCGCAACTTTCACTTAAATAATCTGAGTTGTCTCTCTGCCAGGTTTGTGTCCTCCTAAAGAAAAGAAACGCGCTCTAATCCTGCAACCTACAATCTAATTTTTGAAAGAAACTATGCAGGATAGCCCTGCATCCCTTAGGCGAGTAACGCATAGTTTTGCAGAGGAAGATAAAAATCCCCTGCTGGGAGGCCTCCCAACATAACGCGCAAAAAGACTATGAACACAAAAAGGTTCAACTCCTTTAGAGGGAAATAAACTTGGCAGAGTGAGACAAGTCAGCATTAATATTGAATTCGATTTCAGTTAGCGACTACAAAGGCTGATGGCAGTACGTAAAGTTTAAGACTTAAATGGATATCAAAAGTTTGCCAACAAATGCCAGATTTAAAGTTATCATAACATTATCCATGGGCTGAATAACACCTACAATCTAATGTGACTACACTTGCATATAAATCAAAAGTTTAGCTTCATAATCAAATCAGGAACCAGTTATCTTATCAAAGCAATTACCAGTTGAGAATAAAGGAAGACCTGGTCTAGCTCATCAGAACTACATTTTTACAGCACTTTGAAAGAACTTTAGACAAGCTACAGTAAACTTTGATGCATGTACTACATAATTCATCAGCTTCCACGTTTATCAACAGTCCATTTTGCAACTATGATAACTGAGATTCAAGACCAAAATTACATTTTTAAATTAAAGCCATTTCAAAATAAGGTAACAGAATTTCCTGCAGAAATCAGACGCCTCAAGACTAATCAACTTTAAAATCATCCATTTAAGTTGAGACTAAATAAAGTGACTAAATCCGACACCAGACACACAGACCAGACAAACAAGACAGAAAGACACACAGGACAGACAGATGAGAGACAGACAGACAGACAGAACAGCGAGAGAGAAACAGTGACACATGCCATGATGGCAATCTTGGCATGTGTCAGTGTGTAAATAAAGGCCTTTGCACTTTGCACTGCAAAAAATTTTGATTACTGTAACGCCAGTGTGTCAGGCATTGTAAATGTTTAGATGCAAATTAACTTTATAAATTGAGTGGACATGATTTACCAACAAAGATCATGTGGCAAAGGCCTGTAATACTTACCTGAAAGGCAAAAAATGTACCTGTTTTTGAAAGAATTTGAATATTCGCTTGTTTAATTGGTGCGCATCTTGCCAGTCTTGCAGCATAAATTTTGTTCACCTTTCTGGTGCAGTAAAGTCAATTGGAGTGTTAGTCTTGGTCCAAAGGTCAGATTAACGTCAGTCATCACACAGACACACACTCCAAGTCAGTCAGTCATCACACAGACACACACTCCAAGTCAGTCACTCTCACAGAGTCACTCTCACAGAGTCACTCTCACAGAGTCACACACACAGTCACTCTCACAGAGTCACACACACAGTCACTCTCTCACAGTCACTCTCTCACAGTCACTCTCTCACAGTCACTCTCTCACAGTCACTCTCTCACACGCACGAAAACTTAGTAGGAAAAACAGATCAGAAATGATAGACTGGCATGATGAACACCAAGACCAAGTACAGTCATGACACAGAGGCCATGAAGAATCAAGATTCAGGTCAGAGCAGGTATAGTAATGGCACGGCGGCCAAGCAAGAAAGAAAAACTGCACTTAACATTTGAAATTTTACCTAAACCTAACTAAAACGCAATCTAATTAAGATGGACATGCAGGGATGTCGGTGCTCCTCTTGACTGATGCTAGAAGAAAGGTACAGGTTAGTTCACTTACTGTGCATGGACGCGGAAGGCACCCATGTTTGCCTATATAAAATGACTATACGCGCAAGGCCAGACGTACAATAACACAAGTAGACTATGAAGGCGCGGGCACAGTTAGCGATCAAGGCCGACTTGCATTAAGGGACGTATGGCCATACAAAGGCAATGGCAAAGCTGCCATCTAAAGCCAGGTACTGTAGATCACCAGGATCTATTTAAGCGTTCTAGGGCTAGCGGTAGATTAATGGCCACGATGGAAAAGAGGAAAAAAAGAAAAGGCACAGCGGCCAAGAAGTCTTAACCTTGTGACAGAGTGTACAAGGCACAACCCTCAGCTATTTGACAGATTCAGAAGAAAGCAGGAGAATAGAAAGAACGTGGCCATGTTGGACAATGCAGATAGATGTAGGCACAGTGGCCAAGAAAGAGTGGGGACACAGCGGCCACCCAGAATTAAATCATGACACCTACTATTTGACAATCTTCATGAAGATCAATCTGGGGGGAAAAAAAACAAACAAAAACATGTTTGAGTCCAGTATCCAGCCTTGACAATGTTCAAGTTCATACCGTTACAGGTGTAAAATAACTAGGTAAGGTGTTCTACAATGTGTTTGTATGAGGTACAGACATGGTTCACCCAGCCTGAGATATAAAGACTCACTTTCAGTGAAAACATTGCTGCCAGCACAAATTCTATTCTAACAGTGAAACAAAGAAATTAACATAATCACAAGTGATGTAGAACAAAGTTGATTAAGATTTAACAAATGCCTTTTAAGTTCAAGTATAGAAATGTCAGTAGCCACACTCTTTAAAAACACAAAAAACTTATATTATACATGTGTGATTAAATTAATATGATATATTGCCATCACTTAAATACATTATGAAAATTAGCCATAACATTTTCAATAATGTAGTAAATTATATCTAAAGGTGTCACTCACCTTTTTTTAACTGCCTCAGCCTTTTGTATATGGCGGGTCCGACCAGGTCTCTGTGAGCAGGAAGCAGGTTGTTCCTTTAAAAAAAAAAAAAAATATATATATATATGCAACAATGAAATGGTATTTACTGCAACTGCACTTCAAATTGTTATTTCAAAAAGAAACGAAACATCAAAAACAGATGATGGAAATATGACTACACTAGTGTAAGGAGAAGAAATGATTACAGAATAAGCCACTCCCCTTCCTATATATTTTTTAAGTTATTTCATTTCAAATGTTAAGAGGTTATTATGTACGAAGGAGTATTAGGGCCAGCCAAAAAAAACCCACAAAAAACAGCCAATTGCTAAAGGTTCTGAGGGTCAATTTAGCATACTATTTCTTTGCATCGACAAGTCAATAACACACAACTCGGAATTTGTTGGAATTTACAAAGAGCGGCTTAGTGGTTCTGGATAATTCCTGACGTGATCGCCAGGTGAGGGGCGTGCGCAAGGAAATAAAACACGGGGAGCAACACTTATACGAGACGGCAGAGAAAAAACATCACGCCTTAATTTTATTTTAATTTCCAGAACACATTTTTTTAATTACGACACTGGTCAATGTATAGTAAATCCAGCATTTTCCAACACAGTGCTCGAATTTAAAGCACATTTCAAACCTTGAAAACACTATATTTAAAATCAATCACTTTCCAGACTTTCAAGGCTCTGTAAGAACCCTGAATGTATAACGCTGAATCTGTTTTTAAACATTTAACATAAAAAACAAATAAGTCTTTCCAGTGAAAAACTCAATTATAATGACCATGAGTGCAACAGTGAGTTAACATAGCACAGCAGCCATTTTAACTTGTTTTTAGTCTTGTTTTGTCTATTTTGATAATGGATTGGTTTAAGTGTTTGAGTTTCAGATTTTTTTTATTTTGTTAAATGTGAATATTTGCTAATTTATTTGCTCTATTTAAGCAATCACTGAATCCAAATAATTTAAGAATATAAGTGAATTTAGAAACAGTGAACAACATTTAACATTTTATGGACCAAACATGAAAATAAATGACAGGTTAATGAAAATAGAAATTAGTTGCAGCCCCATTTAAACCAATGATTTAACTGCTGTAACCAGACTCAACGGCTGCCAATTTAGATATCTAGCTGACAGTGAGGCACAGCTTGTATATTGAGGTAAGGCTAAGTTTGAGCATATAATTCAGCAAACAGAGTCACCATTAAGATAACTTGACAAAAGTTACTCACCATTCTGGACGGGACACCAATCTGGACCAGGTCGAACACGCCATCCTGGAGCGCCTTGCTGCGTTTTTATACAGGAGCTGATGCACGCGGCCACCTTTTCGGCGTCTGACGTCACGCAGCGGTAGTTTTATTTTTTTTTTTTCTCTTCTTTTTTTTAAAGTTCCTTCCTTTTTTGAGGTTTTATGGCGGTTGGTGCATTACCGTCACAAGTTCCCTCCTCCCGGAACAGTTTCAGTAGCGAAGCAGCGACACTTTTTTCGCGTCTTTTTTTTTTCGTTCCACGGCTCGTGCAGCTTCTCTTCAAAGTAACATCCCGGAACTGTTGGCTGGACGAAGATTAAATAAGAAGAGGAGGAGGAAGCAATCAGCGGTCATTAGCTGATTGAAAAACACCTGCGTGAAGATGAGCAGGTGTGTTGTGTGTCACGAGTCTCCGCTTTATGCGCCTTCTTCTTCTTTTCTGAGGTTTAATGGCGGTTGGCAAACAACGATTTGGTGCATTACCGCCACCATCTGGTATGGAGTGTGGATCGAAACATTGATCTAACTGAACTATTACTTAAAAGTAAAAATAATAAAATAAATAATCATTTATATATATATATATATATATATATATATATATATAATTATATATATATAATTATATATATATATAATTATTATTTATTTTTTATATATATTTTATATATAATAAATATATATATATATATATATATATATATATATATATATATATATATATATATATATACACAGATATACATAGGCAAGGCAAGTTTATTTGTATAGCGCCATTATATACACAAGGCAAATTCATAGTGCTTTACAGAAGCAAGTAAATACATTGGAAATTAAAACAAAATCAATTAAAAAAAATCAAGTAGCCTATAGAAATAAAAAAAGTTTAAAACATTAAAAACATTTAAAAAAAAAAAAAAATCTGGCAGACAAGAATCTTTCTGCATACTACAAAACACAAAAAAACAACAACCTATACACACACACACACACACACACACACACACACACACACATCCTATATCCTCCCAATCAACTTGGTAGTTTTAAGAAACTGAAGTAATATATTGTAACACTCACTCCGGTTCTTCCGCAATACATCTACCAACTCCAATTCCTCATCAATGTCTCTCAACTTTTTAATCATTACTTCTCTCTCCCTTTGGTATTTCTGACATTGAAATAAATCTATATTATTATGTCCTGTTGCTGCTTTTGCCGCCTTGTCTGCTATTTCGTTCCCTTTAACCCCAATGTGTGCTGGTATCCATAAACATATTACTGTGAGTCCCATCATCTGAATTCTATATAATGTTTGTTGTATTTCTATTATGAGGTCGTGTCTGCTTTCAGAATGGCTGGACTGTAGGCTTGTGATCAGTAACGCGATATGTAACGACGTTACTTTATTCAGTAAATAATAATGTAAGGTGTTGTTTTTTTAAATACACTAACTCCATGTCCGTTACCAAACGCTGCATTACTCCTTTCCTTTTGGTGAGGTTTTACAACGGCTCACAGTTCTCATAACATTTTAGCGCTCAATAAAGTTTATTTGAATTGAGGTAAAAAAAAAAGCACTTGTCGCCCTCTAGCGTCCCACACGTAATCAAACACGCGCCATGAAGAGGACTGGACAGGTCAGGGCATGATGGCGAGCGAGAGCGGAAGATAAGTTTCTCCTCGTGAGGTATTCACATTATTTTCAACTGGAGAGCAGAGGGAAAAACAGCATTTGGGTAACATAGCAGACTGTGTCCCGGTTCAATACTTTCTACGCCGGACAACAGCAACAGCAATCTGCTGACATTTACACACTCCGTTTCTGGCTGTTATTGTGTTGAAGTGTGGAGACGTTTTTAAAAAAATGTTTTATTGTGAAGTTCTACTTTCCAAGAGACCGGAAACTGCGGTGTCGCAATTGGGTGAAACTAACTTTCACTCTTCACAATTCTTGTGAAGTGTGTGCAGACGCACCTGTCGCAGGTACCGCGGGGAGTTTTGTTTTTAAAAGTTTTATGGTTTTACCTTTTCGACTCTACATTTCGGGAATGACAACACCTTACGTCGACCAGAAAAGTGACCGTATAAGTCACATGGCGGCCGCATACCTGTGAGTTACATGCTGTCGTAAAAATGGTTCGTCGCTTCTTCCTGGCCTGGTGTGTCCTCACGTCCTGCATAGGTGAGTTGTTTGCCATTGTAGTGATTTATTTTCCCGCTTGGACATGAAAACGGGAAGAGAGACAGCAGTACATTATTTACCTATGGCCTAAGAGTATGAACAAGTTCGATTGTGTAAGAACAGGTAATAACAAGTCTATGGCTCAGAAGAGTTGGCTTTTTCCTTTTATACATAATTTCTGATTTACCTAAAGACACACCTTGAGATTGTTCTTTCATTGAACTTCCAATCTGCATATTTGAGCTCGTAGTATTTGCGTTTAAGTTTAACATACTGTTCCTACAAATGTTCATGCAAGTATATAATGACATAATTACATTTTCCTAGATTTATAATAAGCCATTTTGTAAATAAGGGCCTTGCTTTACGGAGACTGCCATCTTGTGTCGCCATGATACTAAAACAGCCCGAATGCAGAGTGCATGTTTCATGCTTTGATGAGTCTTAAGTTTGTTATTATCTGCGGTCTCTCCTTTTGAATGTCACTAATTCTTACACAATGGGCAGCTCAACGGGCAAATTCAAATTGACACTGCCTTCCAAAGGATAGCAGCAAACAGTAATTAGAGATAAACAAAATGTAGGGCGAATAAATAAGGTAACATAACTACTATATATGCAACATGAGCAATATAAGGTGACGGTTTGTCCTGTTTTTTAATGGAATATGCTCTAAAACTTGAGTCTGTAGCTGAACCTGCTCATAAACTGCCTCAGTTCAGCACAGAGGGGATGAGAAGGGTTATCTTGTCCATAATGGCTTTTCAGCTTCAATCTCATCCTCTGTCACTGTCTGCACACTGTTGAGCTCCATCCCCACCACAGAGCTCACTTGTCTTACCAGCTTTTTCAGTTTATTGGCGTCTAAACTCCCTGTGCCACCCTTTTTTAATACTTTGTATGCAGATAATGAACTGTCACTTTTATCCTAAAAATCATAAATCATGTACAGATCCTGCAAGTATCATACTTTACTCTCTCTGTTGTAGCTTATTTCTTTCTTTCTTTATATTCTGACAAAGAGGCTGTTCTCTGTGGTGCTTTTTCACTCTAGTTTTGCACTGTTAGATTGACTTGTATTTAATTGTATTACATTATAACCTTATATCCACATGGTCTTCTTTGTGGGGTGGGAAGTGGTCAGTTGAAATGTGTTACCTGAGCCCTGTGTGATAGATGGTCTGAAATGGAGGGCATATTGCAACTCCCGTCTTTGTGTAAGAGTGGTTTCTGGTGCTGGATGTGAATGGCCTCCTTCATCTTTCTCTGCAGTCTCCTGAGCCGTTATTTAGACTGCATTCACAATGCTGTTTCCCCATAATGTCTGGTTTATTGATAGCTGATGTTGTTGCCCTCAAGCCCACAAGGTTATTCATATTAAAAAAAAATATGTCCTTTCAGAAAACCAAGAAAGAGTTTTCCATAGAACTTTTTCGACATTGGAATCAAGCAGAGTAAATGCATCGATATATGTGATATTAATGTTATTGCTGACAAGCATAATGATGGCTCAAGAACAAGTTTCTGAGAAGAAGGTACACATGGTCCCTGTGTTGTCAGTCCATGGTGTCTTGCTTGTGGAAGAAGGTAGCCATTTGCTAAGGCCGTTTTCATGTGCATTGTCATCTTTTAATTAGTTGAAGCTAAACTGCCAATCACAGCAATCCCTATTATTGCTGCTGAACCAAAAAAAAACACACTGACAAGAGGGAATTGGCATCTAGTCTGACTCTGTTTAGCAACAACATGAGTAAAGCTAGATGCATCAATGATGTCTAAAAAGTTGACCAATTTTATTAATCAACAAATCATTTCAGTTTTCAATTCATTATCTCTGTGATGCCAAGCACAAGTTAAGGAATATCTGCTCAACAGTGGAGGACACTGATGTGAGAAACACCATTTTAATGGTTATATAAAGGCTAAGATACTTGAACACATTGCCTAATTTTAGGCCACTTTATACACCCACTTGTTGGTCATATGATTGAAGTTCCATACCGTGGTCATGCAATGATCACAAGGTTGAAGGCCAAAATCCTTGATATATATTTTTTTCTTATTATTACATTGTAAACAACAGAAAATATATCTTCTTATATCACAGTTAAGAGTTTTACAACAAGTTATACTAACTGTATCGAAACTGGTCAGTGAATTTGAATGAGCACATGACTCATGAAGACTGAACATTATAAACGTGACTCAGATTAACTGTCTACCTCCATTTATATTTTATGCAACCACAAAAAGGTAAAAAAAAAAAAGGCTTATAATGAGTTGTATGGGAGAGTGCACAATCAGGAAGGAGAAAATGACTTGAATTGATTGGCAAGACAGAGAGACAGAACTGGAAAGGATGTGCAGCAGGTTAGAGTGATTAAGTATGTGATTAAGGACATTGATGGAAATGTTCTAACAAGTGAACAGAGTGTGAAGGAGTACTATGAGGAGCTGAAGAATAAGTTAAATTAGAGAGCGAGAGGAGAACAGATGGCGGAGATAGTGCCTCAGGAGTGGAAAGGCAGTTGGTTGCGGTGTCATACCTGTGTGGAGGTATGTAGATGTCTAGGAAAGATAGCAGTGGACTTTTTGACCACATTGTTTCACACACTCTTGGAGAGTGAGAAAATACTTTTGTAATGGAGACGAAGTATAGTGGTACTGGTTTTCAAAAACAAAGGTGATGTGCAGAACTGTAGTAAATTACAGACGCATAAAGTTGCTCATTGTGTTCCTGTTGGGTTTCTTTGTAATAGTTGTTTACCATGTAAAGTTCCCTGAGATACTGTGTGTTATGAATTGGCGCTATACAAACAAAATTGAATTGAATCTGCCACACTATAAAGAGTAAGAAGCTTGGTGAAGGAAAGAAGTTCATGCCAAAAAAAGAATGCCACAGATGCGATTTTTTGCTTTGAGAGTGCTGATGGAGAAATGTAGAGAAGGAGTTGTGTGTCTGTGTCTTTGTGGATAGAGAAAGCTTATGATTGTGTGCCAAGATAAACTGTGATATTTTATGATGAAGTTAGGAGTGGCAGTGGACTATGTGAGAGTGGTGCAGGACATGAGGGTGAGGTTTCATCAGGGATGAGATCTGATAATATAAGATCCTTTCCTTAAGTGGGGACATTTACATTGTTACAGTAGCAAAGACAGTAGAGACAAACATAATAAACATGCATTACCAAAAATGTGCAATATATAAAAAATATTAACACTAAGATTATATTAAAAAAAATAAACAAAGGTTGAACATGGGAAATTTTGCACTAATGTAAATTTACAGTATATTGCATGTGATAGGGAGGAAGTAGCCTGGTTATGTGTGGTCTACTGCGAGCAGTGTTTGTTGTACAGTCGAACAGCTGCAGGGAGGAACGACCTGCAATAACGCTCCTTCAGACATTTAGGTGTTTCAGTCTGTTACTGAAGGAGCTGCCCAGTGCTGTGATGGTGTCCTGCAGGGGGTGGGAGAGATTGTCCATCAGAGATGATAGCTTGGTAGCCATTCTCCTGTAAAGTGCAGCAGCATGATCAGACCAGTCCAGTTTATTGTTAATGTGAACACCCGGGTATGTGTAAGATGTTACCATCTCAATGTCCATTTCCTGGATGTTAACAGCGTCTTGTTTGTATTTGTGATGGACATGTTGTGTTTACGGATGATATTGTAATCTGTAGTGAGAGTAGATGACAGGTGGAGAGAGAATAGAGAGCTGGAGGTATACACTGGAGAGGAGAGGAATGAAGGTTAGTAGGAGCAAGACAGAGTGACAAGTGGTGTGGTGTGGAGTAAGCGAAAGTGGATGAGTTTAAATACCCGGGGTCCACCATCCAAAACAATTGACAGTGTAAAAGAGGTGAAGAAGAGAGTGTAGGCAGGGTAGAGTGGGTGGAGACGAGTGTCATGGCGATGTGTGACAGAAGAATAGCAGCAGAAGTGATAAGGAAGATCTGCTGTGCCCGGAAGGAAGAAGCCTAAAGAAGAAGAGGGTTTTCTACAACTATTCTGTTATGCATAATATGTGTAGTAAATTATAATAACTTTAAATCACAGAGATCTTGTTTTAATGCACTTTTCCTCATATCATCCTGCATGTATCCACACGTTCCTATTCTCTGTGTCTATAGTTTCTGGACAGCCTACATATGTCCTCCAAGGGCAGACCTTCCAACTGCGACCAGACATCACTCGACAACCCGATGAAATTCTGTGGAAACACAATGGCAACAAAGTGGTGGAATTTAATGGCAAGGAAGAGGACGTGTACGGCCAATATCAACACAGAGTCACTCTCGACTGGGTCACTGCAGAACTAGATATCATAGACGTCAGATCTGAAGATAGTGGAGAATATGAATTGGAAGCGTATAGGGAGAACCTGCTGTATAATTTTCACTATGAATTACAGGTGATAGGTAGGTTTTTCACTAACATATACACATTAAACAGTTTGATGAGTTCCTGCATTCTGTAGCTAAATAATTTAATAATGACATATAGTATAAAAGTCCTTGTGGACATTTTAACTGCAGCACCAGTATGTGTTACTTTTGAGACAATACTTCATTTGTTTTTAATGTCTTGTTGAATGTTATGTATGTGATTGTAATTTAATTATACATTCATATAGGCAGGGTTGCCAAGCCTACCATTTCCTGTAACATGAGTAGTGGCAGCTCTAATACACATGGGACCCAGGCAACGCTGACATGCTCCGCAGAACCCACACACCCTCAGTCTGTACTGAAGTATGAGTGGCAATCACGTGGAAATGTGCTGCTGGGCCCAAAGTTAACAATAAACTTGGAGGATGAAGATGCTGATCAAATACATACTTGCGTGGTGAGCAACCCTCTGACAAATGAAAAGGCTACATTCACATCAAAGAGCTGCTACTCTGGTAAGTTTTCACTCAAGTGTTTGTCATTTCATGATGATTCATTTCAAAAATTGATTTGTTTATAGAATTTAGTCACCAAATGTTTTGAGTTTCATTAAAAACACAACACAGAATTTGAAGCAGAGTTTTTGATCTTTCAAGCGTTGCAGACTTAATTTATTTTCAATGTTGATAGAAAATCACACACATTATATGTACACATGTCTGTAAACAATAATGGTGATGATAATGGAATAAATGTATGAGCTCTGTGTGCAAACACTAGGTGCAATAACATGACGGGCTACAAGATCATGTTCAAAAACATACACTGATGTTTCACTGTAAAAGTACCACATGTGTCACGGATGTACTGTAATGTAATACAGAATTGCTATAATTGTGACTTTTGTGTTTTGGTGTTTTTGAAGATTCACCTGTAGCCCTGGTTGCCAGCCTTGTCACTATCTTTATTGTGCTCATATGTGTGGCGTTGGCCATAGTGTTCTGCAAACTAAAGAGAAAAGGTACAGTAAAACTAATTGATGCTTTACCAAAACTATGTGTAACAGTTTAATATGCAGCAATATAAAGCTGTTGAGGTGCAGTTCTGAAACATAAGCCACTGCTGCTACTGCCATGTTGTAATGTATTAACCAAGAACTTACGGCTTATTTCCCCTGTCCAGCTTGTTTTGCTAAACAAAACAAAGATGAGGAGCAGAGGTCGCCAGCAGGTATGATATTGTTTCTTTTCAATGGTCAGTTCAAGACATGGGGCTGCAACACATTTAACAGTAACACAGTTACTTATAGTACTTAAAATAAAGGCTGTTACATTCATACACTCCTGATCAAAATTTTAAGACCAGTTGAAAAATTGCTAGAATTTACATTTTGCACTGTTGGATCTTAAATAGGTTCTAAGTAGTGCTTCAAAATGCAAAAAGAAAAAATGGGAGTGAAAAAAATTTGAGTAAGCAATTTATTGCAAACAACCGTTAAACTGAAATAGGCTGTTCATCAGCTGATCAAAAGTTTCAGACCACAGCCTTTAAAAGCCTACATCTTTGCAAAAATGTGGATTCATTGCCATTTTCTGTCCACACTGTCATGACCTCCTTATGGCAAAGGCCAAAAAGCTGTCTCTCTTTGAACACGGTCGGGTTGTTGAGCTGCATCAGCAAGGCCTCTCCCAGTGTGCCATTGCTGCTGAGGTTGGACGCAGTAAGACATTTTAAAGTTCTTAAAAGATCCTGAGGGTTATGGAACAAAAAGTCAAGTGGTAGACCCCAAAAAATTGCATTTTGAAGCACTACTTGGAACCTTCTTAAGATCCAACAGTGTAATGTAAATTCTTGCCATTTTTCAACTGGTCTCAAAATTTAGATGTTAGATGAATTTGTGTGAAGTTTGCTGCAGATCAGGGCTAGAAACCAATTCAAGTGCACATACCTCTAAAGACGAACAGTGCTCTAAATTGAAGTTTGTGATTTCTGTCTTATTACAATATATTTTAACCTTTTCATTTTGGCTTTTGAAGAATCAAAGCATCTGTTGGACCAAGCATCCACACTCCCCTCTCATCAACGACTTGACCGTTTCCAAGGTGACGGTAATATGGAAGCTGGTGTTACCAGTCACAATAAAGACAAGGACAATGGACACAGACATGGAGAAGGTAAAGGCAGGTTAACATGCTCTCTGGTCTGCATTGTTTTATGAAGGAGTGTTGGGGATCTATTATTCTCCAATAATTAAATATGGTACAAAAGTTCTTAAAAAATGTCAATGACTTGTGCTTCTGTTTTAATTAATAATGAATTCATGTTTTAATTTATAAGAGAACATGGGGATACAATTGCAGAATTAACCACAGCATTCTCAATTTTAATTTATTTTACAGATCATGACACAGATTTACAAGATGAGAAACCAAAAAAAGGTTACCCGGAGAAAACATATTTATCACCACTGATGTATAGTAAAAAGTCGCGTAACAGATGCATTAAACCAATTGTAACTGTTTGCAGGTCATGTCAAAGGACTCATAGATATATTTTCTCCAAAGAGTAATGGACAATCTTCACCTCCAGACACACAGAGAGGTGATTTTTGTATCAACTATGCATGTGATTAATTACTTTGTAATCAATAAGATGCATTCATGATTCCAGTAACATTCAAAAACATTGATTACCTGAGATCAGATTTCATAATTCATTTAAAGACATCAATTTAATATAACTATTAACAGTTAAGTTCTTAAAAAATGTCCATGACTTGTGCTTCTGTTTTAATTAATAGTGAATTGATGTTTAAATTAATAAGAGAACATGGGGATACAATTGCAGAATTAACCACAGCATTCTCAATTTTAATTTATTTTACAGATCATAACACAGATTTACAAGATGAGACACCAAAAAAAGGTTACCCTGAGAAAACATGTTTATCACCACTGATGTATAGTAAAAAGTCGTGTAACAGATGCATTAAACCAATTTTGACTGTTTGCAGGTCATGTCAAGGGAAGCGTAGCTATAATTACTCCAAAGAGTTATGGACAATCTTCACCTCCAGACACACTGAGAGGTGATTTCTGTATCAACTATGCATGTGATTAAATACTTTGTAATCAATACGATGCATTCATGATTCCAGTAACATTCAAAAACATTGATTACCTGAGATCAGATTTCATAATTCATTTAAAGACATCAATTTAATATAACTATTAACAGGTTAATGAGATTGTTGGCTTTTGTTAACATTAAAATCTGCTCATGTATAATATGTGACAGAAAAGTGAAACCTAAGCTGACCAAAATGTCTCAAATTGAAATTGAAAATGAAATGATGTTGCTTCCTCCTCAGACTGACCTTCAGCTCCTCTGAATCTGTCTTTATGTTTTACGTTTAGATTTAGAGAAGAACGCAGACCAGGATGAGGGAGCTATATCTTCTCCATCCCCTCTTGGTAGAAAGCTGTCGTTTTGTCTGGATCAGGACAGTCCCATCAGCAAAGACAAAGTAGATGTCGATGAAGATCAGTTGGGAAGAAATTTAGGGAACGAGATGGAACCCGACCCACCTGGTGAGTTGGACATCACTAAAGACACACAGTCTGATGTGGAACCATTTCTTGAACAGCCAGGTTTGGAAACCACCCTATTTAAACTTTGTTTCTCCCTGTGAAAAATAAATCATACTTATTTACACAAATCGACACAAATTATGTTTAGCACATGTTATAGATGCCATGTTGTATCTTAAGAAGGTTCTAAGTAGTGCTTTAAAATGCAAAAAGAAGAAATGGGAGTGAGACAAAAAAAATTAGGGTAAGCAATTTATTGCAAACAACCATTAACTGAAATAGGCTGTTCATCAGCTGATCAAAGGTTTAAGACCACAGCCTTTAAAAGCCTAAATCTTTGTCATGACCTCCTGATGGCAAAGGCAAAAGATCGCAGTAAGACAGTCATTTTAAACTTCTTAAAAGATCCTGAGGGATATGGAACAAAAAAGTCAAGTGGTAGACCCCAAAAAAGTTCACCGGTCCTGAGCCGTAGGCTCCAAATGGCTGTCCGTCAAGACCCGAGACGATCCTCGGCCCAAATTAAGCTTGTCACAGGTGCCAACTGCAGCCCCATATAACCATTAGACTGCATCTGCGAGAGAAGGGTTTTAAGAACAAAAAACGTCTTCAAAGGCCTCGTCTCCTTCAACGGCACAAAATTGCCTGTTTGGGGTTTGCACGAGAGCACCAAACATTCTTCTTTTTGCATTTTGAAGCACTACTTGGAACCTTCTTAAGATCCAACAGTGCAAAATGTAAATTCTTGCCATTTTTCAACTGGTCTTAAAATTTTGATCAGGAGTGTGTTTGATGTTAGATGAATTTGTGTGAAGTTTGCTGCAGATCAGGGCTAGAAACCAATTCAAGTGCACATACCTCTAAAGCCGAACAGTGCTCTAAATTGAAGAGTCAATAGTTTGTGATTTCTGTCTTATTACAATATATTTTAACCTTTTCATTTTGGCCTTTGAAGAATCAAAGCATCTGTTGGACCAAGCATCCACACTCCCCTCTCATCAACCACTTGACCGTTTCCAAGGTGACGGTAATATGGAAGCTGGTGTTACCAGTCACAATAAAGACAAGGACAATGGACACAGACATGGAGAAGGTAAAGGCAGGTTAACATGCTCTCTGGTCTGCAATGTTTTATGAAGGAGTGTTGGGGATCTATTATTCTCCAATAATTAAATATGATAGAAAAGTTCTTTAAAAATGTCCATGACTTGTGCTTCTGTTTTAATTAATAATGAATTGATGTTTAAATTAATAAGAGAACATGGGGATACAATTGCAGAATTAACCACAGCATTCTCAATTTTAATTTATTTTACAGATCATAACACGGATTTACAAGATGAGAAACCAAAAAAAGGTTACCCTGAGAAAACATATTTATCACCACTGATGTATAGTAAAAAATCGTGTAACAGATGCATTAAACCAATTGTGACTGTTTGCAGGTTCTGTCAAATGGTTCATAGATATAATTTTTTCAAAGAGTTATGGACAATCTTCACCTCCAGACACACAGAGAGGTGATTTTTGTATCAACTATGCATGTGATTAATTACTTTGTAATCAATAAGATGCATTCATGATTCCAGTAACATTCAAAAATATTGATTACCTGAGATCAGATTTCATAATTCATTTAAAGACATCAATTTAATATAACTATTAACAGGTTAATGAGATTGTTGGCTTTTGTTAACATTAAAATCTGCTCATGTATAATATGTGACAGAAAAGTGAAACCTAAGCTGACCAAAATGTCTCAAACTGAAATTGAAAATGAAATGATGTTGCTTCCTCCTCAGACTGACCTTCAGCTCCTCTGAATCTGTCTTTATGTTTTACGTTTAGATTTAGAGAAGAACACAGACCAGGATCTTGAACAGCCAGGTTTGGAAACCACGCTATTTAACTTTGTTTCTCCCTATGAAAAATAAATCATACTTATTGATACAAATCCACACAAATTATGTTTAGCACATGTCTTTGCGTCATACGCGTGTCTCTCTGAAATGACTGCTGCCTGTTCAGATGGAAAAGCTAATAATAATAGTCAGCAATAACAGCTAGCTGTGCTCTTTGATGAGGTATGTTAAGCATATGTTTAGCTGGACAGTACTATAGTGATAAAAAAATTAAAAGGAATTGTGAATATAAAAGCTTTTATACGAATTGAATTGAACTTTTTAAAAAAAATCTGTTTCAGAATCGGAGAAAAAGGAAGATGAAAATGAAGAGGCAGAGTCTCCTCCTGCCAATGGCAATTCTCCTCCCACTGCTGATAAGTGTCCACCTTTGACCCAAAGCTCTCCAGATATGAGAACTAGGGAAGGTGCCAACTCAGACCAGGTTAATGAAGAAACTTCAGAGGAAAATGTCAGAGAGTCTCACTCAACAGGCTCGGTGAAGAAGCAGACATCATCAAGAGGATCAGAAACTGCTTTACATGCACAAGACCCAAACTTGTCTCAGGTTGAAATGCACACAAGTAAAGACGACCAGCGAGAATTGGACAAAACACTTTCTAAAGATGAAAGTGAATCAGATCTTAAAAGTAATCTGAAGTTGGAAGAAATGGAATCAGATGAGGAGGATCTGTATTTAGACACCTCTCAGCCACCTCATCAGAGCCCCACACAAACAGAACCAGATGACTCTGAAAGTGATGACTCTGAAGAGTGTCTGAACACTGAGGCCCATGCAGATCCAGAGCAAGAACCAGAAACTATGAGAAGGCCCAAGTCGGAGGAATCCGAGGAACAATCAGCCTGCGGCACAGCAGATTCAGAAGAGGGTGAGGGTGAAGGTGAAGGTACACCTGAGGAAAACAAAAAGGACCAGTGTGGCCCAAAGGAAGAAAAGACAGACAGCCTCAACGTGAGTGAGGATAAAGAGAGAGAAATGAAAACTGAAAATGACAACAAGAAAAAAAATGATGTCAAAGTTGGCATTGAAGAAGAGCCTCAGGCAGACATTCAAATGAAAAAAGGAGGGACAAGGTTGACTGAAAACTGATTCAAATCAGTAACAGTTGTTGGTACCATACAAAATCCACTGATGATATAACGTTTAGATTCTGAGCATTCAGAGGAAAACCAAAGTAACAGAGGAAAGAAATGTTTTTTTATACAGTTGCCTTCTATTTTATTTTTGTAATTTCCACCATGTCTCTAGATTCCAAAGAACAAACACACCTCTGCATTAAGCCTCCTCGCAGATAATGTAAAGGACAACAAATAGCAACTCTGAGGTTGAAGGCACAAACACAGGGACAGGACTGTTCTGAGGCACAGGTCTGAGGAAGGCAACACAAGTTTTATCATACCATTTTATTCTTGTAAAAAAATGTAATGTTTTTAAACACTATCTACTGATCTTTTGATCTGATAATATATAAGGGCTGGGTGTGTTTGTCAGCACTGATTATTATTATTAATTGTTTGTCATTTTGATTCAAAACTGTGCAGCTATAGTTTCTATTAAGAAACCACATACACAAATATACTGCTGTCTTTTTTTGACAGCCTAAGGAGAGGTAATGTGTAGATTTGCATAACACTGACAATCTATAACTGACACAGACAAAAGAACACTCATTGCTCATGTATTTGTCATAATATTTTTATGTCAATAGGGGGCAGTGTTTGTCAGTCTTTATATCCACTCACTCCACGCAGATTTTTATGGCTATTAGTCCTTTTTAGCTCCTTCATCTGTTGCAGTTGAGGGACATTCTAGGTTGTAAAGGCAGAGTTAACAAATACAAAGTAGAAAATATAATTCTGAAGTGTCGGTCTACAGGAATTTACTGCTAAAGCAATGGTGCAATGATGTTTGTTATTTGTTTCTTGTATTCGGGACAGCGTGTTTTATGTACAATCATTTTATAAGGAATGTTTCATTTGGAAATCATTCAAGGAAACAATTAAGAAAAGCTTGTTTTAATAAAAGTTGTCTTATTGGACACAGCATTTTGCATGAGTAAGTCATTCAGAGAGGAACAACACGACAGATTTCTTTTCTAAGGGCACTGTTTGGGCCATGTGAAAAAAAAAAAAAGCCAGATTATTTTAACCTCTGAGTCACGGAGACGTCTGTGATCTGGTACCACCTGACCCGTGGGTTCAGCACACAAGCAGAGAATGAACACTATCACGTTTCTGTGGCCGCAAACAAATACTGAAGGAAATATTAAGAGTATTGAATTATTTGTGGTGATAAGGCTGCGCCTCTTCAGACGAGGGTCACAATGTGGTTCCACTGAGACGTGTTGATGGCAGCAGGGAGGCTCACATCCTCTCCGCTCATGCCGTGCCTTGCAGCGATGCTCTGTCTTTCCATGCCAACACGTCTAGTGCTTATCTTTCTCCTTTGATAGTGAAGAGCTGCTTTTTTTTTTCTGTTTTTTTCCTCGATATTGAAAAGTGTGACAAACAGAATGGCAGCCCATGCTGTGCCACTGTGCAGGAAGTGCTTTTGAATGCGGGAAAGGTCATTTAATTTTCCCCTCATTGTACATTTATAGTACACTAGAGTGCAATGTTCTCTCAAACACCGGCCTAATTACACTTTCCCTTTCAGAATCTTTAGGTCATCTTTGGCCTTGCTGTAATAGAAGCGAGGGGGGGGTTGGCTCACCCTCTAGAACTGCCTTTTATACCAGGTTGATTAGCATGCTGGCTTGTTTAAATCGCCTCCTGGAGGGCTGATGTGAAATTGAACAATATCCCTAGACTTTAGACACTAGCCCCATGGCTTCTCATTTATTTTTATGCAGAGTTAGGACAGCACCTCGGTGCTGCTCCACTGCTCTGAGCAGACTGGGTAGATAGGACAAATCAATTAATATCAGCTCAATAAATGTCCTTGGCTCTTTCTAGATCATATTGCGAACGTGGTGCCCAACATAATTATGTGGATAAATTGAGTGGTTGAACCTTGTATTGAAGTAATCTCCCTTTCCTGTCTCTATAAATGAATAACTTTTATTAAATCCTTTGGACTCTGCTTTTACAATAGGAGGAGTAATGACAGGGCAGTGTTTGTCATAGTGATTACTAGACTAAATTTAAAAACATTTCCCTCTGGTATTGTCATGTTCACAACTCAACCTCTATGCTTTTAATTTTCTGATAACACTTGGTCGTCCTGTAAAATACATAAATAAGTATGCCCAAGGCAGGAATATTATTATACTCACAGAAGCAACCACATAGTGGAAACTCTTTTACACCAAATAAGTTTTACAAATATGAGTCTTCAAAAAAAAAGGGGAAAAAACCAATATAATGTGTGATCTCAATAAAAAAATAAAAGACATTACTTATGACCAGATAGTTGTGGTGATTTAAACACATACAGTACAATGTTGTCATTACTCCACTAATGAGGCTTAATTTGAAGATGTTATCTTGAATTTGGTTGTGTTTTAACTACACAGGGAGGGAACTGTCAGATGCACCTTTGTTGCCATGTTCATATTTGGCAACCGCAATATAAACACTGGATATTAGACCACCTCCTGGCTGTATGAAGGTGTGTACACCAATAATGAGTTTACAAGTGTCAAACTCTTATGAAACCCCATGGTGGAAATATTTCTGCATGAATTTTAGTTGTGTATACACAATATATATATATGTATATATATGTACATATATGTAGGTTTTTTGTGTACTTGTGCTATTTAAAGTAATTTTACTTTTACTTAAGTATGTGTTTTTTTGGAAGTACTGTACTTCGCTACCTTTTAAATCACATCCGTTAGTGAGTAAAAAAAAATGTTGACCTGAGTTAAGGTGAATGGTGACTGGTGAATGATGAGGACAGACAGGTGAATCATGAGGACAGACAGGTGAATGAATGATTAGGTCAGGTGAATGATGATGAAGATATTATACAGGTGAATGACGATGAGGACAGGTGAATTGGCGCTAATTAAGTCCCTGAGTGAGTGAGAAAGTTAAAGCATTTGTGACCTTTGACCCGTTTTGACTGATACACTATGTGTTTACATATTTCATTTTGTCAGCACTTTAATTTGTAAAGGTTTGACTTTAATTAAAAAACAATTAAAGTAACTAAGTAACTTTTACTCTGAGTACATTTTAAACAAGCTACTTTGTATTACTTTAACTTGAGTACATTTTGAGACCAGTACTTCACTTTTATCAAAATAGTGGTACTTTTACTTGTACTTAAGTAAACCTTTATCAAAATAGTAGTAGTATACTTTTACTTGAGTAGAATATTTCAGTGCTCGTTCCACCTCTGCACTGGTTCAAACTACAGACAGCTTATACTCTTTGTGGAACTAGAGGGGAACGACAGCTGTTTTATGTGCATCAGGTAATACAGAGTGAGGATTGTGGGCTCACACCATGGTCTGCAACTGTGGTCCTCCCCCCCATAATATTTGCACCAGGAAGCTCTGTTATCAGGGCATTCAGACATGTTGTAGTCTGTCTCTCTTTGATAAGTAATGTAATACATTTTTCAATTTCATTCACTTTTTCCTCCCTGTCTCTTTGCCTCTGATACTTGTTCAAAACAGATCCTGTATTGATTTGACTGAGAAAAGACTTGCATGAACTCTAATGTCAAAACACTGCCAGATTATTTTTTTTTTCCCTTCATTTGGTCGGGAAGCAGATTTACTTGTTGGGGCAAAATTGAACTGAACATAACGGAAACATTACCAGAAATCTTTTTTTCTTTTCTTTTTTGTGGAGGAATGAATGGCTCAGGCCAGCCGCCTTCCCACGATGACTGTCCTGAAGCTCAGCATACATTTGGCTGCTGTCAGCCTTGGGACCCATAAAGTCTGAAGTTGAATTTAAAATGTTGAAAAGTTCAGAAGATTTGAACATTTCTTCCATCGACTTCGGAATGTAAACATTGGCCAACTGATTACATCCAAAAATGTTGTCATTGAGCGATGCAGCAATCCGGCCAATTACAGTGTCTCAGGCATCTTCTTGTGGCCTGGCTATGGCTTGAAGGTAGATCTGTCACACGGCATCTTGGTTAAAATTTCCATCACACACATCAATAATAGAGTCAGTATGTGAATATTTTTTATTTTGTAAGACGAGGAAACATTTCAGAGTATTGACATGATTTCATAACGCTTTCTCCTGGGCTTTTGCTATGGTGCACGTTTTCATCTTTGTGGTGGGACCGTAGGTCCTGACCTAATTGGTGCATGTTATTGAAACAGTATGGACACACAGCAAGGTATGAAAATAAGCCAAACGCTTCATACGAGGCAAATCTCCTTAATAAACGACTGGATGGAGAACACTGGCTTACATTAGTTGCTGTTTTTGCCACACCAGTGCTTCTAGTCTGTCTGCTGGTTCTTTGTCCATATCTGAGCATTTCCTTTAATGTCAGATCAACACGATTCAACATTTACTTAACTGGACTGTCACAAGATTTGGTACTGACTTGTGGCTTTTCCCAAACTATGCATTTAATTTACTCTGAAAAGGAACAGGCCTTCTGTGTTTTATTTTTGTTAATGAAATGCTTCAACCATTGGATCAACTTTTAAATTGGTACAGACATTCATGCTAATCATTGCATTCATACATGTTTGATTTGGTTTGTGACCACATACCTGTAAAACTAATATGGTACATTATTATTATATGAGCACTACGACGGAGTATTTGGGCCAAACTGAAGACATTTTTTTGAAAATCCTTTGAGAATCAAGTCGCAATCTTTCGAGAATAAAGTCGTAATATTATGAGAATAAAGTCGCAATCTTTCGAGAATAAAGTCGTAATATTATGAGAATAAAGTCGCAATCTTTCGAGAATAAAGTCGGAATATTATGAGAATAAAGTCGCAATCTTTCGAGAATAAAGTTGTAATATTATGAGAATAAAGTCGCAATCTTACGAGAATAAAGTCATAATATTATGAGAATAAAGTCGCAATCTTTCGAGAATAAAGTCGCAATCTTTCGAGAATAAAGTCGTAATATTATGAGAATAAAGTCGCAATCTTTCGAGAATAAAGTCGCAATCTTTCGAGAATGAAGTTGTAATATTATGAGAATAAAGTCGCAATCTTTCAAGAATAAAGTCGTAATATTATGAGAATAAAGTCTCAATCTTTTGAGAATAAAGTCGTAATATTATGAGAATAAAGTCGCAATCTTTCGAGAATAAAGTCATAATGTTATAAGGAGAAAGTCATAACCTTTCGAGAATAAAGTCGCAATATTATAAGAATAAATTCATTATTATTACTCAAGCAAAATCTCATATTATCAGCTGCAAACCTGCGTCCAGATGAGGAACACAGAGCATTTTGGTGAAGTGACATTTTGATTGGGGCTTCACAAATAAAGAAGTACTTACTATTTTTGGCACATCAGCACCTCTTTATCTTTAGCATCAGGACTTCTGGTAGTGAGGAAATGTCTGGTAGTGGAGGACTGCAAGGATAACGCTGGTTACATCTGTGTTCTGTTGCTGTTTAATAATAATACATTAGATAATGATAAAAAAGAATCTCCTAATATTATCATTTTATTAAAAGTTTTTTTTCTGGTCCTAATACCCTGTCGTGAAGCACAACCTCAGCATATTAGGATTAATATTTATCTTTGGATTTAAGCCTCAGAATTGGCTACAGACTCTTATTGGTCTCATGTGTTATTCATCAAGAAAACATTTTAAATTGATGAAGCTCATGCAAAGCAAGGATATACACACTTTATATTCAATTTATGCCTGGTGATGACACATGACTGCATGATGACGCATGACTACATGACCCTGTGCACCGAGGAGAGGAATGTGAAAAGGAAATAATAGTATGTGACTAAACCAGCGATATATCATCTAGTAGCCATGAACCTGTAAGTAATAGCCCTCGTGTTGTACAAGACACCTGAAAATAGACCAATCGAGGATGTAGCATGAGCTGAATAGACAATCTGATCTCATTGTGAACAGCAATCTGATCTCAGTGATGAGCCTGGAAGCGTCGTATTAATCCCAGCTGTGAATGTAATCATGTCACATGATCGTGATGAGGTTATAATCTGGATACTCGTACAGTACACACACTTTTGTGTCAAAACCAGGTGTAAATGTAGTCATAGAGGGATAACACTGTTTTGCTTTAACTGACAAATGTATTAAGTTTCATTGAGCACCATTCATCATCTGGTTTCACGTTCTCTTTTTTTTTCTTCTCCCCCAAACACACTTACCACCATATGACGCTATAATTTGTCAAGGATAAACTCCGCACGAGTTGTTAGACGTGACTTTACAGGCAGAGCTGTCAAAAGAGCTTATGTTTTCAATTTCATTACAATTTTTAAGCGACTCTGAAATTATTTGTAATTATCTTTGAAGTGAAAAAAAAAAAGAAGAAGTATGAATTACCCTTTTCAGAATCTGGCAACGCATCGTTTCAGTGCCACGGACAGACAGTTTCTGACATGCAGCAGAGAAAATTGCTTTGTTTTTGTTGTCTGTTGTCATGTGCATGTGTGTTTCTGTGAATACTTGCCCCATCAGTTGAGTCACTGTAAGCGTTGTCAGTTCTTTATTCGAACAAGCTGCCTCTCAGTGTGCCGCACGGACGCATCCGTGCTCGTGCACAATCAAGAACAACCTGACACGGTTCTCCTGGGGCAAAATGGAAAACACTTGCAGCGTATATCGCCTGCCTGCCTGCCTGCCTGCCTGCCTGCCTGGTACTGTCTGATGGAGGAGATTAAAGCCAAACCAAACAACATTTACTCTCTCCGGCTCGGAGTTGGTCGATGGTGAGACCACCAGAGGGGAACAGCTCACTCAACTATGTCATCAGATCACATTATCATGGATCTCTCCAGCTCTCTTCCTCTGTCTCTCTGAGTCTGGCCTGTGCTTTCACTAACAGTTCTCATGGCTCCCTGTCGCCTCTCATATCACGAGTGTGATAGGAAATTGTGATGACCTCACCGAAGTAAAATGCCGCATTTGAGTGCACAGAGATGCACATTGAGCTGCTATTATTTTTTTTTTTTCCCAGGCGTTTGAATAAAATCACTTACTTAAATACTTAACAACCTCTGTTAACAGTGGGAGGAAATAATGAGTCGGGACTGCAGCTCTCGGTAATTGTTGCCAGTCTACCGTTGTATTTAATGACTGTTTTGTCTTCTCACAAAAAAAGAAAAAGATGATATGCATGCAGCGCATTGTATTGTATTCATTGGCTGCAGAGCTAATTGTCCACAACAATTATAAATACATTCTGATAGAATTTGAAAAAAAAGCTATGTTGTTGAGTAATTATCTACACGAGAACGAAAGTTCACCCGTAAGTGTGGGACTTGGTTAATTGAGTCTTGTTTAAGTGAGAAAGGAGACGGAAATGACATTTTTACTCATTGTAATTATTAATTCGAAGCACATGTCCAAATAACGATGTCAGGAATGTCAGTGATACAATCCAGAAAACAGAAAATAAAACGTCTTTCTTTCAGTGAAAAATCGATTCTGAATTTCAGGGACAATTGTGGGCTATTTAAGATTTTTATGAAAATAAAATATTACCAAAACAACATGTACAACTCACTGTCTGTGTCTGTTGTGGTCGGGTTGTGGAGTCTGAATATATCCAAATGTTCTCCATATGTCTGGCAGCTCCACTGACCCCTCATATTTAAACATGCCATGGCGGTTGTGTTCCACACTTGGCCAGTGTGCAGCCATGTTGTTGTTTTACTTTACACGAGTATTACAGCAGTAAAACTCCCAGTCAGCCATAACAAGGAGAGATAGATCTACTATTGTGGCATGTCTACATTTGGAGTGGAGTACAAGCTTGCCACTCATTCACATATTATTGCCAGCGCAGGACTTTTATGTAGCCCATAATGATGGGCATGGAAAAAAAACAACTCCCGCTGTTAAGCTCCCTCAGTGAGACAGAGAGTCACTTGTATGTCAAAGTGAGTCTTACAGCCAAATGTTCTAATTGTTTATTTGTGTCTTGATGGCAGCTTGTCACTTCTGTTTCTCAGATCTGTCCGTGAGGGAATGATTCATGCGGACAACACCACAGATTGTTGACGATTATCCTAAACACCCGGCATTTGGCACCGGAGCACGCGTTCATACGCGCGGGCACAAAAGACGACATGTTTGTCATTGTACGTGCATAAATGTTAGTCCATGTATCATCCACGTACAATAATGTCTGCTCCTGTGTGTGTGTGTGTGCATGTGTGTGTGTATGTACATTCCTGTTGGCATGTGCATGTAGTGTGGGATCTGGCGAGTTTCTCTCCACCCATGGTGGGCCTCCCTCAGCCAGATGGATGGTCTCAGCCGGTGTCAGGGAGGTGACAGCTGGCTGGCCTGGCCTCTCCTGGCCATGGCTCTGGATCCTGTCCTCTGACAGCTCCTGACAGCTCCTGATGGGTGACGCGTTTATCGCTCCCCCCCCACCCCCACCCCCCGTCCCTCACCCACCCATGAGCTTGCATCATGGAAACTCCTTGTTTAGGGAGAAATCGATGCTGTTTCACAGCATGCCTTAATGAAAAGTAAATGATGCAAGCCACACCCCGGTGAGATGACGCCTGAACTCATAAGTGCGCTGGAGGAAGTAGCCTCCCCACTGGTGATTGAATAATTAGGCTTTCTCAGTGGCTGTGAAACATGTTTTTACAGAGGAAACTAGTAATGGGTACTTCACTCCCAGCTTAAATGAGACAGCAGGTCTTGCTTCAGTCAGTTCACTGTGTGAAAACCCTTATTAGGTAAACACCGCACACTGTCACATAAACATTATAATAAGTTATTGCTGCTTATTGCACGTCATGTGACACCTATCTCTGTGTACCTGACATTACAGTCAGCCATTCATTAGAGACTTGGGAGACCTGAGCTGCAGTGAGTGTTGCTGGAACAGCTTTCAGAGTCTTTTGTTATGTGTTTGACTCATTATTTTTTTAGCTTCCTTGTAGCAGGTTTCAGAAGGGACAGAGATGGGGCTCCGTTAAATCAAGACCACTGGGTTCTGTGTTAATGAGACAGCTCTGCGGGGATGAGGAGAACACACACAGAGCAGCCCAGGAGACGTCTGCTGGCCTCCCCAAGGTAATTCCCTTAAATGAAAAGCAGACTGCATGCTAGTCATTGTTGCATCAAGGGGGCGAAGATGAATAGTGACGGTGTTGTGTTTCAACACACCTCGCCGTGCTCTTATTATAAGAGTGGAATGAGTGGAGGTGGGGTACCTTGTTCAGACGCTCCCCGCCGATGCTCTTTCTTAACCAATAACCCTCGACTAAAATGACTTGTGCCACACCGGCTGCGTCACGCAGCTTTGTAAAATGGAAGCTTTATCCCATCAAGGCCTTTTTCATTTTCCACATTCAGATTTTCTCCTGCCTCCGAGCGAGGACGTCAACATCGAGACCGAAGCCCTCTACATGTGGGAAACATTAAGGGCGCATGGAAGAGGCTCATTTAAGGCCTTGTTAGCTCACCTGGTGCTTTAAGTGGGACTATTAATATCGATCGTCTTGTGACATAAACAGGCTCAGTTCACGCCGTCTGTTCGGCGCGAGGGCCTCGGCGTCCCTCTGTGCACACGAGCGTGCGCGTCAGATGCAGCTTCGCATCAGCTATTGCTATCAAACTGCCCCAAGCTGTGATTTCGAAGCTAATCACCTCTCCAGATGTTTTCCCTTGTATTTCATTGAATCCAACACCTCTGCAGGGCCACTGTCTAGCCATAAATCACCGTCTGCCTGCTGTACGTGGAGAATGTGAGGATGTGGCCTGATGCATAAGTCACATGTTTGATTCATGAGCTCACTGTGAATAGCTTTAGGACACCAGTGAAACAATTAGCTGTTACCTTAACCCCGAGGCCACAAAGTCTCTTAAAGGGGTTTAGTATCCCCTTTATAAGCCCCGAAGCCCCCGCTCAAAGCCACAGGGACAGCAGAGCTTTATAAGAATGATTTGGTTTTATGTGGTATTCTTGGATGACAGTCCACCACCAGTCACTGTGCAGTGTTAGCAATAGTTCACGGCTTTATTTGGTCCGGCAAGCAAGCCTCGGTTCCAACTGTCTGAGATAAGTCAGGTTGAACAGATGTCTGATAAAATGTTCTGTTCTCATCCGTCTAATGTCAATGTACTGTGTGACCAAGGTTGTTATTAATCTCTGTAAAGCATCAGGCGGTGTTTTTCTTCCAATAGCTCAGCCAGACTAAGGTCCTAGTAGGAATTACATCTGTATCAATATCCAGCATGAGAGCTGAACATTCATCACACATGCATCCCATTTTTCTTCACCTAATTAAACTCCCCATTTTTATAATTTGTTTTTCTTCCTAGCCGCCTAATGAGCGCCTTAAACTTGTGCTGCATTCAGTGTGTATCGCACAGCCCCGTAATCGATCCAAACTTTTATGAATCTATAGACGGAACAAATCACATGAGCTCTGAAAGGTTATTTTTCACCCTAAGTCTTTTCTCCGGCTGCCTTTTTGGTTACTTAAAACCTTTGGGAAATCATGCCATCTCAAATCTGTCTCCTTCCTGAAAGGATGTCACCTCTATCCCACTTTTTAGCTTTTATATGTGGCCACTGGCAACTCAGAAGTCTTTTAATGTGCAATCCATCTGCTCTTTGGTTCATAGAGGAAATGAGCAGATTCATAATCTCTACCTGCACCGGGAAGGGTGATCTGACATGGTGACAAGAATGAGTGATTCGGTGTTTAAGTTTATCTTTCTAGGACATTTGCGCTTGGCTTAGACACCCTGGTGGAATTAAAAAAGAAAAAATGGCATAAATCTGTTTTCTTCCACTATCTTCGGCGCTCCAGTACCATGAATCATCAAATATCATGAGAAGGGGAAAAGAAAATGCTGCTGCAGATGCAAAAGTTTATGATCCGTTACTCGCACGCTGTTAGACATTACCCAAACATAGTTTCCCACCCTTCACATGTGATGTGTATTTGCTCATTTAATCCTGTGTATACTGTAGGACCTCTGTGCATTAAACACACACATACTTTACATATATATATATATATATATACACATATACATATGTATATATATATATATATATGTATACATATATATGTATATATTGGTTACATCAGTTATTTAGAGGAAAATGTAACTATGTGTATGTAGCTGACATTGTTGTGTCTATGGCATTTTTACTTTAACATGAGCTTCGTAAACATGCCGTTTACGTTAAAGGTACACGTCTGTGTATGAATACTAACTGCACGTCTTAATTTGGCGATGCACGTGTATATTTTGTCAGCGAAGCGTTATTTTGAAAGGTTGCCACAGTGACACCTGAAAGGCTGTCGCTGTCTCCTCCAAGACAACGACAAAGCAACCAGAACAGCTGTGCTGAATGTGATAAAACTCATCCTGTTGTTTATTTTATACAAATGACCTGCACATGCTCGGCACCGCTTTGCCCTGAAGGTTAAAGCTCTCACCCAAGCCTGAATAGGGATGTAAAGGGACAGTTGGTAGAGCCCAATATCTACGTATTTGACATAGTCTTCTGCTTTCCTCCTGAAGCCAAGAAGGAAAGAAGAATATAATGAATAGCTACTGCGGCGACTCCACCTTTAGATTCAGAGTCATTGTCATTTGAAGGAGGCCCATTTGCATGACATCAGTGTGATTGGAACCAGATGACTGGATTATGTTTGAAAGTGTCAGTATATGGGGGGCGTGTCTGTGGCATGTGTTGAAGGACGTGACTGATAAATGAGGAAACCAATTAGAGGAAGTAGTAAGGGCGGTGCTAAAAGGTGGCTGGAGCTTGAGGTCTGGACGTCTTTTCACCAGGTTCACGACCCCCCGGAGCTGTCGGGATGTTCTGCGCTTGATGCAGAGATTTGACAAGCTGATATCAAGCCTGCCCAAGTGCTCTCGCCGTGTGACCGAATGAAACCTGCAACAACTCGAACATTCATCAAAGGCCTTGTAAATGTCAAGCACAGGAACAGTTACAGACGTGACATGAAAAGGAGGCAGTAAATGCAACATTATGGATTCCAACTGCCGTAAAACAATAAAGAAGAAGGCCGACATATAGACAAGGACAGAGCCAGACAAAAGAGAGAGTGGAATGGATATTAAAGACAGTCATGTAACATCATGAACGCCAACTGTTGTAAAACACCAGAGAAGAAGAAGAGACTAATAAAGGTACAAGCAAATACAAATAGGTCATAACCTGGATTTCATTGCAGTTCCTAACCTCTGATTGTAAAGCTGTGCTTTTTGAATCTATAATCAATACAGTTTGATTTGATTTAACTGGACCGTGCTGAAGGATCCCGTCGTAAGAATGTCTTTATACTAAGGTCATTTGTTAGAAATCAGAATCTCACTTTTTGGGCTAGGTATCCATTTAAAGGTCGCAAAGTCAGTCACAATGAACAATCGCACCGACTCTAAACCAGCAATAACAAACACTCTTTTTTTAATTTTTTTATTTGACTTCCGAGTTGTGTTCCAGGAAATTTTTAAGACATTTCAGGTCACTGGCAGTTTGTTAGTGAACTTTTCATATTCAATAAAAATATATTGATAGCAAAAGCCGTTCAGCGGGGGGAAAAAGAAATAAATTGGAGCACATTAATCTCTTTAAATGTGGACCGTTCCACTGGGAATGGTATATCCACGTGTTCCTTTCCTTGACATTCTGCTGTGCTTTTTAACAAGCTTGCAGAGACGCATAAAGCCCCTTTTCATCAAACCAGAGAACAAAGTTGATGCAATTCTTCAGAGCCGATCCCCAGAGGAGTTCTCCTCCTCCAAATGCAAATCAGAGGGGAAGAAAAAAAAGAGAAAAGAGAAAGCATCATAAAGTAATCACCATGTCATGGACAGTGGCTTAAAAAGGATTTTAAAATTCCTGCAACTTTGTGGGTTTTTGTCAAACCGTGCAATGCATGTTATCCTATGAACCAACTAAAATAGATGTTATTGTGTTTTATGTTCCACTGTATCAAGTGTCACTCAATCCCAAAGACATGATTTTGTTTTTGGAGCTTGTTTTCTCACCGAAACACAATTTATAAACGCTGCTGTGGTTACGAGGTGGTTACGAGGTAATGATTAAGATAAACAGTCTGTTTAAAGTTGGCTTTTGTTTTTTAAAATATGGATCTATGATAAATGAGCTCCTGACAAACAAACACAGGCCTGGTCCCCCCCCCCCCCCCCCCCAAATGTCCTCAGAGGCTCACAAAGCTTAGACGAAAACAATACCACAGTCATCATGAAAGAGAAGAGCAGATCCTCTCCATGTCATGTGTCCTCGCCGCTGAGTGGACAAACTCTACATGCAGTATCTCTGGATTGGACATGGAATTGTTTGAATCCCACCCTGTCCTAATCCCGTGCTAACTCGTAGCCAGTCCACTCCTCACATGACATGCGTCAGACACCGCTAAACTGCATTTTTCATTACAATATGTATGTAATGTAGGTTTGTTTTCCTCATAATCCCGGTGCCAACCCTTCCCGTTCCGTGGAAATCGGGTTGCAACGAGATGTGAAACGCTGAAGTGTGTGTCAGTGTCAGTGGTGACTGACAAAGAGAAAAACTAAAGATGTAAAATAATTGAGAAGAGAGATGTCAAGCAACCAAAAACCAGATGGGAAATAACTTGAGAGACAAAAGGGGATGAAGTATGACCACCGGAAGTAGCACGATGGCAACATTTTAATGATGTATGTTTTATTATTAAATTCAAACTCTCCACACCCACTGCCTATCTTTGAAAAACAACAAAGCTTTGACGGAGTGTCCAGACTCACTGGCCCTGATCTTGGCTCGGCTCTTTTGAGTCAGAGCGAGCGTTTCTCTTGATGTCTGCTGCAGTCGTGAAGGAGCCCGACTCAACTCCCATCTCTCTTTCCTTGGACGTCATAATAACATTGTGCCAAAGGGGGCAAATATTCGTTTTCACTGCAAACCTTGTGCGAGTTTTCACAAGGATAAACGATTTTCTCTCGCAAATGTCGGCCTGACATTTATGATTTGATCTGTAGCACATGTGGAGAACACCTACGATTACAAAGCCAGAGCTGTAACCCCCAAAAGAGAAAGAAAAAGAAAAAAGAAAGACTGCGTGACAGATAGGTATGTAATCTTTTCACTGACCCGTGTGAATTCAATTTTCATTCGGCCCTGCTGAATTTCAAGCATCCCAATCTCTGGGACTTCGGCTCGCAGCAGAATAAGGTGTCTGTCCTTTACAAACTGACAAAAAGCACAGCGTCACTTTCGGGCGCGCCCTTCTGTGAGAGTCCAAGGCTCAGATCATCTGCATTGTATGCCTCTTCCTGAGTATATTGAACAGGCATCATCACGCAGACCCCGTTTCCCCTCATAAACACATCCAGAAGGGAGTGATTATTTCTCAAGATGTGGAGATGGAGGACTTGCCAGTTCATGCCTCTTTATGAGTGTTTTGGCATGACGTCCTTGTTCCGCCTCGCGGTGCTTTTGTTCCTTTTGTTGGGGCGAGATGCTTATCCTCGCCACCCTGTGGGCCATGTGTCTCTGTCACCTTGAGCTGGGCAGACTGAGCCCAGACAAACAGCACTGTGGGTTTTTTTGTGTTTCTGTTTCTTTTCCTAGCGAGAGGCACCGTATCCAGTGTCCTCAAATTAGTACCAGTATTGCAGGTCATAAAACATGGCATCTCCTTTAATCCGCAGTGACACAACTGTGCCCGCACTCTCTCATGTTGCAACATCAGGAATGCATTTCCATCCAACGTGAGGCTTCTCAGCCATGTTCGTGCATTTTTGAGGCCACCAATTTGTCCCCAGATTGTGAAATTTGAAGATGCAATAAATCAGTGCGTTTAGTGGGGGATATTATGAGTGGTTGAAGTGTGGGCTTTGGAAAATGATTTAAAAAAAAAAAAGTAAGCGCTCAGTCATAAGAACGTTTTTTATTTTCTTCCTTTTCTTGGAAGAGATGTCAGATGAATAAATGCCAGGAAGCGAGAGCGTCATTAAAAAAGGAACAGATAAGCTTTGATGTCCCTTCTTTAAGCTCAACACTTCAGGTTTTATTTTCATTTGGAAAAAAAAAAATCGGAATTGACCTACCTAACACAAGTGAAATGTCGTATCTGTTTGCACAGCCTTACACACACACACACTAGTCTGAATCAAATTATATTCAAATGGAGCCAAGCGGTAATTTGAGCGTGATCTGCTGATGAAGATATGTGGTGTGGCTGAAAAAGTGCAATGAAATGGACCTTGCATTTATTGTTTTTCTCAAATTGAGCCTAATTTTGGAATAACATGTGGGAATACAACAACGTCGGCTGCTTTCCTCTTCTTCATTCATGAAATGGAAGGAAAGCGCGGGCGACAGTGTGGAAAACGTGGAAAACAATCATCCAAATGTGATGTTTGTTTAACGTAGCCGTGTGTTTATTTCATTACGTGTGTGTGTGTGTACAGATTCCACACTTTGTATCGTGAGATTTGTTCTCTCCGGACTCAAAAAGACTGAATAATGAAATCATCACATACTCCTCAAAGACTGAGTGGACACCTATAATTTTAATTAGACTGTAAAAATACCATTGGCTCGTTTCCCACACACACACACACAAAGAATCAGTCATACAAGATTGGCCTTGGCAAATGTTTATTTTCCCAAATACTAAATGGGACCCTCGGGATATTATGCTTCACTCCACTGTGTGTCTCACTTCAAAGGCACTGCTGGGAATCAGCAGACCTATTTGACTGAGCGTGCTTGTCACATGAAACACACAGAAAAGAGCACATAATACAACACGTGAGTTCTTCTCGCGCGAATATTTCTCATTTTCACAAAAGCGTTCTCTGTCAGTGAAAAGAAAAAAGCCCACACAACCAGCTTTCTTTTTTATCGCCGATGGCCAAGCATAACTCCTTCATTAGCAAGGAATGAGCTGGCTTCATACATACATTCATTTAAATGTGTTGACAAATGACACACAATGGTAAAAAAATATGAATATTTAGATGGCGGAACGATGAGCTGTGTGTCTGACTATGGAACAGAGCTTTTATTATTATTATTATTATTATTATTATTATTGTTAGAATACAGTTCTCCTCAAACCAACTCTCTCTTAATTAAATCCTCGATTGGAAATGTGGAAAGAAAAGCAGAATTCCATGCAGACAACATATCTGCAGACAATTCATGGATCTTTGTTTTCCCACTGCAGCGAGTGCTGCTCTCACTCTCACTGCTCTCAATCCCACATTCTATCTGTGTTTGTTGGCTCATAAGTGGGTGAATTCATTTCCATCAAGGCTTTTTTTTTTTTCTTGACTTTTCTTGACTTTTCTTCTCCTTCTCAGGGTTGTGGTGGTGGATTTTCACACTGCTCTAAGTTGGCAGTTAATGAGACGCCCAGGTCACACGAGAAATGAATATACTGAAGGCATCCAGGAATCCATACCCGTCACTGTGCTCTATGACACTGATATTAATGAGTCATCCGTCTCCCACCAGGAGGCGTTTACTTGGAAAAGCTTGCGTTCTTGAGTCGCTTGCAGTTGTAATTATACATCTCTGTGCATTGTTGCACTTTTAGTATATGTGACACCAAAGTGGCCTTTTTAGGATGAAATGTCCTTGACACGACCCTTATATTAAAGGAACTGCCTTCAATATAAAGGGTTTTATCCCCATAAAATAATTTGTCAATGGTTGATAAATAGGTTAATAATTAAAACTGTATAAATCTCTCTTTATTTACCTCTGATAATTACTATTGGCCTTTTTTTTTTAGAATGAAAATATCCTTGAAGCAATCGTATCATCATAATAGATTCATTTATAAGTGGTTGATAAATAGGATAATAATTAAAACTGTATAAATCACGTTTGTATAAAAACATTATGACACATGAGATTAAAAAAAGGTGCAGCAGTTATTAGTTGCTTGCCAAAAAGTGGGCCTGGGCCTGTGCGTGTGCTCTCTGTTGCAATATGTGTGTGTGTGTGTGTGTGCGCCTCAGGATCTGTCCACCGTTACCATCAGACCTGCCTGTCAAAAAGTGAGACCGCTGCCATTCGCAGCACAATGCTGATGTCGAATCCATCGTTCTTGACACAAAACAAATCACTTCCTGCGTGCAGCGCAGGACTGTCGCCGGGCAACACAACACGAGGTCTTAATACCACTGCACTGGAGCAACGCAGAGAGTCATGTGGAGCTGATCAGGCTTAATCAACATCGTGTGACCTCATTTGACAATGGTTTGAATCTAATTTGTTCATGTTTAAGAGTTAAGCACCACAGTTTTAACGACCAAATTAATAACACAAGTGCAGTGCAGTATCGCCGCGGTCCTATTGTCGAGTTTATGCCCTTTGATTGTTGTAGTTGACATTTAGCTTTCACGCAGCCGGTAATGTTTTTGATGTTGTCTCATGGTAATGCAGACTAAAACAATCGCTTAAATCCACTTGATGTGAAGATAAAAGGCATTCCTCGTGTATTATCATAGAGGGGACTTGTTCCAAGCCACAGACTAAATCATGCATAATGCTGCGTTCTTGCACATGCTTCATGGCGTGTGTGTGCGTGTGTGTGTGTGTGTGTGTGGGTATTTTCGGCACGTCTGCGTTGCAGCAGCGACAGACTGCGGCCTCCCGTGATTGACACTGTTCTAGTGGGATTTGCAGGGATTTCGAAGGATCCGTGAGCACATTAGGAGAGGAGACATGGTGCCAGAGGCAACACCTGTAACACGAGTTGCACGAGCTTCAAATGAAGTAGCATTGCAGTCACTTTTAATCTGTGGTCTGTAACAAAAGTAAGTGCAGCAGCTGGTGCGGCGCGGAGAAACATAAATCCACTTGCTTCCCCTCTGCCTTGACGCTGCGCCGTTCATGTGTCTCATGGCATTTATTTACCCAAACAGTAAGATGATGGGGGGGTAGTGTGTCTTTTTATTCCATACATGTAGGCTTGCACTTCCAAATAGCCTTCATTAGGTGGAGCCCAGTGGAGCGCAGAGCGGGAATGCATGAGCGATGAGAGCGCATTTACTGTAATGAAAAGCAGACAGGAGTAACTCGGAGCTGCTATTGTTGTTGCACAGGTTTGCTTTGGATTCCTGTCTCGCCCCTGCAGGCCACAGACCCCATGAATATTTAAATAGGAGAGGGACTTCCTCTAAACATCAATCAAAACCCTATCGATTCAATTACTGGCCTCGGATCTGAGATGTTCAACCAACAGCAGCTTCTGATGAGAGGGAGCCTGCCCGTGGCAATGCCTGTGAATATCCCAACCATGTGGACAATGAGTCAATTAAAAACAGCCGCAGACCTTCAAGCAGAGAAAGTGACCGGATTTTGTTCTGTAGCGACACTGCACTTCATGAGAAGTTTGAGTTTGTTGAGCGGGGATCACAAAACAGCTGAGTAATCACAGTCAAAGAAACTTTATCCCCACAGAAAAAAAAAGACGCTTTAACTCAATTCAGTCTTTTCTCATAAAATATGTTACAGGGCTCAAAGTCAAAGGCACTTTCTCTTGCTAAACAGATTTCATCCTTGACAAATGCCAAAGACTAACACTGTTTCTTTTGTGTAAAAAAGCGAGAGAAAGCATGAGCGTGGGTGAGTGTGCGAGTGTGAGTGAGCTGGGAATCAGATTCGCAGCAAACGCTAAAGCAGAGAATGAAAGAGACGAAGTGTGTGGGACAGGACACCTGTTCAAAAGTCACTTTTATTTGTCCTTTTCTCCACCAGTACAAGATGACACCCGCTGGCAGGGGATCAGTTGACCCGAGGTGAGTTATGTCTCGGCCCCGGCGACGCCGCTGTTGCCGAGTGAGTGCACACAACAGTTGTGTGCAATCTTTTTTCCGAAACCCCGACAACAGCACGCATCAGCCCGAGCAGAAAGCTGTGCTTGACACAAACCTGTCCTCTGCTAACAAAAGCCAGACACATCAGCACTGAGTGCTATTCTTGGCAGTCAGCGGTCGGTTGTCTATATGAAAGTCAGATCGTGCAGCGAGCCCAGAGGAGTACTACAGCAATTTCACAGAGACCACGACAGCGGTTGCTTAATACAGTGTTTTCTTTTTGTGTTATCCGAACATATCGTGGCTTCCTGCTCTTGATTTGGGCATAGTAATTTAGTTTATCAAAGATCAGAGTGTTGTGCCCGGAGGCAAACAAGAAAACGGGAAGAAATCCCATAGAGACTTCACATAGAACAGATGAATATCCAGACAACCTCAGCTTGAGTTAGACACAGCGGCCTGATTAAAGGAGTATTAAGACGAGTTTGACAAGTAGAGTTTTTTTTATCTTTTACTCCTCAGTGGACATGCGTTTACTTTCCCGCTGAGAGTGAGATGAAGGGATCGATGCCACATTCTGTTTGTGTCATGTGTAAAGTGAAGGCTAGAAATGAGTCTTTGTGGTTTTTAGTGGAGGTTGTGTTCACAAACGTATGAACACAGGTGAAGTCCACATTTCGCTTTAACATCCTGAATATTCACGGAGCTTCTCATAGAAAAATGTTTCATTACTTGCGTGAGGATGTCAAAGTATATCAGAGCTTATGTGCGCGCACACACGTGTGCCATAAAGCCAGTTGTAAAACATGAGGTCGACTCTGTCTGAACTCTAATGCGTTTTCCTTTGACATAAGATTAATTGAAAGTCAATCCAGAGAACCACTAAAGAGATGATGGTAAAATATTGTCAGAGCTGAGAAGAATCTGCAAAGCATTAAGAGCTTCTTTTTTTCTTTTTTTTTTTTGCTTTGGAGGAGCAGATGAAAGGCTCTGCCCTTATATTAAAAGGACTGCTGGGGAGGTGAAGGATTCTACTCGGGAGAAATCAGAAACACTCTTCTGCGACTGGCGCTCTGACAGTAACTCACCGGGCTGTCAGTCCATTTTAACCAAATTACTGTGATGTTTCCAATGGTCTATTTTAAAACTGGAATGATATAATGCCGAGATATTGCTTGATTCACTTAATGAAAGCTGTTTTCAATCGCAAGTGCACACTATTTCATTGTTGTTGGAGCTTTGCTCGCAAGGGCTTTAAATATAAGAGAAGATGAGCAGGGAGAGATCTGTCAACGTCGTGCGGTCACAGATGTGAGAGGAGCGAGGAAAAAAGTCATTCATTATCTGTTTGTTTGCTTTAGCACATACAAATTCGGCTGGAACAATGTGCGGGTGTGAAGTTGTTCAGGAATGGCCAACATGTTTGATGAGACAGTCTCATGAGTGAGTGAACTGACGCCAGAAAAGTAATACTCTCGAGGATGAAAAGCAGATTCTCGGGATAAGAAGCTGACAGTGTCATCCTAAAGGTGGGGGCACGGTTAACAGGCTCTTTCACATCAAAGCGTGGAAAGAAAGAGAGATCATCCCTCGTTTAACCATCCTGTGTTAACCTCTCTAACATACACACCATGTGTTTTACTCATAAATGTGTTATAGGCTGCATGGGCACGGTAGCTTGTCCTGACAGTGAATCACAGGGATCCCTCAGCTCGCCTAAATCTCCGCTCCACTCAGCACCTCAACACAAACGGAACTGTTGATGTTTTCGAGCACAGGTTAAAGAAAGCACAGACAAGGGATTTACGAGCAGCGTGTCACACGCTTTGTTTTAGACCCCTGATCCATCCAGTGTGGTGTTTCGCACCGTGCTGAAACGTTTACGCCTCATAACTGCAGGCGTCCACTTCATTCAGCGATATCCCCGTTATCCCCTCAGCAACACAAATAGAAAAATGGAACGCATCGGTGGGTTTCGTCAACGCGGGCCGTGGAGCCACTGTCCTCTGAGACAAACAAGAGCAGGAAACACTCAGCCATCACTGAGGTCATAAACTCCACTCATCAAAGTGTTGGAGGTTTGCTTTTTTGGAACTGTTTTTATTAATGCTTAATAAATATTATTATTGTTTTTTTTTGTTTGTTTCTATGCTTCATAGAACAGTAACTAGGCTTTGGGGCAAAGGAACAAAAGAAACATTTATTTAGTTTGAATTGAGCCAATTTTATTTAAAAAAAAAAGTTGTATTTAACAAAACACACCAATATTTAATGAATTTGATTGTGCTATACAAAGTATACTTTACTCTTTAATCCAAATGATTTAATCCTAGTTTCTTTAACACAATATGTCGCATAAACTTTTCCAAGTTATTTTAACACAATTATGTTGTATGAACTTAATCAAAGTTATATTGTATGAAATGTACTTTTTTAATATAACTATATCTTTACAACAACCCACACAGCGCTTTACAAAATAACAGCATTACAGATACAAAGCAATAAAAACACATAGTACAAAACTATTTCATAAAACATGAACTGAGGCAAAAAAAACCAGTACAAATCCAGTTAGACTCAACTTTAAGTCTAAGTGGAAATGTGTTTTAAAAGAATTAAGTGTGCTGCCCGGCGACAAAAATGTATAAAAAGATTTACAAAAGAAATAAGAAAAGTCATTTTGATGAAACGAAATCATTTTTGTCGACAAATATTATTTAGCTTCATCCAAATGACTTTTCTTATTTCTTTCATTCGCCAACAGAAGCGTGGAGATTCCTCGTGGCTTATTGTGTGTGAAGAGGTCAGAGTTACACGCCGCGTTTCTCTTCACATTAACAGCCTCACTCTCGATTCTTCTCTGTTTTTGCGACACATTAACAACTCCAAACCAAAGTCATCACATCCGCCGCGGCGCGCTCAAACACATTTTCCAGCGTGGCTGTCATGCACGTGCACGCCGAGAGAGCCCGATGACCGGAGAGCCGGGGCAGTTGACTTTCACCAGCCGGGACCCCTCTGTTTGACATCATGTTTCATAAATGAGAAGCAGCTGACCCCGCAACATCAGCATGAGGCTTCAGAACAGCATGAAAAAACATGAAAGTTGGAGCTTTAAACATGTCCAGATTCCCTCGTACGCCACGGGCACAGCTCGCCTGCTCGTCAGCATCACAATCAATGGTGCCTGTGATCATCAAGCATGGAAATCAGCTCTCAGCCTTGGAACACACACACACACACACACACACACGTGCAGGCTTTTGCGGTGGCGAGAGCTTTTGTTTGTTTGTTTGTTTTTACGATGTTTTACATCAACCTCTTCCGACTAAATAAAAACAAAAGGAGAATCCCATTATTCTCGTGCTAATTCATTCGTGGAGCCAACCGCTGTTCCATGTTGCAAAAGCTTTTAGTGTGATTGTAGATATAAGCTGTTCACTTGCTCACTAATCAATTTCATGCTGGGGTTTTTGTTTTTTTTTATGTTCATGCCTCATTTTTGATTTACTCAAGACAAGAAATTGATTTAACAGAAATGTTTTTGGGGAAGAAAAAGAAAAAAAGAAAAGAAAGAAGAGAAATAAGGACCTCAGATGCAATCTTACTGTATGTAAACCGACAGGTTCAATTATTATTTTCAGTGTAAAGTCCGTGTTGATTTTTATCAGTCCTTCCATGTCAAGGGAGAACAGCACACACTCAACAGCGAAGACAGATTTTTTAAAAAGCTGCGTTTGAGCCAGTGCAAGTTTTGTAACAGAAACATCGTGATTTTAATCTCCAAATAGAATGTGTTATATTCGGCTCTTTGTTGCTGTCACACAGTTTATCTCAATACACCAAAGGAAGCCGAGTGAGGCGCGGTGTTTACACATCAAACGGTGCCTGTCATCATGTGTTCTTGGCCCGTGTGGAAGATGGATCATCTTTTTAACACCTTTGAATTAGTGCTCAGCGATGGAGCTCTGTCTGCTTGTGTGCCTGCCTGGAGGAGATGACCCAGCAGGAAAAGTGAGGGCAGCTCTTCTCTCTCTCCCCTGACAACATTTAATCCAACATCCTCTGCGTGGATTCCGTCTGAACTCAACCCCTGACCCTTCCACCCCTGTCCCCGAGCCTGGGCCTTGCCCATGCTCCTGGGTACACGCTGACCTGTGAACTTTGCCTCGCCTCTGAGGGCCCGGTTCCCGACCCCGCGCACACACTTCACACACGGAAAGTTGCCCCTTACCTTTAGTCACGCATGGGGGCCGTGTTGTGTTGTGAAAAGCTGACACCAGCTTGATTTTAAAAGTGTCAGCTATTGTATTTTTTGAGTCATTACCAAATGAATTGTGTCGTTAGCTGCAAACAAACCAACTGTAACTCTGGATTGACCTCGGCGGAGAGATATCAGCATGCCCAAACATCCTAACTTCATTAATTAAGAGCTGGTCACTAAAGGTCAACGTGTGTGTTTATTCTCAGGAAAGAGCATTTAGGGGATTAACACTAATCACATGGGATTATAAGAAAACTTTTACCCCCGGTCTGGAAGGTACTTTCCTGCCTGATCTCCTCACGTCGTGCGTCTGTGGAGAAGTCTGTTTGGTTTGGAAAGAGAGGCTGTGATAATGACTCAGCTGGTGGCGTTTTCTCTGTAAACACAAACACACTGGACCTCTTGCTTACCTTTGACCCCAACTGTGACGAACCAAAAGGGGCGTCTTAACACAGTATGAGGGGAAACTGTATCGAGGAGGTTGCATACCTGTTGTTCGTCGATCTCCAGTTGACTAAATATGTACAACACAGTTAAGTAGCTCCGGTTGGAATCCCTTCGTAGGTCATTGGGATGCTGCGACACAGTTAAATTACAGTTACAGAAAAGAATGACCTGATTATTTTGAATTGTGCGCTCATTTTTACTGCACATGTGTGTGTTACAACATTATCTGGCAGCTGCAGCTCCACTTTACATTATGAGACATTGTTAAATCAAGAGGCCTTGCAGAATGAATGCCGACTGCATTCAAATACCACCCAAAATAATCTTACTGCTGCTTTTTTATCTGCAAAAAAACACGTCGAAGACACATTTTGCAGGCAAATTGTGTGACGCTCAATGTCACAGTGGAGCTGCAGAGACACAGGAAATTATTATCTGTTTGGATGTGTGTGTGTTTCTATTTCAATGTCCTTGTAGCGCTGTCTTTTTGCTTTTTTTGTGTGTTTTTCTCATCTTACACGTGTGCTTATCAAGGCCTTGTCACCCTTGAAAGAACAGAGGAAGAACACAACACCGCTGATGTCTGTCAACAGTGTTGTAGCCCCAGTGCTTGTATAATGTGTGGCATGCATGTTCTCAGGTCTGTCCATGTGTTCTGGTCTTCATTAGACTCAGACTGAACATCTTTGTGGCCTGACAGAGAGATCCTTTCATGTGTCCCCTGCCTGGTCCCACTCACCAGAGCCTAAGCAGAAACATGCCACTGCCCAGGGCAAGGTCAGATTTCTCACCACACCACAGCATTGAAGCAACATTGCTTCTCCTAATGGAGGAGGAGGAGGAGGAGGAGGAGGAGGAGGAGAACACTCTGGTTATTTTTCATCCATCCCAACAGACAATATATTCCATCTCATCATATTGAAAGAGTAGCAGCGTAAGTGGACATAGTCCAGGTGGTAGTAATCTGCAGCTTGACTCCGCTCGATGAGCTCACTGACCCGAAACTCACATGAGAGCAAGAAAAAAAAAGAAAAAATTGTTCAGGTTACGATGTGTGTCATCTGAAAAGGGGAACGCGGAGTCCATCCATTTCATTTTGTTTTTTTCTGCCTCATAGTTCAAAGTCAAAATAGGATTCAACCTATCATCGAAACTGAAATTGCACCCGTCCTTTCAGGAGTAGCGTTACAGTTATTCGGCCCGCCAGGCTGACCCATAAAAGTGGCTTAGATTTGATAAATAGCGATGCACGGCTCATTGCGGCGTTAATCTGCAGAACGGGTGCAGAGGGTCAGAGGAAATGTGTGGGAGAGACATCCCATCTTTGTTGTGCTCCTCTGAAAGGACTCGCTGTGTTGTTATCCTCCCCTCTAATAAAATAGGGGCTGATGTCAACCAGAAGACGGGTAAATATTTAACTGACTGGGATTATTCAAAGGGCCAAAGGAATAATATTGTTTTCAGAAAGATGTGTTGATGTTTGAACGCGGTATCCTCCGTCTGACTTTCACAATAGGGATGTAATGCCATGCAAACTGAATAAGGCCTCGCTGGCCTTGTACCATCACAGAAACAAGCTTTTGTCCTCCCGACTCGCCTATTATTTAGTTGTTGCGTTCTTTTTTTGTTTTTGTTTTTTTCTCCCCCTCTTTCTTTTATGTCCTCATACACTTGGATGTCTTGCAACATGCCTCAAAGGAGGCTAGAGGCCCTTTTGTTTTGTGGTTTTCACACTTGAGGGCCATGGTATTTGGTTTTTGTAGAGAGGGAACTGTGACAGCCTGAAAGGATGAGGGGTTGGGCTGGCTCGCATAGAAAAAGGCAGCCTTGGTGAAACACTGGCCTGGCTCCTAGAAAAGAGTGAGGGATTAGTGTGCGCAGACCAAAGGGAACTAATCTCCTGTGACATAATAGAACTGTACATAAACAACGTCCCTGAGAAGTGAGCGGCAGAGCGGTCGATTGCCTTGAGAGGCTGAGTGTGTGAAAACAAAGGCTTAGGATAATTTGTCACTCGCTGTGGAATATGGTGACAAGAATGGCCTTCAAGCCTAAACATCTGGACGGCAACATCTTGTCTTAAACACATACACTCAATAAACAGCGGGAGTGGGGAGGAGAAGGAGGGGTGTGTGTGTGTGTGTGTGTGTGTGTGTGTGTGAGGCAGGGAAGTCAAGCGCAAACGTTAAGAACTATCATCAACAATCAAACAAAGGATTTTTTGGCTTCAGACTGAAGACATTTTAGGCATTTTCATAGTTTTGAAAGAGAGTTTTCTTTGACTTTATTAATTGCTGTTTTCCCATCTACAGTAAGTAATGCCAATATCTCAATACAAACACTTGTTTATTCTCAATTGCAGTGTACCACCTCTCTGTCGTAAGCGTTGCTGTTCAATGAGTTCATTCTGAAAAAAATATGGATCATTTATTGTTCATTTTTGTAATCTGGAATCAAAAATGAGCACTGTGTTAACACTGGGGTAGAGGCTCGCCCAACCTCATAGCAGTCTCATTCCTGCGTGGCATGGATTTCACAAACTGTTGGAAAGGATTCTGCTCACTGACTCTGGTCCATGTTTGATTGCATCACATCACGTCTGCAGATCTCTCATCCATGCTGCCAGTCTCTCATCCGGTCCCACCACATCCCAACGTTTTTCTTTGGGATTCAGAGCTGGGAAGGCCTGGAGTACACTGAACTCATTGTTATGCCCATAAAATGAGCTGAGGTCCTGAAAGTAGACATTAGATATAGATAAAATAGGGTCGTCAACAACACTCACATACAGTAGGAAGAAAAGATTTTCCACATCATTACACTGACACTGTAGACACAAGGCAGTTTGGGTCCATGGATTCAGGCTGTTGAACCCCTGTAAACCCACATTCATCAGATCTGTTTCCCCATCTCCGCCTGTCAAGTGTTGGTGAGTGTGCGTCCGCGGCAGCCTCAGATTTCTGCTATTGGCTGACATCTGCGTCAGGGATGGACGTGTTGTATACACCGACATGGGCGTTTCCGTCTGCAGAACTGGGATTTCTGTTGAATCCTGAGTAAACTTCAGAGACTGTTGAGTGTGAAAATGTCAGATCAGCGCTTTGAGGAAAAACCCAAAGCCAGCCCATCTGGCAGCGCCGATCAATGTCAGAATCTGTGAGATCACATTTTCCCCCTGTTCTGGTTCAACGTGTAGCTCGTGACCCTTGCAGAGCAGCCACAAAATAAAGTGAAAGAAAAATCCAATCAGTGATGCCGTGTTGATATTCATAATGCTAGATTTGTATGCTGGACGCCGTCACGGCTGATCCAGATGTTTGTTTTCAAGACACTGATATATATTGGGTTGCAATGCAAGACGGAGCGCTCGCAGATCCTGTAATGACACAAACGTTCTGCAGGAAAGGAACGACATCATGTTAAAGACCTGAACAGGATCTCTGGTGTTAACAAACGTGTCTCACTCGCGTGTGTGTCCACTGTTTAACACCAAACGCTGCTGTCAGGATTATTATATACGTGCGAGAAAAGGCCTCCATTCAACATATACAGGAACTCAGCTTGAGGTTTTTAACACAACTACACACTCCACACATTTAGCTCGGGCCTCAGCCTCACAGTGTCACTCGGAGCTTTATTTTCTTGTAAACATTTCCACTTTTCATGTTTTTTAACGAGGGTGAAAGGGCTGCTGAGCAGAGGAGGGATTTAATGCTTTTCAAACACACGAGCGCTCTGAGAAGCGGAGCGTTATGTCGAGGGCCGCCCCGACCTCGCCAATGCTAAGTTCAGTCGGGCTGCGGCGCGAGATGACCTGTTTATTTGGACTTGCATAGAGTGCATATGTCTCAGCCTCCTGGACCCATCAGTGAATATGCTGTACACACACTGTGCCATGGTGGACCTGACAGCCAAAATAAGCAACAGTAGCTGCCAATAAGCAGAGGGGAGGAGAGGCATCACTATTTACCCCTGCAGCAGATTCAATTAAACAAACAGTGAAGGAAACTGGTTAAGGATTATTTTATTACTTAGCAGTTTGTACAGTTTCTACCATGGAAAAATAACATGTAACATAAGACTGTATTTACAATTCAATTTTTACAAAATGTCTTTACAAGATTTTTGCCGATTCCAAAGAAAACAAAAAACAAATTGAGACTAAAACGCACAGAACATACACATTCACACACATCCAAACCAAACCTTTGAAATGCACACACATAAATAAATATAGACATTCACTGACTGCTCCACGACAAATATTTCTACAGCCAAGAACATGTACAATTCATCGTTGCCACACAAGTTATAATTTCATTAATAAACATTACATATTACTCCCAATATAATAATCTTTGTTAATCTGTTAATGAAATATTGCTAACATATTGAAAAGAGGTAACACAGACATCATCTCATGCCGACAGAATGCTAATGGTTGTCATGCAAAACCATTACAAGCTTTCAATTTGAAGCAAGTAATTCATTTACAGTTTTTAATAATAAAAAAAAAAAAAATCAAATGTACTACATGCAACATACTACATGAAATATTCTGGGGTTAGACAACGACGACTTTAGTTACATTTTCCATCAGTACTGACTTTGTGTCTCCGCACCTCTTTAAAGGGTAAGACAAAATAAATAGATGAATTTCTACTTCTTTTTCTGCTGCCATGAATAAACAGTTGTTTTTACATATCTGGCATCGCCTTCAATCCACGTCTGACCGGCGTCAACGACGCTGCCAAAGTTGTTGTTTGTTTAAACCAGTAATTCCCACAGACTTAGTCGGGAACTCGATGAGTCATCGAAGGGGGGTCGCCAAAAAATAAATTTGCTAATTTTTTTTTCCAACCTTTAACTTAATATTGGTGTTAATGTTTTCCAGAAACAATGAAATTGTGATTCATTTATCGAACTAATATCTCCCGGACATGACTGCCTTTTCTAAATTTGAAAATCTGAATTGGGTTCCAACCGTTTGTTATCTTTAAAAAGACATGTAAAAAAAAAAAAGCTTGGGAAGCACTGGTTTAAGCCATGTACGCAACTTCCTATCGATAAACGTCCGATCAAATCCAACTGAAATGGTTAATATGTCGAATGAGAGGATTCCAAAAATCGTATAGTTACACCTCTATGCTATGTTGCCTGTGATTTCATTATACAGACCGACCCGCCCCGGTACCATGTGTCAGTCAAGAGAGTGAGATTGAGAGGGAAATCTGTTGTGTTGTGTTGAGCCCGGATTGAGAGGATGGAGCCATATTTCACGAGCAGGGGGGCGTCAGTTCATGTTCTGGTTTGCTGTGTTTCTGTCCCGGTTCCACGCGTTCCTCTCCTGACGGACTAGAGCAGAGAGCCACTGATATGTCTCCTGACTGCGCTCGTCTCAACTCAGTGTCTCTCCACTGACGGCTTCTGGTGATGAGAGTGGTGCTGTCGAAGTCTGGGTCCTAAAACAAACACATACAAAAGATCCCACGCAACTGTCATTCATCACTGCTGTTTTAATTGAAGACACTCTCATCATTTTCAGCACCAATGTGCTGTTTTATGGATTTAGATTTGCGTCAGTTAGAGCTGCAACTAGCGATTCTTTTCAGACTCAATTCATCGAGCAATCGTTTGGTCCATTAACTGTCAGAAAACGTTAAATAAAATGGTTGATGATGAAATGAAATGATGATGTTGTCGAATGTCTTGTTTGGTCCACGCACCAAAATGATTCACTTTTAATGATTTTTTTGTTATATGGAGCAAAGAAACGAAGAACATATTCACATTTAAGAAGCTAAAACAACCAGAAATCTTGTTTTAATCATGGAAAAAGCTTCAAGCCCATGAATCGATTATCTAAATAGTTGACAACTCATTTAGTAATCGAGTAATTGTCAGCACTTGATGAATTGAGCAAACACAAATGAACCACAAAATCAAAATACACAAATTGCAAATAACATATTGATTGAATCATTCGAGATTATTGCAATTAATTTGTTTGAAAATCCACTTTTTGTTTGCAATGATCAGAGTTTCGCTTGCTCCGACACTTTCGTGTTTGCGCTCCCTGGTTTTTTTGTGTTTTTTGCGATTCTGACCACAGGCGGGGCTTAGGAAGCTGCCTGCTGATTGGCTCCTCAGTTGCAGAGCGGCAGCTCAGTGGACTGTAAGTCGACATAGGTTTGGAGTCACTGTCTGGACGGGCAACATCCGACAAGGTAGTTAAAATAATTGTAAAACTATCTAACTTTGTCAGATTATCTTTGAGATATTATCAGCTAGTCCATTGAGCTGTCGCTCAATGTGAACTCAATAGCCAATCAGCAGGCAGCCTCCTAAGGCCCACCCATGGACAGAATCACAAACAGAAAGTTTGGAGCAAGCACAATTTTCAAACAAATAAAACACAATCATTTGGAATGATTGAATGAATATTTTATGTGCAATTTGTGTATTTTTTGTTTGCTCGATTCATAAAGTGTTGCTTGTTTGGTGAAAAGTGTTGCTGGATGATAATGACACTAATCTAATTCCATACGCACAGCACCCTCGACTTGTTATCTTGATAGTAAACGCTTTTCACATCTTTTCCATTTGCTGAGCTCAACGCCCGCTATTGTGTTTAACCTCCACAGTCATCATGCTGCACAACACAAAAGGTGTCACCAGCAAGGCATCTTTCCTTGTCGACTTGAATGCAGCGCGAAACAAACTCGAATACAATCTGACTTCACAATATTTAAGTGGATGAGACCAACAGTTGTCTACAGTCAAAAAGCAACATTGTCTTCTATTTATTTATTTTGGCAATTCATTCTTCGGGTCTCTTAACATTTCACGACGGGAAATGTCTGTCTTTAAATGCCTCACTATGTCCGTTAATTGGCCGTTTTACGCATGGAAAGTGGATCATTTTTTCCCTACGACAACAGCTGCCAACTTACAGCGAGAAAAACAATATCACTGAGAAGTGATTGTAAAACAAATCAGTAAATGCATACGGCTAAAGCAAAATAAGTGGACTGATAAAAATAATTCTGCCATTTTACAGAAAGTAATGAACTGGACTATTTTTGACTCGGACTCTTTACAGGCAAGTGTTTATTGGTGAGCGGTGAGGTACTGGCTGCTGCTAGGCAGGATATTATTTAAAGATATAAAACAATATCTCTGCTATAACTTTTTGCCGTGTGAAACATCAGCGTGAGGAAGAAAATATTCTTTTTTTTCGGGGGGTTTGTTTGTTTCATTGGTCACTAAGGATCACAAATGCTCACTGGCATTCGCTGTGTGTTTACTCTTTCCCCATAAAACACACACGAGAACCAACTGAGACTGCAAGACAACAATTCCTATGATCCCACTTCTGCTTCCCGACATCATCAAACTAAGCCCCTTGTTATTGTTTGGACTCCCAAATTCAATTCTTACATTTCTGTATAACTTAGCAGTGATGCAGTACTCACGGTGTTGAATGACTGGTAATATGTTGGGGGTCTGGAAGGTCTTGACGGTGGCGGGACCTTCCCCTCCTGTTGTTATGACTTGCACCTCCAGCCTGTAGTAGGTGGACGGCCGCAGGTTGGACACAACCAGCAAGTTGTGATCCTGCACAAGTGAGAGAGAGGAACGCACAGTTGAAACACAACAGGACGCGGCTCTGAACGCTTTCAGACGACAAAAACAAAGGCTTTGTTTTCACAAGGCTTGCTGCCTCTTGCTCGTCCTCGCTGCCAGCTTGATAACGTGTGCGGTGGGTGGTTTTATTTATAGACAAGCTCCAGAGGCTGGGAGGTGCAGATAGGCAGAACGCGCTGTTGATGGAGCAGATTATGTCAAAGAGCGGTCTTTTTTCGAAAGCGCTCGCGGAACGATGAAAGGGAGAGACGCGAAGGCAGATGAAAAGGTAGGAGGGGGAGAACTTCCAGCAGGACACAACACTCGCTCAGATCTATTCGTGTGTCTGTCTACACTGCTTATCGCTCGATTCATGCAAAGAGGCCATAACAGTGTTATCCCTAAATCACCCTCACCTCTGACAGATGCTGTGAAGTGAAACGCTCAATATAGGACATAGTTTCCTCCTGCAAGGCAGATTTATCTGACTATATATGACAGTGTATATGGCCCACTGTGGTGTATGGGAAACATATTTAATCTAGAGTCAAAATCGAATGAAAACAGACTTACGGGAGGCAGGATCTGGGATTGGGAGATGATGCTGTTGGGCAGGCTGTTTTGCCGGCTCTCTGTGGTGATCTCAGCCCAGGTGACCTGGAAGCCCGTGATCCGCTGATGGGGAGCCACTCGGGACACGCGCCACAGGAAATTACCTGTGATGTTTCCCTCATTGCTGGAGAAGGAAGCCGTTAGATTCTCGGGCTTAGCCAAAACCTTCGGAAGCCCTGGTGCTGTTTCGGGAAGAAGGCGATGAATACATTTGTTAACTGTTCCTTTAAAATGATCAAAATGATCAATCGAGATTATATATTGAAAACTGTAGAGCATAACTTATAAACTAATTGTCAAAATTCAAACCATTGCCAAATGAGTTCACATAGTGCTGATTAAGTCTATTAGTTCTACAAATTACATTTAACACAATAACAGATGGATGTAACAGCAACCAGGGGTGCACGATATTATCAGCACAATCGTTAGATATTGGCTTTAACCCTCTTATGACCATCAAGATAATGAGGCTGTCTGGATTTATATTGATTTTATAGCTGTAGCTATAGTGAGTGCTTCTGAAAAAAACGCTTCTTGCCCCCAATGTATATAATATAAACACGATGGTTTAGTCAGGTCTGACAGGGTTGTTTTGACAGAGCCCGTCATACAGACACAAAAGGAGCATCCATCTTCTTCTGCGACTCATAACAACAAAGAAAACAACGCTATTTCCTCAAGTATTCTGGAAACATTCTGGAGTATTAATGTGGTGTCAGAGTTGCTGAGCTCTTACCTCCCTCCCCTGGGCAGGGGATGTGTTTGTGAGTCTTGCTGCGGATGGTTGCACAAGACGGGGTGAGGAAGGTGGTGCTCTCATCCTTGGAACGTCTCTTGGACTTCAGCATGTGAACAGTGACTTTGTACTTGCAGGCGAACAGCAGGCCCGGGAGGTTGATGTAGTTCTCCTGAGCCAAGAAACACATTATTTAGGCCTGATGACTTTGACATGTCACCCAGGTCAGGTCCCATGGAGCTTCAGAGATAATTAAATACACAGTGCTGGGGCAGATCACATTCCCACTCAGGCCTCAGGAACATGCCCCACATTACAGGAGCACTTTGAACACTCACATGGTTAGGGTTAGACCGCTATTTTCCAACTCAAACTGCAACATAAATGATTTTTTTACAGCTCCCAAATGCAGAAACAGAGACAAACTTAATTAAGGAGCTATAACCAAAAGTCGAGGCATGTGTAATTTGAAAGGAAAACCGCCAGTAAATCTATGTTAATACATTTTGCACAGCTGTCACACACTTTGCACCCACTTTAAACTTTAATTATTTGTTGATGTTAAGCAAAAGCACCTTTCTCAAGTCCTTTTGCGGGGAAAATAAAAATCGCAGTGAATTTATATGGTACATTTGTAATGAAGATGTTGTAAATGAACAGGCAGAACTCTGTGTGTATATGTGCGTATACTCTCTCTCTCTCTCTGATATGAAACAGCTTTGATTAAAAGTGAATGAGCCACTGTGTTCCCATAAAAAACACAGGCCTGGAGTCCTTCCCAGTGATATATAGAAAATGGATGTATATTTCCTAGCAACCAAAGTGCAGTTCCTCAAAGAATGTGTTGATTGCAAAGCCTGTATCAGCCTGAACTCAAAAAAAAGTTCACCCCCCCTCCCCTCCCCTCCCCAGACACAGAACCTGCTGCACCCTAAAGGGAAAGACCCATGCACCAGCATTACTGGACCCCGTTAGACATGAATGATCCCCCATTCCGGGAAACCTTTTTTTTTTTTCAGCAAATGCAGTTTTATTGGCCAACACGCCACATGTCTGACCACACGACTGACTCATAATATTCGAAACAAAAAGCAGCGTTTTTGTCCAGAGCCGGTCCAGCGCAGCAGGCCTGCAGGCTCACTCGGTGGAGTGTTGTTTTCGTAAGCGGAGCTGTCCCCTTTCTAAGCGCCAGACAAAAGCTTAGCCACGTGCTTTGCATAGCACAGAGCTGCTGATCAAGAAGCCGTAGCTCTGTGCACCGTGAGATCCAGCTCTCGCTGGGGAGGTGCGAAGCGTTTCCTGGAGACTAACCTGCGTGACAGATTTCTCCGGGCCCCGGGTCTCGTTGTGGCTGCAGTACTCCGGCATCCACTGGACATGGTAGCGACTCACGGTGGGATCTGAAACAAGGAGCAGGATTAGAAAGTATTCAGTATTCACACTGAAGTGTTCTTATAAAATGAAATAATAAATTAATTGTCAAATTGATTAATGCATCAAATAAATTAGAAAAGTTATTAACGCCAGGTTTTATAATTCATCTGCTTGACGACCACTATCAAATACTAAATACTTGACGCTTAAAATAATCATTATTTTCATCAGCTCTAATTGTTGCTGAATAGAGGAGGTCACCGCGGGCATCATTTTAGATTCTATACACGCGCCACAAGCACTGATGAGCAGGTTGTGTGTGTAGCAGCACATCATAGAGCCATTGTGTCCTACTCTGCTCCTGCAAAGCTCAGTGAAAACAAAGATGAAGCACCAGGTTGGCTGTTTGATGCCCGAGCTTCTCCTCCACATTGTCAGGGTGTCTTTCAGAAACACTAATTGTTCCCGTCGCTTGAGCGTGACCGTGTGTCGACTGCATGCGAAGACAAAGTGCAACGCAGAATGAAATGTAGTGAAGTAGAAACGTCTGGCCCTCTCCCTCTGATAATAATTGGGGTTTTAAGAATAAAGGAGGTTTTCATACATTAGAAATAAGTACCTCAGTCCAGTACTTGAATAACAGTATTTGGCTGGAACATTAAAGCGGGCCAAAAGACAGTCTGACAGGCTGATTAACTGATATTAACTGATATCAGATCTGGCATCACTGTGTCCAATATTGATGATCGCGATAACTACGTCTCTGATAATAATAAAGAGAAACATGAAAGTCTATCTCTGCATTAACTCCGTAACGAGATTTTCCAACGTTCCTAAAGCGTTCCTTTTGTTCGCTGAAGGCTCATTCCTGCGTCTTTTCTGTTTCAACTTTACATATTGTCATCAGTGGACGAGCGGCCGAGCACTCACTGTCGCCACATTTCCGCCTCATTACTGTACAGTAGCTCCTCGTGAGCTCGTCGACACTGTATATCTTTATCATCTGATGTTACCAGATTTATTATTCATTTGTCTGTGTTGCTTGAATATGTGAAATTCTTCTCAGATTAATAATTGAGTTATGCTATGTTCACCCCTCCGCAGGGGCCTGCGTTGTAGTTGGGAGATAAAAGGGCTCCTTTGAAGGCTTCGACACAGATCTGGCACTCGGAGCCCCTGAGCTCTTTGGAAGCAGAAGAGAGAAATTATAGGGAACCGGGAAATCGAGAAAAAATAAACAAGATAGGCCTAGCTTGATCTGACGTAGAGGGGAAGTGGTATGTAAAACAAGAAATGGGACACGGGAATCGGGTAGAGAGCGGAGCCTCAACGGCATTGGATAAATCATGACTGGAAGCGAGCCTCAGATGTGCCGCCACTGCTGGACTGCTGTCTATTGTCTGTGTGCTGGGGAGACAGTGATACATTATCTGAGCTGGTGTACAGTAAGATTCTCTTTCGTCTGCTGGAGTCAGCCCAGAGGCCCGGCTGTTTTGGATCACAGAGACAATGAGTGAGAGTTTAATCACGGTTCAGTTAACCTGTCCCTTTTTTTTTTTTTAACTGTCACACAATCCAGATGTCCAGAAACTCCAACTCTCCGGGCCATCTGTAGTTCTGCATGTTTACAGTAGTGGAATGCAGGTTGTCAGAGTCAACGCCAGGGTCATCCCTCACACTAATGAGTGGCAGTGACACACACACACACACACAGCAGACCGGCACGGCAAACAAGCGGCACAGAAAGGAGCCGGAGCACGATTAAGACTGCACTACAACAATGTGATTCCCCAGCCATGCTTGAACCCCCCCAGCATCACTCGGCTCTCGGAGTCCACGCCAACCTTGCAAACCGTTCTGGGCCAACTCTCTCTTCCCCCTCACTCTGTCTCACTCTGATTCAGCAGTTGGTGTCTCACCAGGCCTCTCCTTCAGCCAGTTTTTCGCATTCTTGACTCTAAGATGTGGAGTTTGGCTTGAGCGATGACATATATTAGTAACATAACATAGAGCAGTGAATGGGACTTGACAGGTTACCCTAAGAGCATGGCTTTCAAGGTCTCCATATTTCCACTCTGGTACTAACAGAGAGGTTGGGGAATGGACACCGATGGGACAGGCATTCCTATAGGCGTTAACCCCTCGCAGTGCTGCAACCCACAGCCATTTCTGTTCCCAGTGACATCAGGGCTTGTAAAACAAAATGGGTCGCTTCATTGCTAATGCAAAGGGGGTGAAGATCTATTAAATGCAGCTGTCAATAAATCCCATCGCATGGCTCTGGCTCCCTGTGTTTATTGTTCCTGACTAAACGGTGGCTCCGCTCTACCAGTCCATGTGCAGCTCTGCGCCAATCCGCCCCGCGCTCACAAAGACACATTGTTTCATTGATTTCATTTACACCATCCGATACCGCGTTTAGAAAAGCGATCCGACGTTGTTTAAGTAACTGAGAATCAGTCATAACATTTTACTATGGCGCACATTTGTCATGGTGATTGATGGACAGAACGAAGCGATCACGTAATCCTGTGTTTCATCAATAAGTTGAGCGCATACCTCCCCGGTTCTTCCAATAGACACGGACCTGCAGCTGGCCATCTTGGTAGAAGGGTGTGCCAACCTCTAGGGGGCCAGAAGGGCGTTTGCTCAGAGTGGAACTGAGAGGCGATATCTCCTCCTTCTTCGACTTGAGCACCGATTTCACTGGGAAGAGAAAGGAGAAATGTTTGCTGCTGTAGCAAAGACATAGTAGTGACTGTGTTGTGGCAAACTCTCCAGCCTGGTAACAAAAACCACACAATCATATCTTTGTGAAATCACAGTCACAGCATGTCCTTTATGCACAGACCTGCTGTTATATGCTGGGCACACATAGTACCATCAGTCAATCCAACATGGATCTGCGCTTACAAGCGGCTCCACCAAGGTTTTTTGTTAGATTTCAGGAGGTACATTATCCTGCTTTTGACTGATTACACCGTCATCCCTGCTGCCGCGCATCTTCTATTTGACTAAATGTATTCCCCAAAATGGACAATAATATACTCGTGTAATAAGATTACCCATCTACAGCCATTAGAATTCCTGTGTGGCAGTGCAGTCTCACTTTGAGCTCCATGTAATGTCTGCATGCTGGCATGCTAACAATAACAATGGCGACGTGCTAGAGCAGGTTTCACACATTCACTGTAAATTCAGGTTTATTTGCATTTCTTCATTTGCACTTAACAAAGGTGGTGATGAAAAAGTCACCGGGGTGATGTAAAGGGTAATTGGGGTCGAACGCTCGCCCGTTTTCTTTTTCATGTAATTGAAAATTGTGTGTCATGAATTTGTGAGAAAATGGATTGTGAGAACATTGGCCTCTGCTAACTTGTATTTCCTGTGTATTTCTTTGTGTAAAAAACCTTTTGACTACATTTAACACTAAAAAAATAACAGTATTGACATGAGTGGCAGCCGTTTTGGAATACTATGTTGGGCTTTATCCTATGTCGCAAATCCTGACTTCCGACAACAACGGGAATTAACCATTCCATTTCCAGAATTTTCAAACAAAAACTTCACCAGCTGTGTTTCTACAATTTGTATGCATTTGAGAAGTATGGATGTAGCCTTTAATGTGCAAGAGTTTTTCTAAAATCCATTCCTCCTACCCTATCCTGGTCATAGTCATCTTCACATTGTTAGCTGTAGGCAGACAAGCTTTTAAGCCTGCTACTGAATAACACTCCTCATCTGTTCAACAGTCACATTTCCGCATAGTGACGCATCAGAAATCCACCCATACTCGAAAATCAACCTACAATTCTCGAGACCTTCCCTCGGAAAGGAAACAAATTTCATGGTGGTTCTACAGTTGTGAGCTTTGGCACCAGTGTTTACCTGATTCGTTATTCTGGGAGGTACTGAAGTGGAGAGACGCTTTGGAGCTCTTCAGTCGCACCTGTCCCCAGTATGTGACAGCCTGCAGCTCCACAGTGTAACTGTTGTTTTGTTGAAGTCCATCCAGATCCACCCAGCTCTGAGCCTGTGACAACAGGAAAAAAAAAAAAAACACTGGTATGTTGGCATGTGTAAGATACCACACTGTCACTTGAGCCCCATCACTGTCTTAGTCATAGCTTCAGCTTCACCTCAGCCCGGGCCGACTCGGGCCTGTGGGAAAGCCTTGCTTATTAAGAACACATGTGGAGCCGAGGAAGGTACCCTAGTGAAGAGATAGCCTTCAGGGTCTAGTGAGGGAGCCATGTTATCAGAACCTCCCGGGGCTTCCTCGCTGTGTTTGACTCCCAGCATTCCACCAGCAGCGTGAGCTTGATGAGTTCTTGTTATTGACAGTGCGTGTTTTGACATTCCGCGACCAGCAGGCTGCGTTCAAACCCCCAAGGTGCCAAAGTGGAAGCCAGTAGTACATGTATCAATAGGTGTCTGATGTCTCCCACCTCTATCTCCCTAGTGCCACATCTGTTCCGCATTTCAAAAAACTAATTCAGGAGAAGACTTTATAGAGGTGTGTGTGGACTGTCTAGACAATATGTCTTTCAGCTCGCGTCTCTAATGAAATGTTATTCACAGATACCAAGCCACAGGTATGTGCTATTAGGCCACATGTTGCTGGATATATGACAGCTCGAACAACTTTTTAAATGCCATATCATTCCTAAGCTACGCATATAGCCTTGTGATTTATTAGTTGCGTCAACGGTCCTGTCATGCCATTTATCTGGAAGGTCGTATCAAACGTAAACGTGCTCACGTGTAACTGTTGCTTCAGACTAAAGGCCAGAGGAAAAAGTCAGGTTTACTTTCTTTTGTCTTTTTGTATCCGTATCAGAATAAGTGAAACATGAATAAATAAATAAACCCACAAATATTAGAGGAATGGGCCAAAATAGCAACTGAAGAAAACAACGTGACATAATTTAAGATAAAACGCGAACCGTGAAGGAGGCTGTTTGTCACACTCGATGCATTTGAGTTCTTTCATCAGTTAAACTAAACCAAAACACCAGAGAACACATTGCATCAATCTATGTGTGATTGATAGTCTTACATGATAGAAAAACAAATGCTGAAACTCCTACTGCATGTCTATTGTCTCTATTTTAAACGAGGAAAACGAGGAGGTGAAAGAACATGAGACCAAGTCACAGGTGTGGGAAGATTACCCCATTGGAGGTCTTTCTCCTTTTCTTCTTGGACGGCACCATGGACTTGGTGGGGACCGTCCAGCTCCAGAACACTTTGTAGTGATGTACGGGGATATCGGGCTCCTCTGGCAGGGTCCAGTTGAGGCGAGCTGTCACAAGGCCGTCATCACCCACTGTCACGTTGGTGATACGCAGGCTGGATGGACTGGGAGGGGCAGCTGGATCTAAAGGTGGAGCGGCAGCAAGAAACATCTGAGTACATCTGCAGACATTTAGGGATTAAAGCAAAGGCGTGCTCTGCTTTCTTGTAAGTAAGAAAATCTTAGGCCAAGGCGGTATGAGTCAGGTTGTATGTATTACAAGCTAAGATAGCGTTCACCGCATGAGGAGGGGGAGCAGTATGACACTGTGTACACTAATTAGTCCTCCATTGACAATCTGCCCTGACATGTTATGACAGGTGTCATGTCACATCTATGACGGCGTTCAGCAGGACAGAGAGTGCAGGTCAGGGTTAACACACACATGCTGCTCACTTTGGCTCCGCACTCAGCATTCCTGTGTGTCCGTGTGTGTCTGTGTGTGTCTGTGTGTGTCTGTGTGTCCAGAGTAAAGCTGGTTCTGACGCTCTATGTACACGTGCTGTGGTCCAGCCTGCTGCTGATGTCAGCCCGGTGCAGGAGGACAGGTAGGGACACAAGCCAAACACAAGACCAGAGGGAATAGGCCTGTAATGGGAAAATGATTCACACCGCAGCGCAGTTGGCTCTCCTCTCCCCTGCCCTCTCCCACCTGAAACGCATTTAATCTCATCCAAAAACACAATTCAACACATCGGTTCCCCATACCAGCTGACATCGGCTGTGCAAGATAAATAAGCATTCATTTCTAACAAATTGCCCTAACAAAGTATAGTATAGTGCAAAATTGCAGTCAGGTGACATGGCTGTACTATATAAATAACAATGGTACGATGGGGCCGCCAGGAGCTCATCAAGTCCATGACAGCTCCCATCAATCTATCAGCGTTCTGGCACTGATTGGCCTGATTGGAGATCAGTTTCCTTCCCTGCAGCAGAATCCGTTTCCCACCTGGTATCTTGGTCTGCGTGACTGCCATCACAACACTCAGGGGAGCAGATGCCTGATGTTGGATTGACAGGACAGGTCAATGCGCACAGAGACATGCACGCACACTCGCATGCCAGACGCTACTTTTTTTTTTTTGTCTTTGGCTCAGCGTTTTAGTATTTGGCCGAACACGGTTCATACATTCAGCTTCAGTTCCACTGGTAACCAACTCCATCTCTTCACTCAAAAGCTCCTCCCTCCGCCGCTGCATTTCTATACGCGCACTGAAGGGCACGTGGCTCTGATTGTACATGTCAAACAAACACTGCATCTGATACGACTCAGATACAATCTAGACATAATACTATAATCATAAACCTGTAAGATGAAGTTGCCCTACGTTTAACAGACGACATCTGCAAGACAACGCTGGCATTTAGTGTCATTTAACACTGCAAATGGAGGCGAGGGCAGTTTGGTTGTTACCATCAGAGCTTGTTCGCTAATCTGTGGCAAAGATCTGAAGTGTACCTCGGTTACATCACTCCCACTGGAAGCAAGACAACACTTGTAGTCATTTGAAACCTGCAATATCCTGACTAATTCAGACATATTACATTTTATATGTCTGTAAAGAGGGGGAAACCCCTCCTTTGAAGTCCTAAATGAAGATCTGGTTGCACCACAACGGGGAAAATGCTCAGCACTACCCAGTCACTCCTCATTACTCCGAGCTCTGCTTGGCACTGGAAACAGATACCGTCTGTGCGGCGCGCACAGATTACAGTTGCAAAAACTGTGAGGGGGGAAATACTTATTTGCGACTCAGTAACAAGGCAAACAAACAAATTCGAAAGGTTTAATTCACGACTTAAATAAACTGGTCCGCCGTATGAACGGCATCAGTCAAAAGGGATGAATGTATATTTAGTTTGTGGACGCACATGGTGCCATGAGGCTGAACATCCTGGGAGTAGATCTTAAAAAAAGTATTTGGTTATCACTAAAAAAAAAAACAACAGCTTGTTCTGTTCTCTAAAGAGGTGCAGGGGGGGAAATCATAACAGATCCTTTTCACTGCTAAATGCTAAGTAAGCTTGAAGAGGGCATATTTACACACACTTAGTTTGTGTTGTCAAATAAGAAATCAGAGCAGGTCTAAAAAGCTCTTTCCCAAAGGCTCCACCTGTTCCAAGGTCTTAACCATAACAAATGGAGGGCAGCGGGTGTCAAACAGGATCTTACACACAAAGTAGGACCACACACACACACACACACACACACACATAAAAACAGATGCACATAGTGCATACACATACAGACCTCTGGAGGAGCGGAAGTGTTTGCTGGGTGCAGTGAAGCCGCGGGTCCCGTGGACATTGACTGCAGCAACTCTGAACTGGTACCATCTGCTGGCTCTGATGTCGGCCAGTTGGACTCGCTCCTCTGCGGTCTGAGGGACAGATGGGGGGGGGGGGGGGTTAGCAAACCACAGGGGTCAAGGTTCATCCGGGGTCACAGCCCGCGTGAGTCTGCGTCCGCATCAGTCATCTGTGTGTGTTTCTCTTTGCCAGACCTTCAAAGACACTGACGATGAGGAATGCAACAGTCTGTAAAGAAATATGATCGAAAGAGTCGCTCGTGCAACAATCAGTACCTGTTCCGTGCACAGCTGAGTTGAGCGACAGCGATTTAACCGGACTACTGTCTGCCTGTCATCCATTAACTTCAAAATATTACATTCTTCACGTATATCTTTACATTTGTGATTCCACCAGTCTGAATTTCGTCATGCTATTCATGCTGTTTCTCCTTTTTCTGTGTACCAGCTTCTTTTATTTCCAGGTCAAAGCCCAGTGGGAAGTGTGGAACTTGCACAAAGCACCTAGGGCCAGTTTGAGTTTGTTTGAACATATACAGTAGATGTAGAAGTAATTTAACCCCCAAGCGCATTATGTGGGTACAATTAGTACAATTTATTTCTTTCCAATAAAATCCTATCAATGTAGTGATTGATGATGACCAAATAATAATTTAACAACTTTATGGTGTGCTGAATCCTACCTGTGCCACTGTCTGCCACTCCGTGGCATCGTCCTCGCTGGGATGGATGCCATAGTTCCAGCGGCGCTGCACCACATAAAGGACGGGCTCCACGGATATGTTAAACTTGGACGACCAGCGGATTTCCAGCTGACCCGACTGCTGCTCCAAAAACACCAGCTCTTTCCTCGGCTTCAGAGGGACTCCTACAAGTTCAGGACGAGAGTGCACACCGAGAGTTCATGTCACCGCTGTGTGAAACATTATAGGTGAACTTCAACATGAAATTTGTTGTTTTCCCTCTCATGAGTGGGAAGTCAAATGGAAAGGAAAATGACACCACCAGAGCTGAACAGATACAGATTTGAAAAATGAGACATGACCTCACTGCAGTAGATTTATTACACGCTGTGGGTCAACGGCTTCGTCTTTCTTCTGTAACAGATTGTGATGTTTCCTGGCCGGAGTGATGTGTTTTATTAGCTGGGCTTCTTGGTAATGATACACATAGTTTGCATTTAGGTATGTGACACGGCATACATAACGTCTCTCTCTCTCTCTCTCTTCTGCGGACAAAAATATACACGAGTGCAAACATATGCACACATATACAGTACGTGGAGTTCATCTGCATCGCCGCGCTCCACATTCAGCCCTTCAGAAGAAGTCGATGTGGCCATGTGCAATAAATTAGAGATTTATTAAGTGCAGGACTGAGCCAAATGTTCAGCCAAGTCACACTCTCTCTCAAGTGAATTTATTGCAGTGGAGACGTAGTGAGTTGTTGATTGAGCATCGGGCACAGTGATAATGAGATGGAGATTGGAAAAGTGCGTTTGGAGGTACAGGAGGAGGCTGAATATGTCCCACAATCCTCCATAAATCACCTCGCACTTCAGTCTATTGCGCTGGACCTCTGTCGCTACTGCGCGGCCCGCCACTGCTCGGACTTCATAAACACAGATGGCAACATGATCAACACCGTGTTTTGTATGCAGGACACTTCAGTTACTTCTATCTCTATTCTGACTTCATACACACCATGTATAATTGATTGATTGGTACATGCACAATCCTGCGAGGAGGAGGAGGAGGAGGAGGAGGAGGAGGTTTCCCCGAGCCACAAGCATATGGAGTCAGTACTTTGTTTTGTCCTGCTGAGAACAGCTTTCTGCGTACTAACAGCTGGGGGTCATTGTGCTGTGGTTTCACAGCTCCACAGCTGAGTGTGTGTGTGTGTCTGTGCGCACTAACAAACGCTTGGCATTTTCAGAGCAATAATTGAACACCAAGGAAACCGCAGCATTCCTCCTCTCCCTCTGTCTTAACTCATCCTCCCTCAAAGTCACACAAGCAAAACACAAATCACACACACTCTCGTCCACATCAGAATACACACACACACACACATGCACGCACGCACAAGGCTCTCTCTTCTGCAATATCTGGGAGGGAAAAAGAATACACTTTCTCTCATCGCGCTCGCTCCAAAGAAAGCTTTTGATTACGATTTGCTCCAAGAATCATACGGCATTCGTTTTTCAATGGCTACATGCGCTCACTCCAGCTCATGATGTAACTGCTGCGAAAGCACGATCGGGAGCGCGACGTCCATTCACGTCTTAATCATGCCAACAATTCCACTGTGTAAATATAATTGTTAAAAGGCACGCACATACTGTCATACCCACTGTTCTAATTACAGGGCGAGGGGTAAAACACTACAAATACTGATTAAGGTGAAAATGAGTCTGGCTGATGGACTAATTAACTGACTTGTTTTGACAGTGTCAATATTATTCTTGCTTCCTACTGACATCTACCTTTTTTAAATTTTTTTTATGTTAACTACCCACCCCCAGCCCCAGCCCAGCCGCCCGTCTATGCCCTTTGTTTTCATCACATTCACACAGTGTCGAGCTGTCTGTGCACCTCGTCTGATCAGAAAACCTTTTGAGAAAAGTTGGGTTGCATTATATAAGACGCAGTGTGTTCAGAGGGATGACGATACGGTACACGGAGACCTTGGAGGGATTACAGCGAAAAGCTGTGAAAATGAAAGCCACAGAAAGACTCTGGGTGCTGCACACCTCCACGAATACAGCAGATATGGTCATTATCAAACTGTAGTCACAAAACAATTTAATGTGAAGATGGAAGCACGTGGTAATTCTCATTATCTCATTAAGACACTATTTGGCATGACTGTAATATTAGCTCCATATTCACACACTATTAACAGTGTTATAACCGCGTTATTACCAGAGTATGACCTCCCTATTATGTCACCTGGTCTCACACAACGACCTTCATGTGAAGGACAAAGCAATACTGAACGGATGGATGGATTAAGGTCCTTTTTTGTGTTTTTTATTTTTATTTTCATCCTCTATTTCTAATACCACACTACACGTATCACTACATGAATTACTGCAACCTGTGTTATTAAACAAAAATCCTGTCGACTGTACATTGCAGTCTTTCTGTGTCAGGGACGTACACAGGGGCTGGACCCCCCCCAACCTGAACATACACACACACACACACACACACACACACACACATCTGAGAGTGATCTTGGCGGGGGAAACGCTCCATTTCTCTCTGCTTGTGTTTGCTAATGGCTTCCAGCATCAAGGCTCATCACGGCAAAGGCTACACACACACACACACTTGTGCACACATAGAAACAATTACGCTCTTTAAACCATGAGCAACTAATTAGACATTTAACACTGAGGACCCGGACAGGAATTCCATCTGGACTTTCACCGGAATACTGAGCGTAACTCAGTGTAAATGTGGTGCTGGCGGCGACCCGCCATGCGCTCGGAGTTTGGGCTAAATCTGCTTGATTTCTGAAGGTCTCGCACTGTGGTGAATGGCTTTCATTGACTGGGTGGCTGTGTCGAAATTGTCAAGGTTACGCCTGCTTTCATCTTTGCCCCGATTAACATGCTGTTCACCTTTAGTGTATGGCATGCACCGAAAAAAGTCTCTCGGGACTTCTTCCAAATCAAGTAGAAATACCTGCGCAGGCTCAAATTCACAAATCACATGCTCTTTTGCCTCTTAGGATTAAATACAGCATGCACAGTGAGACATGTTTAGACTCCCTGCAGTGTGATTCAGACCATACACAGCTCCACTGAGTCACTGTAGCAGTTCAAAGCTTAATTTAGACTCACTGCTCTCACTTCAGAATCTCTTCAACTCTGTTATGGCCTCAGGCAGCCACCAATGGTGTGCCGATACCGAATATAATGCAGTTCCCAGCTCCCGTCTCCGAGTTCAGTGGCATTTGGTTCGCTCACATAATGACTCAGAACATCGCACAGCCTTGGGCAGCTCTATTAAACAGTTTTACTGGAGCAAAGACTCTTGGGTACATCTGTGTCTATGAAACCTTCAAGCTCATCCAACCAAACTCAAGACAGATAGATTGGGATTTAAAAAACAGTGTACGGAATGTGTGGGTGAAAGGATTCAGGCAGTTATAATTGAAAGGGGGGGGGGGGTCAATTCATTCCATTTATGAGAATTAAAACTTAAAACCTAAAACCAAAAATTAAACACATTGAAAACATTGATGGGGGACTGTTATCAGAGTATTTTAGTGTGTGACATTCAACTGACGAACTGTTTCAAATGTCATGCACATAAATAACAATAAGTCACACAGTATTAACGATAAGACACGCTCTGTAGTCAGTATATCAACATAGGTTTCTGTAAAACACTACTGTTTATTTTTAATAATGTAAGCTATTCTAATGTTTTCTTAAATTTGTAGCATCTTATCTCGCATATTCTGCATTTGTATCTAAAGTCCCTCATTGGTGGATTTGTCAAATTCACTAAATGTGATTGTAAGTTCTCATTTATATTTTATGAAGTTTATACATGTTACACACGAAAGTGAAGGCCGGGAACAGGTGTTTATGAATCAAACAACATAAAATTACTGTAAATTAAATGAAGGAATGTTATAATCCTGTTTTATTTTATTTGTATTTTTTACTTTAATTCCATAATAATCACCTCACCATACAGTAGTATTCAGTCATAGTTGATTTCTACAGTGGCTTTAATTGCATGTATGTAATGCCTCATTTATCAGCCTCTGTGCCAGCACTGAAATGTTAATAATTGTATCTTTTTAAGAACAATGTGCTGTGGCAGATATATTCTCCTGTGACATAATAAAATGTAGGTTAATCCGCCTTTGGCATTACCTTTGTAGAGGTTTTTGGGCAGCTGACAGGTGTGGCCACAGCCGTTGGAGCAGCACTTTTTGACAGCTGAACACTCTCCATCCTCCTCGCAGCTCTCCACGCAGGCTGCCGCGAAGCCGCTGGCCTTCTCAGGGGCGGGACAGTCGCCCTGCTTCACTCCCTCTACCGACTTCAGGAACTCACAGCTCGTGAGACACTCATAGTGCTTCTTGGGAAAGAGGGGCTGTAGTGGTGTGGGAATTGGTGACAAGAAGGTGGAGGAAGAGAAGGAAATGGAAAATACATGTCACGCACTTTTTTAAGACCAACCTGCATGGCTGCAAGTGGACAGTTATCTGACCTAACAAGGACTGTCCTCTTTACATTTCAGCGTATGACTCACTGGAGTACATTAAACAGCTTCGAATGATCCTCACGGAGAGCGGGGGCCATTACAGAGTTACCTCACACTCCTCTTAAACTTTCCTCTTATTGAATTTTCCCTCTCACTCTGAAAAACACTCAAGTCTGAGGCAACCACAGTATTTGTGGTAGTGACATACCTCACATAAATCCTGGCACTGGTTTTCCTTCAGGTCCCAGGATTCCTTGCAGGGCTCCAGGCACTGTGAAAAGGAGAAGGGTGTCAGTTCTTCAAAGGGCCAGCCACATCAAAGGGGCTGCTGCTGCTGTGGAGATGGTGCTCTCTGTGCTCAGGGGCTGGCTCGCTGACAGGCACCTCACTCAGCCACTTCCCCTTCCACGTTCACAGCAGCGAGCCTCACTTTTTTTTGTTTCAGATCCCACATTTGCTGACAATACTCTGTGGGGGGGAAACCTGGGGGACACTGGTTGTGCATTATGAGCAGACAGGCACACAGTCGCCTCTTGTGTCAAGAACCCTACAGATGCTTACATTTTGTTTGGTTGCGGCCTCCAGAACTCTCCCTTTCTTCCTCAAACAGTCCTCCCATCCTATTTGCCTCATCCTCATCCTGTCACTTCTCTTGCTCATGTCTGGGCCTGACACACTCTAGCACTGACACTAAATACCGCTCGCTTTACCACACTGAGCAGAGAGCATTTAATAAATGATACACTTGGTTTAATGTTCTTGGGATTCCCTTTTTTTCGAACACGTGGAAGAAATTTACTCGGCGCTTGGCACGGGGCGTTGATAAAAGAAACCCCTCATTGTGAGCGCAGCTCAGAGTCATTTTGCCAAACATAATGGGATGACAAAATTCTGAATGAAAGTTCACCCATCCAGTAAACCCCCCCCCTCGCTATAAACGCAACAATTCACCCCAGAGGAGCAAACGGAATGTAACACAAAAGTCCACGCGTGTCCAACAGAATCAGGCAGACGCCGCCGCAGGGAAAGAGAATGTGTTCTGATGGGACAGAAATGAGCCGGGGTCTCGTTGCTGGCCAAAGTGAGCTGGTGTGAAAGAGAAGAGCAAGTTCAGTCAAACAGACAAACTGCTGCCAGGCTGCTTCTGTGCTGCACTGGGAGCAGCCCCAAACCACACCAACCACAAACCTGCCAAAGTCAACTCGTTCAATTTAGACTCCTGCACCAGCTACAGAAGTAAGACAAGACCAAGCGGTGCATTTTCAACACATTCACCTGCGTTCATTGTGTGGGACAGGCCAACGTGTTGCTCAGCGAGAGCTGGGGTTACGATGTGGAGGTCTGCCACGGACCGAGGTCTGACTTTAAACAGTATTCTGCAGCGTTGTGAAGGTAGTGGTTAAATAAGGGCACCTACTGTAGATTGTAACACAAGAGATGATGTAAGACATTTCTCACTGCAGTCACGGTGCCAGAGCTTTATTTATGAGGCTTCAATTCACTCATTAGCCAGCTCTGTCATTATTATGCCATTGCCAGTGAAACGTTTATTTGCTTTTTATGGAGTGCAGTGGACGGGTGCATGATGAAACATAAACCTTGCTTCTGGAGGAACATGCTGCAATCACGGTCCGTACAACATGCCTGCCAGGACCCAATTACACTCGGCTTCGGCTCTCTCCGCTGCCCAGCCTCGTCTCAGACAACCGAGATCCCCGCATGGACTCGGTGTTGAGTGTTTAACAGTCAGCTATTCGGTACAGGCGGGGAGAGGGGGCGGAGGAGGTTGGGGAAAGGGGTATTTTCTTAATTACTTCAATGTTATATAGATATCACACATATTTAAAAAAAAAAAGAAAGTGACAAAGGACGAGGACAAATCACTGGAGGGCGGGCACAGAGCTGTGACGGATGAGTGCGCCAGAAGGAGCTAATGTAGTTTCTGCAGAGTTGATCAGGAGAAACCACTGTAACACCTCGGAGATTTAAGATGACATATGAGTGCAATTGCACTGTCCGCCTCTATCCAGTTTCGTCCTCGTCTGCTATTAATAATAATAATCCTGTGACCTGGTAACATTAATTCTGTTTCCAGTCTTGTCCTCTGAGAGTAACACCTGCAGTAGCAGCATCCCCAGCACTGCAGTCTCACATAAGCGATGTGCGAGAACAATGAGGTCTCGGGGCAACAACAGATGTCTGTGTTCTTGTTTGGACCAAAAAAGAAAGACAAAAAAAAAAAAGGACTTTTTTTGAAATTGAGGACATGTGGCTGGTCCTCGCGTTCTGTCAACCCTCAAAAGGACTTTTTTGGTTTTTGGGGTTATGCATTTAGTTGTGATGGTTAAGGTTAGGGTAAGGGGTTAGGGAGTGCCCTCACTATGAATGCTGCACAGATGTGTGTGTCTGTGTGTGTCTGTGTGTGTGGGTGTGTGCTCCTCCAGTGTCTAAAGGACATTCAGCCAGTAGATGCACATGTTAAAGCCCCCAAAGCCCTTCTACAAATCACTGAACATACACACATAAGCCCGGGGATCAAGCTCATTTTACTCATTGAAAGATCCTGTGTGCCTGGACTGAATGCATTCCACTGGCTTTTCTTGAGGATGAGTCCCTTTCTGGTTCGACACAATCGCAGCTACGCAAGCGAAAATGGAATCATCGTTAGCCCGAGATGCTCGGGGTTGCGTGCCAAGGATATTGCAACACAGATCAGAATGCTGCCTGTGTTCCCTGTTTTTAATCTCTTCAATGAAAAACTGCAGGGAGCAGGTTAAAAAAAAAACAAAAAAACATTATCAGGACCAGTTGCCTTTGCTAAATGAGGGAATAGTTCACAAATGCCCACTATTAGAGGAAGATAAGCGCTTGTGTCGAGGCAGTGATAGCTCCCTGCAGGTGTGCTCAAAACCAGCAATCTGTCATCGTCCCCCCCCCATTTAAGCAGGGAAGAGGAGGGCCGACGACAGATGCCTCGCCAAAGCAAATAGAATGAGTGGATATAATTACAAAAGGTGCTCTCATCAATCAAGCTCCTGATTTTGTATTTGCACAGTTTGGTGCTCAATCTAAAACCAGAGCGGCCGCGCTGCCAAGAAAACCTTGGCGAAAGTGCCATGACATTTTTCTATAAGCGCTTGTGCAATGTTACAGCTACACGCCCTCATCATCCTGAATCATGTACTTAAAAAAAAAAAAAAATGTTACATTGGCCTTTGGGAAGTGGAAATTATACCAATTAGAAGGTAATTGTATCAAACTAATAAAACCCAAACCACTTCCAAACCAAACGTTCAACTTACTTGGTGTATAAATCACACTTTTTTTGTATCAATGGGAACAAGTTCAGCATGTGCAGTCGGTTGGCGGAACGATCCCCAGAGGCTCGGAGCCCTCAAACATCCCCACATATATGTCAACGTTTGACTTCTAAGACCTTATTGGGAAACACACCCCATGGAACATGATTAAAGTACACGCTCGGGCTGCAGAGTGTATCTGCTGGGTTTGGGTGCCAACGTCTGGTCTCCCTCAAGCAGATCCCTCGCGCTGGTAACACGGCTACCATCTGTTTGAATAGCACGAGGAATGCACTCCATTATTGTGCGTGTGATGTTAACATATTTCTGGGCAGATTTCACCGAGAAAAAAAGACACAAATGCTTTTCTTTTTTTTTCTTTTTTTTTGCTCTGAGATGTAAACAAGAGCAAAGAGTTGTTTCTATGGATTCTCTATGGAGCGGTTTTCCCCCCTTTTGTCCTCTTATCTATCCAACCCCATACTGACACATTCTGCATGGTTAAGTAGGAACATCCATAGTGGTCTTTCACTCCCCATTTCACGCCGTAATAAAAATGCAGCGGTTATTACTCTGGGGCACACTGAAAGGCTTTCTGTGGGGCCGATGAGAGAGTCTGGGCTGAAAAGCAGCCAATGCCACAGCCCATCTTCAGTTTTGTCATGGCTGGGGGAGGAGAGGGAGCGCAGGGAAGACGAAAGGGAGGGGAGGGATTTCTGTGCATAAAACAGCTTGTCTCTATCACACAATCTCCTCGATCTATCATAGACAAAATGCGATGGAAAAGTGCTCACATAATAAAATGTCACGCAATTGTTTTCTTTGAGTTAATGAAGCATGGACTGCTACCAGTCAGGATTTCCCCGGGCTTAATAACACACACTGTGTGTGTACAAAATAAAAGATGTGCCATAACTCATACTGATCCAGGCGGCATTTTCCCTTACTACCTCAGCATATCTCTACTGTCACGGGGAAGGTGTGTCTGACACCCTGTGACTGACGCTATTATTTTGTAAATGAAATTTATCAAACGTCAATACATGTGAATACCTGTACTTCACCGTTGGAAGTGAAAAAATATGGATTTCCCTTTTCCTATGTTCTCACCTAAAAGCTCAGAAATGACACGTGACCGCTGACTGTATCGACCCCACCTCTGATGGACGGCGTTAAGCCTTTGGTGCCAACAGATATTCACAAGGTGCCTTTGCTGCCCCATGGGATTGTGCCGCTGGCTCTCTGCTCCTCTGGGAAACAGATATGAAGGCATCTCTGTTGTTGATCACACTAAATCTCAGGCCCAATCTCATTGAGTTATGGCTGCTTTCTGCTGCCCTGGCACTTTTCACACTCCCAGTGACTGGACTCAATTATTTCAGCTGCTCTCCGCTCAGATCTATCGACCCATCCAGGAGCAGGTCGTGGTCTACTCTCTCCTCTATTAAAACACGCACTTACGCCACACGCGGGTTATTCGCTCACTCCTCTCTATTTCACTTTTACAACGCCATCGTCTCCCCTCCACACGCAAAGTTTCTCCTCATTTCTTATCTCCTCTCTGCTCTCATTCCCACAACGCTGCCTCTTATTCTCTCTCTCTCTCGCTGTCAGACCGCGTCCGCTCTAATCCAGATAAATATTAAAACTCATTTTTCCCCTCTGTTTTGGCCTTCCATCTGCAGTAAGTCACCATGTTCATGCTCCGAAAGTGGACTCTCTCCAAAAGCCCTTTCCAAAGTAGATACTTTTCAAAAACAGCGGGCTCACGTTGCAGTGCAGACAAAGTATGAGCTTTTTTATCATGTGATAAATCTTTCAAAAACACAGCCAAGGCACTCGCGCTCGCCAGAAATGTTATGCGGCCATGTTTCTGTGGCCTCGCAACTTTTTCCTGTGGCCTCTGTGTGTATTCCCTGCCTACAGCTAACCAACACAACACACGCCAGTGCACACTGGCACGTGCTTTGTGTCTATCGTGAGACAACAGGCATGAGTCGGCGTACAGTCGGCATGAAATATGACAAGTGCAGGCCCAAGAAGAAGTTTACTGCATTATGGAATAGTCACAGATGTAAAACAGTCTCCAAGTTGAAGGTGGAGAGGAGTTTCAAAAGCAATCATACGCCACCACAGCTGCAAACAAGATCACACCCCACATCCTTTTGATGCTTTATCAAACGACTTCTTTTTTTTTCTTCTTCTTCCATTGCAGGTGTTCATCTTTCCCACTGATGATTCAACTGGGAGAGTTCCACGTCCCTTTGAAGTGCTCGTACCACTGCCTGTTACCGTACACTGTCTCTGCAGTGAAGCACTTAAACCGCACAAAGAATGCACGCGCCATTAAATCAAATTGACTGTACTTGTAAATAATTTATTTGCTTTAACAGCACACAAAAGATGTGAAAGACCACAACAAGACGGGCCATTATACAGTGCGAGGCAAAATAAACAGGCAAACTAAGCTTTAAAGTAGGCCTGCATATAATGATTATTTTGAAAGATCGGCTGATTATTCTTCTTAGATAAATGTAAAAAAAACAAAAAGATTCCATTGATTGGCAAAGAAAAACATCATATTGTATTAGAGACGATGAAGCTGATGTTTTATTACATTTTTTCTTAGCCTTTTGATTCATAACCAAATACTTTTTTATTTTTAATAGTTTATTGTGGTTCCCTCCTTTAATTAACTAATGATTTAGTTAGGATTTCCAGGTTTGATCGAGGGCCTGTTGAGAATTGTTTGACTCATTATTTAAACTGTGGTGGTAGTGTGCCAGTTTCATGGTTTTAAATAAACACCCACAAAAAAAGCAAAAGAGGAAGAAAAAATTCAACTTTTTTTATGATGGATGGCTTTAAACATTCTGAGAAAACACTGACGACGTTGCGATTGGAGCGAAAAACAACACAGTTGACATCTTTGTCCATCACTTGTCCCCTCTTCTCACCCTCAGCTCTCAGACGCAGGGACCTGCTACCCGTCATTGTTTCCCATTTTCTCCCTCATTCTCATTCACGGCACAGGCTCTACACCAAGATGCCTTGCAGGATCCAAAGCCGGCTCAGTAAGCCCAGTAAGTTTATTTTCTCTAGACTAAAAAATGTGTAACACTGTTAAAATCTCCATGAATGCCTTTCTGTCAATCCCACTGCGACTCTCACTGCAGGTTGAAGAGGCTGGAATATATTTCATCAACTGCTGGAGTGAGTGTAAAATCAGATGCTAGCAAGGCTTTCCAATGTGGTCTCTAACAGGCCATTAAGTTTCAAAGGTTTGTAAGAATATAGCGAGTAAATCAGGAAGAGGATATGCCTGTCCTGACGCCTGAACTGTTGTGAAGAGTAGAAACTGTATTTTACTCAACCTTAACCCGATGTTATGGTGTGTTTAGTACGCTGTATTTCATGTGTTTCATTTCCAAGCTGCCATTATTCAGCACAGGTGTGTGTTGAGCAGCCACTGGGCTGGATCACGTAGATCAAAAAGAATTAATAAAAAAAAGACAAAGTGTGTTGACACAGCAAGCACAGACAAGTGCTGACAAATGTGAAGTTTTCCAAAGAGAGGACGGTTTGTTTGTTTAATGGCCACACTTAACTTAAAGTAACACAACGTCGGATTTGCTCTCGGGTCCCTCCACTGTTGTAAAATACATGTGCAACCATACCAATGAACTCTGAAGCAGGACATCTAGTATAGTATTTTATCCAAATATGATTACATTTTTCAAGCTATTATAAAAACGAAAACTAACCCTGAAAAAATGACAAAAGACTGATAGTGCTTTAGTTTACCTGGCTTCCGTTTTCCGGCTTGTACGTATAACCTATTTCAATCACTTGATTTATGAACCAGATGGATTGAGGCAGAATCTCCATAATAACATGGGCTGTGACGTATGTCGTAAATTAGAATGTTGTAGTTCTTGTTGTGGCATGGACCAGACACCAGACGTTACATACTGCCAATGCAGGCGATACAGATGTGCCCAAGCTTTGACAGAGTTGCCTGTTATGAGTGAACACCATCAAAATAATCTTGAAAACATTATTTGAAGGTTGAAATCAGTCCAAGTAAATCTGTCGGATATCAGTCAAGCATAGGAGTACGATACGGTACGATACGATACGATACGATACGATACGATACGATACAATATGATACGATACAATGCGATACGGTACAATGCGATACGATACAATACAGTACGATACGATACGGTACGGTATGGTGCGGTACGGTACGATACGATGCGATACGATACGATACGATACGATACGATACGATACGTTACGATACGTTATGATACGTTATGATACGTTATGATACAGTGCGATACGATGCGATACGATACGATACAGTACGATGCGATGCACTACGATACAATACAGTATGATACGTTATGATACGTTACGATACAGTGCGATACGACACGATACGACACGATACGACACGATACGACACGATACAATACGATACGATACGATACGATACGATACGATACGATACGATACGATATGATATGATACAATACAATACAATACAATACAGTACGATAGGCAATACATGGTCCACGATACCAATAATATCACTATACAACAATTCTGTGATAATCAATAGATTGCAAGACAATCATTCAGCGATACATCACGATATCTGTCTAACAAAAAAAAACATCTGTGAAAAGTTAAAAGTGCAGGATTTCTCTATTTATTCACAACATAGAGAACAAAGTGCATAAAGTCTATGTATTGAACGTGGGTGGAGCATCTCTTAGCGTAGCTTTCTCAGCGCCGCCACAACGAGACTTGAAGAAGTGACACCCCGCGAGTGAAACTGACATGATTGACTGTTTACTTTAGAGCGCCTTCATTTTAATGTAATTTAAATATCGACATTTGCCCTGATGCATCGAGGAAGGACCGCGATATCTATCACAGAATCGATATTTTGACCCACCCCTAGTCAAGCCTTCACATTTCAATGAGAACATAAAAGGTTGCGTGGATAAATGGGAGGGTAATAAAAATATGGTTTATGTATAAGATAATCTTTGTACTAACTAACTACAGACCCACACGGCTTAGAGTGTTGCTCTATTCAAAGACAGCAGTTACACTGCATTTGTTTCCAGTGCTGAAGTCTTGCCTGCACAATGATGACACCTGTTTGAATTTCAGATGATTGACTGCACGTGTGTGTGTGTGTGTGTGTGTGTGTGTGGAAAGTGTGTATCTTCTCTCCTCCATCTCCCTGCAGGCGCAGGCATCCAAACCATACAGAGAGTGAGCATTTTGTGTAAGGGATCCTCGTCATCCCTGTAACTGTGTATCGGTTGTGTCACACTTGTCTTGAGCTGTCTGCTTGAAATATTCTGCAACACCTCATGGCGCAACATATTACAACCCAAAGAATGTGGAGTTGACATACAGGAGTATCAGCAACGCGCACTCTTTGTATTAGAAGTCATTTAAGCAACACAATTTAAGCAAACTGTGTTAATTCCTTCAGACTAAGACGGATACAGACGTATTGAATATCCCTTATACAAGTAATGACATATTTTTTTACAAAATTCCAAGAGTTGTACAGCTCTTGAGAGGACCACGAGCTCTGGACGTTGCCGGTGTCGTAACTCCTTGATATTTACAACCAACTAAAACATTGTAGTATTCCAGCCATTCCTGGGTGAACTGAAATGTATACGGTTCAAGGCTCTACTTTGTCTCCCAAAACCGAGCTCAGAGACAGTGAGTAAGTAACCTAGCAGGTGGTGTCACAGGCATTCTTCAAGCATTACTTTAATTATTAATTTAAATGCAATCGAGGGTGCAGACAACAAAGAGCTGAAAAGGAATAGCTTGGCAGAAAGTGAGAAGAAAAAGAGGAGGAGCAGAAGGGCAGTGCATGAATTATACATTTACTCCACAATCAGAGGTGCCTGCCTTATTTATGAGCAACCAAAAAAAAAAAAAAAAAAGAGCCCACACAGCTCAGCTCGAGTTGTTCTTTGTCTGCTGTGGAATGCAATAGCAGTTCCCTTAATACTTAATGACTCTGAGGTTTCACCCAGACGCCCCACCCCACACACACACACACACACACACACACACACACAGCCACACAATCAGTATGTTTACATGATGTTAGACTAAAAAAAAGTTCTTATTTTGTTAGTGCGACCAAAAGTAGACTTTTGAAAATACATAGATGTAAACATCTGACTGAATTTACACTAAATATTTATTTTAAAGATAATGGTGGATGGATGGTAATTACTTCTGCATATCAACAGTCGCTCTGCACATGCTCCACAGGTGCCAACCCCACCTAGCTTTGACCCATAAATAACAGAAGACGCTGGTAAAAAGAAGATAACAGAGGGAGGGGAAAAGGTGACCAAGCCATGGATGTTAAAAATAATGGAATAGCACGCCATGTCAATGAAAGCTACTGTTGTTATTGCCTGTGACTTAATAGGGCCATCCATGTATGGCGACACAACCGTGCCAAAACTCAGTCGAGCGAAAAACGAGATGGACGAGAGCAGTTTCACGTACATCTACGCGTGTGGAATAATATTTCTCCAGCATTCACATTGTTTTTCGCTCAACTGAGTTTTGACACAGTTGTGTCGCCGTATCCATGAAACATCTAATACTACTGAGCTGGAAGGGCGGCCATATCGCCATCTAGTGCAGTGGTGGCAGACACATCCATTGTCCATTCGTGGTTCAAAGTCCAATTACACTGCGACTTAACTGTGCATGATAACTTAGTGACTGATGCCCCACTTCTCTGTTGAAAGCTCCTTCTCCTAAAGGTCATTCATCATCTAAAGCCCCTCACACTGTTAAAATTAGAAAGTATCTACGGGACTTTTAAACCTTGGTGAAGGCAATTAACACCATCGCCTGACCAGTGTGGGTTTTTTTTTCTGACTGATGACATGAATAATACTGAGCGCTGGATGATGAATGTCCGTCACAGAGGTTGTGCCGGACATGGCACATCACTGGCAAAAAACTAATTAGACAAAGAAGACATTAGTATGTTCAACGAGGTCTAATATCTTCCCACTGATCCTGGTTGGAGCCGAAGCCGATAAAATTGCACACAATTTCCATTTGTGTACGTTTTAACCCAGGATAACAATGTTGTTGTTTTTTAACCAGTGGGAAACTTCTGCAGTGACAAAAATTACAGTGAATGCAACTCGAGCTCCAGTTATCACCTACCCTTGGGTACAGTTTACATTTCATGACAATTAGACTCAACAGGAAGTTTCCATCATGTGGGGTCAGATTGGTGATAAAGAGGCCAGCGGGCCTTTTGCCGTGACGTGGCCTGGGAAAGCCGAACCCTCTGTGATGTTCCTTAAAAAAACCAAAAAATCTTGATCTGCGCTCCAGCACATGATTTACTGTGTTTACTCCCACACCATCACACTGAATAATGTTATGGTGACAGACGCACTGGAGCGGAGATGAGGAGCTGATCACATAATAAAATACTTCCTCTGTGCCAATTGTATTTATTCTAACTGTCCATAAATCGGATTTACGGCATCAATAATGAAGTCACATTTTCCATCCACAGGATGAAAAGTGCATGTCTGTCATGGCTGCGCCAGTCACTGCAGACTGAGCAGACAGTAAACAAGATAAAGGAAGTCAGCCCGGTTGGCTGCGTCTCACTGTGACCACTGACGCTGTCCCAATTGCTCTTCATCTCAAATGAAAAGAGACCTGGAGATTCTGTCTCACTGTAGGCCAACAACATGGAAAACATGACATGCCACAGAGGGGAAGAGCTGTCCTAATCCCAGGCTGCAGTCACATTCCACCCCTATCGCCACTTGTTTATTTGAGTCTCAGAGACACTTGAAATGTACTAATCCTACCTGGACCTCTCTTCAGCTTCCACTAAGAGCTTCTTACACCACTGGTTCCTTTCAGTATCACATTCAGATGGAGAAATACCTTGGATTGACTGCGTGAGGCTGATGTTTGATTTCTCTTTTATGTGCATTTCAAACAAAGGGCTTTATAAACCGGGGCAAACCTGGACAAGTAGGCTGGTAATTGAGTTGTAGATTTACACCGCTGCGGGGAATAAACAACAAAAGTTCCGCAGAGGTTAAGTATAAATGACACTTCTGAAACAGTCAGCCTCAAGTCAAAAGGCTAAGAGCCCGGTCAGTCACTGTGGCTTTGACACACATTCTGCTTTCCCATCGTCCTGAAATTCACTCACACACAAACACAATCTATGGGATTTATCTGCAGGGAATCGCAGCTTTGAGTGGAGCAGCACGGAGCATCACATCAGCTTTTAGATTCTTACATTCTAATCTTGTGATTAGTTCAGTAACAATATATTAACACAGACGACAAATAAAGCCGCGGGATAAAGTCCAGTGTCGGCTTTGGAGTCTGGGAAGGGAAAAGAAGGCCTGGTCAACGAGGCGTGTGCGTCCTTATCTGTGACACTCAGCCAATCCGTCCTCGGATTGAGAATAAATACCTTGGACGACAGCAGATTGTCTCAGTGTGACTGGCCTTTATTGCCGAAAGAGGATTCTGCAGCAGCTTTGCTTTCATTAATCTTTCAAGAAAATTAAATCCCGTCTGACACAGAGAACATGTAAATCAGGCATCTGTGAAAGGTTGATTATCTTCGAGAGTAAGTAAAAAATAAAATGAATGGCTGCCATTAAAAAAGGGCCCTACTGATCAATAAAAGCACAGGTTGGATGTAGGATAGTGAGCATATTTCTTCAAGGACAATTTCCTGGAGTGCTCAGACTTGGATGGCAGTTGATTTGAGCTTTCACTGCCGGAGAAGTCTGAACTGCACGTCTTCGCCTGCTCTCCTGTGGCCAAGTCCTTCTTTTTTTTCTTTTTTTTTGCTGTGGGGGGTTTTCATTCTCTGCCACCCACCATGTGAATAATGAGCTCTACAGATAACAGCCAATGAAGCGACCCCCCCCTCTTTTGCCAATGAAACTTAACAACCATGTCCAGATCAGGTCCTTCCTGCTGGGACTGACCAGCCCTGCCTTACACTCCTCCGCCACCCACACTCACACTAACACTCACACTGCGTCAAACTAGATCAAATAAAGGGGGGGAGAGAAAAAAGCAGCTACTAAGAAGCAACAGGGAGACATCTCCACACGATCTCCACCACCCCCAGATTTCTCTCACATAAGAAAATCAACAATCAAGCAGACTCGGGCTGTTTTTTGTAGTTTGAGCTTCTCAGACTGACAATCCAGACGCTTCCTGCTTGACAGATTGATTTCTAGTCCAGCGTGCTTTGAGGTGTTGGTGCTGGTGATGTGGCAAACACGGGGAGGTGAGACGGACGTCTGGCCTCAACATGACCAAAAGGTGCTTTGAAGTCTTTCTAAGCATTTAACAATCCCCAGTCATGCCCGGCCGTAAAATACCAACCAGCACCCACTTTATCACGTCTTGTCAGTCAGTCTTTCCAAATGCACTAGCCAACCAAACAAAAGCCTTGTAAACTGCGCACACAACAAAGCAGCAAGTGAAAGTGATGTGAAAGTATGCCCTCCTGTTCTTGCTTTTTAATTGAGACCCGAAGAATGGGGTAAGTCTTCTGTGTTGTTTGAAAGGTTTCGGCCCGAGCTCCGAAAGCAAAGTGAACAACTGAGGGGAAACTCTGACTATTTTATTTAGGTGTGAGAAAACGTGGGGGTTGAGGGGGGGGGGGGCTTTGAAAGACACTTTTTTGAATGAGACATACTCGCATTCCAGCGATTGTTATTCAGCCAAAGCGCTCCGAAGGCTTCCAACATGTGAGGACGAAGGCACATAATAATCCAAAAGTGCAAACACTTATTCTTGCGCTGGTATGCGCGGCTCGAGGTGTGATTGGCGCGGAGCGGGCGCTCAAATGCGCCACCTGGGACGTGCGAGACATCTATGAAAGACAAGTGCGCGGTGTTGCGTTACGCTCTGCAAACCCGTAACATAATAAATTGCGGGAACATCGCAGCCTTGTTCATAGAAAATATAAAGTCAACAGCCCGTTTTCAAAAGATGTTATATCACCAGCTGGTGCAGTGTTATTTCTCTTCATTGAGAGATCACTGTGATTCTTTCAGAGTTCAGTCCCAGTGGATGAAAAGTATACTCCTTTTTGAAAATTGTCCATGATAGTCTGCGTGTTTACAAGAGAAATAGTACAAATTCTTCCTCAGAAACTTCAAGTGATGGACACTTTCCAATGCCTCTCAACAGGCCAACATCTCAGACTGGAGTCCTTTCTTTTTCTTTTTTTTTTTTTTCCTTGCCTGAGAGAAGTTTAAATAATGAAGTGTACTGCTTTGTGCTCAGACTGGCATTTAGCTGCCTTCAGTCAATCCTAGTATTTGATTTGGAGCTTGGATCACCCCCGTGGGGAAAGAATACCCTGCTTATACCAAACATTCTCTGACTGTGGAAAGATAGCTGCTTGCCTCTGCACACTCCAGCATGTATATATGCACACAATCTTTTTTTTACACCCTGGAGTTTGTAAAACTTCCATGGAACACATGCAAACTTCTCAAGTGTGTGTGTGTGTGTGTGGGGGGGGGGGGGGGGGGGGGGGGGGGGGCTCTCAACAGTAGGAGGGGCCCTCAACAGTAGGAAGACAAAATGGTAATAGTTTGTGGAAATGCTTGCTTGTCTGTTCTCCTGGCGTCTCCATGCTGAATGGAGTTTGTCTGCAGGTCCAGTGTTATGGCATAATAATGACTCCCAGCTCTCCAAATGCCACCTCGCTCTGCTCGGGAGAGAGAGGGCAAGCGGGTTAATTATCATGACAATGGGGACACTGAGAGCAGGGGGGGGGGGGGCGACTTGGGACACTGCATACGAAGTAACCGCCGTGACTTTGTCATCGCGAAAAGGAGAAGAGTGGGAGTTGTGATTTCCTAAAATGCAGACAGATGGACGGGGTCACAGCATGACTGTCTAAATTATGAGGCGGCCCTTCCACACATTTCTCTTCACAGGCGGGGAGCTCTCATTTGGCCTTTTAACAGAGCTCAGCGTGGACAGGCCTTCTGCCCTGACGCACTCCCAGGGAGCCACTGCCTTTATCTCTCTGTTTGACTGCGTGCTGTTCATAAAGTGAAGAGGCTAATCAATGGCTGTGGAGCTATTCACAGGGAGCCACTGTAGAGCATGGGCCCATTTGGAACAATTGTTAAAGTGGCCACAATGGCTCTGTGTTTTGACACACTAAACACAGGACCTAAGTGTGTACTCAAGCCACTGGTGTGAATGTGAAGTGTGGGGATGTTTGCTACCAAAATATTGACTTCTGGCTTTAAATTAAGCTTCTTTTCCCTTGTGTGCCCGCCTGCATCTTAAGTGACCCGACTACAACCCGAGCATACAATAAAATGAATTAAATTCAGAGAGCCCCCTTAAAGCTGCACGCACGAGCAGAAACGCAGACTGCCACAGTTGCGCAGCAGTAACACAAGCGCGTCATTATTCTCCACATCAAATACAGCCTCGTTTATTTACAGAGGTTAAAGAAACACAAACCGGCGTGCCTGTTACAGCGGGGAGAATAAGAAGTCCATTAAAGAATCTTTGGACATCTGAGTCTCAGCGATGTTAGGTAGTTGATTATGAAAACAGTATGCTGTGCTTAGACTCACAGCCAGCGAAAGCCTTATTCAAACATTAAACTCTGCCGAATGACAGGGGACCGACTAGTGCCAGGAGCCGATGTTGGCCATCACAGTGGAAAGGCAGTTTCACAGCATTATGGAGTAAAACAAAGGAGGTTTGCCTTCCTGCGAGTCTTTTCCACTAAAGTGAAAGATACACACTGGTCACGGTTGATTTACAACACTAACTTTTTAACTCATATTCTGTTTAGGAGACACCCAGACAACCTTGAGTTGACTACGTGTTGCGTTCGTACTCGTTAATTATGGAGTTTAAGAGGTGCCAAAGCACCGTGTTGTGAATCTCGGCCAAGGAGGGCAAGGAAAACAACCTTTACATTTGCACATGTTAGCAGAAAGCACAAAGCACAATAGCTCTGTTGTATCCCAGGCAAATGCAAATAGCCAAGGAAACAATTTGAAAGTCAAAAAAGGGGGAAATTAGAAATCAGGCACAAAGGGTTATTTTGCAAGTCAGTTGATACTGGACACTGATTGTGATTAATATGAACACCTGTTATGTGATGCTAAGCAAGCAACGCAATTAAAAAAAAAAATTCAACCGCTCGTGAATTTCCAATCAATCACCAACACGGCAATTGCAATACTGCGATTTGCCAAAAATGCTCAGCATATATCTCTCCATAATTACACCATCTGTGGACTTTTAAGAGAAATTCAAAAAATAAACACAAAGATTACGTCTAATTTGTCATCACTTGCACATAAAACGCTTCCTGTGTTTTACTCAAACAGAGCTTCGTGAAGGGGAAACCTGTCCTCATGTGAATGTGTTGTATATGTCTCGTTTTAGGTCGCCGCCGGCTAACGGCATCGAACCCGGGTTTTTACGGTCTGTTTGTGAGGAGGTGAGAGCCTTTGACAGCCACAGGAAGTGTTATTCAGAGCGCTCCTTGGGCCAGGCTCTCCTGGCGTATCATCCTGCTTATTTCAGCTCCATAGAATCCTTTCTGACTACACAGTCTATAGGGTACATCTCCGAGGGCCTTGTCAACAGCTCCAGGAGAGTCTGAAGGAATATGTCAGCACCATCTTTTCAGAAGAGCTGTCAACACCAGCTTTGTAACCACCTTCTCTGGGACAGAGCATGAATCACAAACAAGCGCTGCGGGAGGCGATGCGGCCCACTGAAACTCAAAATGAATGAAAGTCCATGGAAAACAATCATACTTTGCTTTTGGAAATTCAAACTCCTTCGATTTCTATTCATCTTTGTTGTTAACTCTACTTAGCTGTGAGCACTGACAATAGAAAATGATTAAGAATGAAAGCAGAGGCAAATTGTAAACGTCGGCCTGAAAAGAAAAGGTTTTCTCTGAATAGTCTCTGTCAATAGCTCTTAAAGTGATTCCTGCAGGCATGACAAAACTAGTCCTGTCGTGACTCGTACAATTTATGTTGTATTATCCCGTAATAATGAGGCAAGTATGTGGCATGTGTCTCATTCATGAAAGAAGTGAAACCACATTACCTTGGAGCACTGCTTGTGATTCTGGCACCACACCAAGGATCCGTTATTCTGGAGGAGAGGAGGGGGGAAAAAAAACAAAAAAAAAACGCATCATCAATCACCAGCGATATAGTTGAAAACATATTTATGACTTCGAGCTCATGAGGCAAACATGTCGCTTTCTCCCCACTCCACTCCCATTACAATTCATCTTCATAGCACTTTCCTTGAGTCACGGCCATTGTGATTAACAATAATGCAAACAGCAGTCAAAATTCAAAGGGTGCCTTTGAGTCGGCGGTGTGTGCTGAGTGAGTGTATGTAACCTAAGCAGGAAAGTGGGGTCAACAGCACCGGAGCCAGGGCAAACCTCTGGTCAGTTTCAGCAGAGCATGGTGACCTCAGCTTCTCTGAGGACCTGTTTGATCTCCTCACAGACGTTCCCCTGAGGTCACCGAGGTGGGAACTGGTGTCAGCACTCCCCTGTAGACGGCAGATACTGCCAATTTCCTCTAATTGCTGTGGAGGTGGCACCCTCTTCAACCCAAAAGAGCCACACATTTGGTCCTAATAAGTGCCTTGGATTTAAATGTCCAGTGAAGGACAAGTAAATGGCCTGTGCAAGTGGTCATTTCCTGAGTTCCATCGGGAGGAAGAATAATGTCGTCATTATGCTGTCGTTCTCTGCAAACAAACTCGACGGCGAGTGCGGGGCTAGTGCTTTGGAATAAATGAGCAGCTCATCAACATGAAAGAGGTGAAATGTTTAAATGTGCTGTAAATCACAAAAGGTAGTGCTGAGGTGAAGGTTTTAAACGTTTTTTGAGTTTTTTTTTTTTTTTACTTTTGGCCACCGACAAGCTTCATAAACCTCCAATCAAAGAATCCAGAGGATACAGTGTAACACAACACGAGGAGTTATTTAAGTGTAGGTTCTTGGCCACAGTTTCTGAGGGTTGTAAAATGAAAGCGTTGCACAGAAAGGAGCTAAAACGTTGTGTACAATGAAGGTCAACCAGGTTAGGTGGGTTCACCACCACAGCTCACAACTGTGACAACAGTGGAATCTTATTAAAGGAATCCAAACCAGTCGGTGACTTAGATGTGAAGTTCAGTTTTTTGGATTTTCTTCACCGCTTCTGTACGAAAGTAATGAAGCTGAGAGACAAAGCCAAACCTTTGGGGTCTGCAGGCAAAAAGTCTGTTTAAGTTCAATGTCAAGTTCAAAGCCTTCTTCCACAATGTAATCCAGAAAAAGAAAAAATTCCCATGAGACCTTATGAGAGAACTTATCATTAAAGGGTTTAATTTGACATCCAGTACCAGTATGTGCTGTGCTTTTAGTGTCAAGGATAATGGTCAAATGGCTTCAAAGGAATTCATGATTGTGTATGGTCATGTCTTCAGAGAATCCCTTTAAGTAAAAACTGCAGATAAGGATGAAAAATATGCGAGTCATTACGGAGAACAGAAATAGTTTTTGTTAACAAATGAAGAGGAAACGAGCACAAACTTTGTCGAGGAGTTTAGTGTGCGTCAGCAGGTTTTCGGTCCTTCTGTGAGAAATTCAACACCTCTCCTCTGTCTGGCTGATTAAAACAGGAATTATTCCTAAAAATAATTTTGTGCATGTCACGTTTTAAAATCCATATAGGTTGTTTTTTTTTAACCTATGAACTGCACAGCCGAGCCAAAACTCTCCGAGCCCTTTTGTGAAACCCCGTAAATTAAAGCTTTGACATTTACACCTGCAGTCAACACCTCTGGATAATTTATACAGATTGTCACAACTCTCGACCACGTCCTAAATCATCGGCCCGGTTTTTGACACCTTCTCTTCGCTCGTCCATCAGCGGTGACAGGGCCCGATCCACAGAGGAGCTAATTTTGCAGCATGACAGCATCCATGTAGCAGAGAAGCTCAGCAGGATGTTGCCCCAGCTGTCCAAGCCTGACCCGACCATGTCAGGGACCAACGGGGGAATAATTATAGGTCAGCACTTCATCCCTCTGACTCACCATGACATTCCTCTGCAGTCTGAACATTATGCAGCGCTGAGGACTGTCAAGGACTCCGGTGAGTGAATGCTTTCCAGATATCCTCCTGTGTGACTGGGGTCTATGAATGTGCGGCTAACTCGCTGCTTTTGTTGGTGACACTGGTGGAGTCATGTAAACAGGAGGTTTATCACAGAGGTACATTTTGGTTGGTGTCAGCTGAAAAGTCAGAGCAGGTGGCCAGGGGCGTGTTGTATTGTCTAGACAACAGAGAGGAGCGTAGACAAAACCCCCTTTTATCTTTATCTCTGAGGGTAGAATTCCACCTTTTCAAAGTGGAAGTCTCGCTTTTGAATCAAACGGATCTCGGTTTACATTGGAGAAGTGTTTTTAAAGGTCCATCTAATCCTGCCTATATACTGGCGGATGGAAAACTAGTGGAAAATGTCGCCGCACTATGAGCCCTTGTACCCTTTTGGCCGAGTCTGACTAGAGATAGGACTTCAAAAGACGGACTGTTGTCTCTGTGTGTCCTTTAACTGCTCACGGATCCTCAGGCAACCACCAAAATAACTTCTCCTTAAGGGCACATGTGCAGCACCGAAATAAGGGGCCTCAAGATTAAGGTTTCGGGTTGAGTGGATTTAAAGGCTGTGGTCATTGTGCTCATCAATTATTCAGTTTATATGAATAATTTGACAGGGGCTCTGAAAATGAGCTAATGAGCTAAGCTCAGATCCAATAGTAAGATAAAAGGGGATGTGAGAAATCGCTAACAGCTCAGGTATAAAGTTGTCTCCACACGGGAATGAACGCCGTTTGTCAAATGAGGTAGCTTGAGGTGTTGCAGCACTGTGGGGGGGGGGGGGGGGGGGCTGAGATTTACCGACCTGACTGTCATGGTGAGCATTTACAGAGAGTTAAGGCCGAGCGACATAGACTTCTATTCATTCACTGTCTTCACCAGTGAAAAACTCCACACATGAGACATGCCCTGGCTGAAGCTTGATTCCACCACAGGTTATTTAATATCAAAGGCGAAAAACAAGGGGACACGGAAAAACTACTTTCCAATGTTTTCTCTTCCCCCCCCTCGCCCCCCCCCCCCCCCATCACAAATCTCTCAAGTAAGATGCTTAGTTTTTTTTTTACTGAGCAGCACATTAGAAATGAATGACTGGATTTAAAGTGTTAGATTTTTATTGCTCTGAACGCAATAACAAGACCTCATGGACACACCTTGCTTTTGGCTTCACAGGTCCGCACATAAATAATCCACTACAAGGCTGATGCTTTCTGAATACACAATTACACCGAGTTCCCAACTCGCTCTTAATATTATAGAGTGTCCGAGGCTAATATTTATGGTTGGGTGTTCCCCTCTTGTCTATTATACTAGGGTGACAAGTTCCCCCAATGTGGAGTAAAATGTCAATAAATCTGTATTTGGAAATACTATTACATCAATAAATCTGCAGAAGCTATAAATCTTGCAACCAAAGGTCTACCCATGTGTATCCCCAAGTCCCTGGCTCCAGGACTGTTTCCATTTCACACCAATTCACACTCGCGACAATTAAAACAAGACTCTGATTTGTCCTCTGATGCAGACAAATAGAAAGGCAAAGGCGCGTGAGCGTTCATCACTCCAGCGTGTCAAATTAAAGTTCAGATGAAAAACAGCGCGTTAGATTCCCAGCTACAAAATATGTTACTGCCTCTCGTACCATAACCAACACAAGCACTGGTTGATACTGACTGCTAGGTATTGAGCAGAACAGTAGGCAAAAATCACAGGTTTGACAAACAGCCCAGGCATTTATATTCCATTTAAGTGGAAGGTCTTGTTTGTCTTGCCTTTCCTATCGGGTATTGAATGTCCCCCGAAGGATGTCCCCTGAATTAAAAGGTCTGTCATCTCAGTCATTGGAGTGGAGCTCTGAGCTGCCTGTTGGCCCCTCGCTGTAACACGATCTGGCAGAGAGGCACATCCACCTGTAGTGCTGACTGAGCATGTGCTCCAGTGTTGTAGCAACAGCGCATTAGAGCTTATCACATTTAGCACAACTGGGAGCCAGCAGTTAGCAGGAAGGTGACCTCGGCGGAGCAGCGTCCATAGCTCAGTGTGCATCCTCTGCATGCCTATGAGGTGTGATGCTGGCATTTATTGGCAGGGCCAGGGGGTAGGGGGCAGGAGGGAGGGGGGGTTAGGAGAGCCATATGTTTTTGCAGCTGACCAGATCAGATATCTCCCCCCCCCCCCCCATTTTCACCTGAAAGGACTGAGGAGAACACAGTGCATAACACTGTCCTTACACATTATCAACCATTACCTTCTATTCTGAGACACACAAGCGCAAACTCTGCTTATCACTTTTCATAAAAATGCCCCCGCAGAGAGAGGAGAGCACATCCCTCTGATTTTCTCTTCACTAAACACGGCTGTCTAAGAACACGAGGCTCTGCAGTCAATTATATCAACTGTTGTTCATTAGGACTTGAGACATCACCAGTTGTCATCTCCTATTTGGGACGTTCATTTTTTTGGTTATCTGGATTCTTCTTCCTTGTGTATGGCCCCCAAATTAAATTGCAAGAATTGACCGCCTCGGGTCTCTGTGTTTCATGGAGGAGCAGCACTGAGAACCACTGCACTCGATCAATAAGGGCTTTCAAAGTAAAGTTAATTGGGGACAGGGAAACAATAAATGCACTCTGTTGATTCACGAGGCCCAATTACAAATTCACCTTGCCGCACAAACGTTTCCCCAACAATTAAAGGGATTAATTCATTAATGCACCTTTTGAGAGAGAGGAGCCTTGCAAATGGAAATGAAGTCGAGTACAAAGGCGGTCACCAGACAGATAGCTGGTGGGAAGAAATAAAAAGAAGCAAAGAGGAGAGGGATCAGTGACCGGTCCTTTTCTCTGGAGTCCTGAGAGAGAACAGTGTGTCCAGCGGAGGATGAAAAACAACTTCTGACACCACACATACCAAATCAACCAAGGAATACACCTAATTTATAGCAGCTCTTAATGCACTGCAACACAATCTGCTTGGTGGGGGGGGGGGCAGGCGTGTCTAATTTCTACTATGATGGCAGTGATTTCTCTCATGACAGAGGATGACAATACCTCTAAGAATAAATGAAAATATAGAAATAGAGTAGTAACACAAGTTAAGTCCATCACATGTGTAAAAATTAGGGGGGAAAAAAGCAGTGATCAGCCAGTTATGAATGGAAACTATCCTCAGTAAGAGCCACTCGTCAAGTACCAGCCTCAAACACACTGCAGTGTTAATCAGATCTACATTAAAGGGTGTCACTGTAGTCTGCGACCACTATCACGTTCACACTGTACAGTATGAGACAAGTTCGCAGGCAGATCTTTAATATCAAGATGCTTAAAGCTGCAACTGGTGTTCATTTCTGACAGAAACAGATTAGACTTATGCTGTATGTGTATAAGTACAAGCATCGACTGTAATAACAATAATCATAATAATAATAACAATATGATACTTCGCACTTATAATAATATTAAGAATATTAATAACCCTTTTATTCAGTGTTTTGGACTGGTGAACACATGCTCTCGTACCTGAGAGTGCTTGAAAAAGGCAGAGATGCGAGTAATGTGCAGACTGAGGCATCTCGAGGCGCATCTTGCTCGGTAAATGCTGCCGGTGAAGAAAGAGTCGTCCTGCTTCCTCGCGCTCACACTTCCCGGGCTCCGCATCGCCGTAATCCACAAACACAGAGTCACACACGCGCTCAGTCGCCCAGAAAACATCGTCCCGCCGCTGTGCATTTAATCCCCTCCACGGATCGGACACTACTGAGTGCAGGCTCCGCCGGAGAAACTAAAGAAACTTCAATTATACACTCGGGGAGGAGTCAGGAGGCGCACGTGCGCTGTGATTGGAGGATGCCGCGGTGACTGACAGCCACGAGAAGCGTTAAAGCAGGTAGACTGCTGCTTCTCTGACACTGATGCTTCCTGTAGAGTTTGCCTCAAATAGTAATGAAACAATTATTCATTTGTTTTTTTTTAATTGTGGTGGAAACAAACCTGGGTTTTCACTTCAATCAGGAGAGAGCAGTGTATGACAATAATGTGATGATGATGATGATGAAGTTATTTTGAGTCTTTAACACTTTCATTGGAGAGATACTTGGACATGGTGATGATTTGGAGGCTGAGGACTGTTGGATCTGATGATGCTCCCAGGACTGCGCGGTGATGGAGAGGTGGAGGGTTTATGTGTTACAGCAGCATGAATGTCCTAAAGCAGGAGGACACCAACATATTTTAAAAGGACAGCACGAAGGTGATGGTGTGTTGCTGCTCACGAACAGCTCATCGCTCAAGTGACAGCCACAAAAACAAGCATTGACAAGTGTACATGCATGCATTAAGGAGATAGAAGGAATAATAAATAATAATACTGCAAGCAAAACAAGCAGAGGGAGTTTTCCTGACCAAAAATGATGCTGGAGCGCCATTTAGAGAAAGATTCAAGAGTCAAAACAGACGCTTTAGTGGTTTAGGATTACACATCCTTATGATTGGTCGGCTCCCCTGTGATCAATTAAAGTAAGAATGTCTGAATCTGATTTAATGCCCTTAGTTTTCAAACTCTGTACCTCTGCTTTGAAACCTCCCTGCAGATTGACTGAAGACATTACACACCTGTTTCCACACTAAAGCAGACTTGCAGGGACAAGTTGCTCATATACACTCTACTGTAAAATTACCCATAGGGACACATAAGATGCAGATTTGAGCCTTTTTATATGATTTAATCACGCATTTGCCACACCCTCATTATGCATTTATATTGATATTTAGGCAATTTATTCTTTTATTGTCCATAAAATCTCCCAATAAAATCCCACATCATGCACAATGGACAGCAAACATGTACCTAGTTGTTCCCAAAAGGTTAGATCCTCTGCTGTCTACTGATGACATCGAAGCTCTCTTATATGGCCACGGTGGTGAGGCTTGCCAACATCCCAGGGAAGCCCTTTCCCTTTAGCCCTAATCTTCCAGTTTAACGGTAGCTTGGAAAAACAACTCTGCATGGAAAACTATTAAAACCATCCGGACTAAATTCCTCACGATGGACTCCCAACTTCTGGCATCAGTCTGTAGCCTCAGGTGTGGAGAAAATATGACATGTAGGAAAAGCCTGAAATCCTTATTGGAGTTAAGGAGTGAGTACTTAATTAGGAAGTGCCCTCAAGGATTTACAAGACACTCCTGCTTTTGTCAGCTCATGCAGTACTTCCATGAACCCCATTACAGCAGCAGCATAATGGAGTTTAATAGGTGTTGCTGTTTAACTGTACTGGGGGGGGGGGGGTGTAAGCGGGGTGAACTCACGCTTACACACCATCATTAGATTTGGCTTAAGTCACCATTTTGCCTTGGGCAAATTACACATTGCTCCAAAGTGCTTCACCTGTGCCTCACTACTGAAACAGTAATACAGTATATGCCTATATTAGTGCGTCCTAAGCAACAGGATGTGGATCATGAAATCCGTCAACAAATTAATTGATTTTGTTCAGTGAGTATAAGCGCAACTCAATAATAAGAGAACGGGTCTGATGGGAATTTGCAAAGATACCATACACAAATCACCTCACAGCTCTCTAATCAAAAGATGGATGTGCGTTCATTTCCCTGGTGGTCTCAGACATACAATGTAACTTGGGGTGAGAGTTCCCTTGCTACTCTTAAAATATTTAAACACGGATGTCTGTGTACCTTAAAAACAGCGTAATGGCTTAATTTGGTGGGCTTATTACAGCCATGTGTGGTGTGCGTGGGGGTTGGGCAGGCGGGTTTATAGTGTGCAGTGAGTGAAACGCACTGTCTGTGTGCGGTCCTGATGTCTCCTGCTGCAGCCGGTGGGACACGTATCCCTCTGACGCCATGCTTTCATTGACTGGGGAAGGCCTCTGCTGATGGAGAGCTCAGTAATCAAAAGAGAGAGCAATTGTCTGACTGGATTTCACCTCTAACTCAACACCACGGCATCGATTCACGCCTTTATTTACAGTGCAGTCTCCATTGGAAACGTGTGTTTACCTTCATAAATAGAAATAATTCATGTGGATAAACTCGAGGCCATAAAACATGCACATAGCACATTGTTCAATGCAGGTTTTTACCTGCAAGGCGGTCACGTGCCCAAGTCTAGTTCCTCAAAACTGTCCTTTAAAGTTCAGTCACCTCTGTAAGGCACAGAAACGCAAGTCTCCGCCACATGATCTGACAGAGGGCATCTCAGAAGATAACACTGCAGTATCAGTTTTCAGCCTGCATATGCTCCCCCCGGAGAAGAATGTGCACGTCGATCAAACACTTGACTCGCCGCTGATGCTTTAAGGCGCAGGTGGACATTATTGTTCACGTCTTTGATGACGGAGCCCACCGGATCAGAGATGACAAGAGAGAAGATTAGCTTAGGGAGATAAAAGCAAGCAGGTGTTTACTTACATTTGTGTGAATTTTTTTTTTTTTGCATGACTTAAACATTATTATTCTCCATATGTTTTTCCAGGAAACGTTTAAACATTAACAAATATCCACTATATTCAAACCTCTTTTCATGATTAAGCTCCACACGACTCCAGCACTGCATACAGGAAGTGATTTGTTTTATTTCAAGACAGAGGCAAGGTGAGGCCGTTGCGTTTGACTGAAAACACAAAGAAAAGCCCCAACAAGTGAATTATTCTGCTGAGTAAATGTGTTCATTGGTTGACAGGACAACGCTTGATAAAACACACAAAGACACACACTAACCCTAACCCTTACCCTAACCCTGAGTCAGGTCTGATAGTATTACTTCGTCACGTCACACAAACAATATCACACCCTTACTGTACACAAAGACCAAACTAACAACAAAAACAACACACAGCAGTTTTAATAAAGAGCTAAAGAGAATTTTTATTTCAGTTGGTGCTGCGTATTGTTTAAAGAGGTTCAAAATCCCTCCCTAAAAGCATGTGAAGTCGCGAATAAAGCAGACAGCAAGTTCAAAGACCTCCCATGCGATGACAGCACAAACTGTGAGCGTATAATTCCACCGCAGATGACATTATCACCCTTTTGCACACACTGTGAAGGAGCACAATCACATTTCTCGATGTTATAAATGGCCCCAAGCTGAACGGCAACCAGCTAAACAAAAACACATGCAATCCGTCCCCGAGAGCAGGCTACCACAATGACATCATTTTAACAGTTATCATCGGCAGAAACGTCGAGTCAAGTACAGGGAGAGAAAAACACCAAAAACTCAGCCAAGTCAATACTCGCAGAGCGCTTGATTTAACACCTTTCATCCGGTGCCAAGTTAACAGAGGCCGTCGCTGTTCTTGAAGTATCGCAGAAAAGGAGATCAATTTAAACAATTAGTTTTGTTTATTGATCCTCTGTGCACCCATTAACAACTCAGTCAAGCGAGCATGTTGTGGCAGGACACAGTTTCACTCACGGGCTCGGGAATGAAGACGGAATAATAAGCTCAGGCAGTGTCACGTCCCTGACATTTCATTGGCGATAGCAGGAGAACGTTAAATTTAATTGCAGGTTAATTTCCCATAATCTTCTCCAGTTCTCCGTCCCAGTGGCAGATTTATTTAGTGTTGATATGTGAGCTACAGAACAGAAAGAATGTAAAAATAAATGCTGTGTGCGTCACGTGGAGGTGAGAGAAGAGCTCAAATTGATTTACAGCATTCTTTATCATTTGAAACGCAGGCGATGCGTTGTTTTTGACCTCTGTCACTTCATTTTAATTTTAGGAATAGTTGTATGGAGCTGTAGTGTTCATATTAGTTATGTATTAAGAAGGTCAAGGTGAAACATCTTCAACCTAACTCAAGCTAGTCCAGTTGTCCACAGCTAACTCCTGAAGATGACCTGGACAAACCTTCACAGACACATGCAGTGCTTCATCTCCTTTCTTCATTTCTATACATAATTGTGTGTGTGTATTTGTTTATCTTACATGTTTGAAATTAAGTGGGTTAAAAAAACAACGTCATTTTGAAGTGCTGCTTTTTTTTTAGCCTGTGGCGCTTCACTGCTATATACTTTCAGGTGAATTATCAGCCGTCTTGAAACTGATGAAATATAGTGTGTATGTTATTCTTTCACTTGGATATAGTATGTTTTTCTTTAAATAGACTGAACTGAGCTGCATGGCCACTCTTAGGTCTATTCATGATTCCACAACTGTTCACCCCTGGTGTGTTCACAAGAATGTCTAAAATTCCCCAGTAAAAATATTTGTCTTGTGTATGTGGTTGGAAAAAATCTGCTTGGTGTGGAGAACTCCTAAATAGATGCCTGCGTAAAAATATTTTCCCTCTCTTTCATGAATCATGACATCCCAAAACAATGCAGCGTTGTGCAATGGTGAGAGGGGAGGGGGGGGAGACAGCTCAGTACAAGCTGTTATTCACATATAAACCACCCAGTCAGAGATGTAGTCACATGTTGCTCTCCGTTTAGACAGTGACGGTTGACTGACACCTCAGTGTCCCTCAGCGGTCATTAACAGGCTGGATGGGAAAAATGCAGCTTCTTTTTTCATTTTTTTTTTTACAAAATGTGTGTGTTATTATTTTTATTTTTTTTTGTTTTTTAGATTTGATTTGATAAATAACAAAAAGGAGATTTGGCAAACATGCTAATGAACCCACAATGGGCTGAACCCATGCAATCACACTGAGAAGAATCTCATTTTTTATATTTTTGTGTATTGTAGTGCCTTCAAACCACTAGATGGCAATGTGTCCATAGATACAGTGTGGTGCAGCTCGCTCTCTCCCTCTCCCTCTCTCTCCCTCCCTCTCTCTCTCTATCACAAGATTTTCCAAGAGATGATCCAGCATTACCATCCAACAAAGGAGAATTTAAAAGGGGGGATTTTTTTTCTCCCCTCCTCTCATCTTAAACAAACAATTATCAGATATGACAGGAAATGGAACATATTCTGAAATTCAAAGTAATCTCCCTTTCTCTTTGTCTGTCACTATTATGTGCGCTCACACATCGATGCAAATTCAAACGCTTTTACACACACTTTGACACGCGCTCACAGCTCTCCGACACCGTGGCGGGATTTATCTGCATTTGTTAACCTCATTTGGTAGGGAAATGTTAACAGGTGTAATGTCGTGAATCGTTTTGCTTTACATATCAGATCATGGGGGTGCTTGACATCCTATGAATGACTTCAATGCTGGCCGTGTGATAATAATAACACCATTTGGTCTTTCCTGATGGTTATATCAAATGTTTATCATCCAGGCTTCTCTTCTGTGTCATCATCCTCTCAGCCATATTTAAATGTTGCTGTCTGAACCTGTAGTTGTGGAGAGTGATTATGAAGCGTGGCATATCACGGTAATAATGCTGTGTGTAGCTCGGTTTAGGCCCATTAGACAGCATTATGTTGCTATGACAAAGCAGAAGGCTGAAGTCAGTGAGCCACTGCAGCAGACATGTCCATCCCCCAGCCTCCAGCTAAATAGTATGTGTCACTGGGAGATCACAGCTCCCGTGAGACTCTCCTGGCTGGATACATACAGTACAGAAGGAATTTTAAACTGCCCTTGGGTTGTAGGCTGAAAGCTGACCCCACCCTATTTTTCCAGGAAAACAGCTAGGTTTTCTATATTGACTCATCACTAACTAAAGAAAAAAAAAAAAGGAAATGGAAAAATCTTTACGATAAGGTGTATTGTCATATTTTAAGTTGATCTTTCTAAATTCATTCTAAACATGTAGGTGTTGTTAATTGAAATAACTGGTTTAATACATCGCGATGAATATTTCCCATAAAGGGAAGGATCTTTATTGTCATTAAACAACCAAAACTGCTAACCATTAAGCCGCCGTGCCACCTTTAAGAATCGCTTCTCAAGATTTGTGCCTGTGCAAAAATGGGGGGTTATGTAGGAAAGGACATTTATACTTGCAGCCAAGAGACAATGCCATTTTCTTTAAGAGATTAAAACCAAACAAGATATTATGCATGTCAATTAGGGGTGGTACAAAGCCATGATTAATTCATGCCAATTCTCGATCTCTTTTTTTTTTGGTTTGTTTTTCCTTCTTTTATCACAGAACGCTATGCAATTGCCAGCTCAGGATAATTGGTTTTATGCCATGACCAATTTAAATTTAAAATTTGTATTTCTAAAGATAGGCTTCATGGTGTCTTGATTGATGAGTTTTAAAATTCGGGGCGCTGACTTTGTTGTCTTTGTCAACACTAGCTGCTTCACCCTGTTTCAAGTCTGCCACCGAAACTAGGCAAAGGTGCGACATACTGTATTTATCGCGCTCGAGTGTTGGCATACTACCAGACAAGCTGTTTAAAATACAAACGTTTATGAATTGATGTTTTATTTAAAACCCTAGTTCGATGTTTAACATCCACTGAAGATTCAAAAACAGTGAAACTGAGGAAAGACATGGCTGCGTCTACAGATTAAGAGGGAATTTCAAAACTGTGTAACTAAAAGATTTAAATGTCACTGCGAAAAAAAAAGAAAGAATTGTCACTGACTGCCATTGTGCTGGAGGACAAGGAGGAGGAGGAAAGGGAAGGCAGCCCTGCTGGATGCCCAGGTCACCAACCCTTGACCTCTGTCCTCGACCCTTGAATCTCTGACATCTGTCTGATTTTCCCGCCTTCTGCCCCTCCCCCTCTCCTGTCAAAGGAATTTTATTTTGGTGGTGGTGGTGGGGGGGCAGTGGCTTCCTACAGTGGCATGCATTTTTTAAATACTCAGAAGCTCTTTTAGACAAGGTCAGGTTGTGATATTTTAACAGCAGAGGCTCACATATTTGTCTTTTTTCATCACACCTCCACTTCAGCAACTGCTTAATGTACGTTTTGCTTGTTTAAAGGTGGATCATTTGCACCCGAAATTATTATTATTATTTCTTTTTTTGGTCCTTCCAATGATCTGCTTGGATTTTGTCTCAGAAATAGGTCTGTAGGTTATGACATAACAGTGTTTTACAGCCTCCTGCATCTCTAGCTGGTGTAGATGGCTGCAGAGGGGGAGGGGAGGAAGGAGTAGTGGGGGAGGTGTTGTGAACAGTGAGTACACAATGCTCGCCTTTTCTCTCTAATGCCACGTGCTCCTATGTGCGCACACACATGCACACGTACACACACACACACAGGTTTCTGCTGTTATTCTTCTTAGAACACTGTGTAGACTGGCATTCATATGAACAGCCTAAATAAAGCGTTATTCCTAACCGTAACCATAGTTAATGCCTGTAGCCATAATCGGAACATAATCACAAATTCAAATCGTAGCCTTAAACTCAACCAGTTTCTCAGTAATGAGGTTCTGCTTCAATATGACCTGGTTTTGGAAACAAAAAAAGGCAACTAATAGAAGAACACACACACACACACACACACTGTATTTATAATGAATCCTTTTTTCCAGTGTGAGTGTGATGGCCCAGCCCCCATGCTTATACTGCCATACACTTTACAGTGTAAATAAAGCAGCAGGGCTTAGGGGACTAAATCCAATATGTCAGTGGACACCCAGGCACAATGAGGAATTGATACCCTATTGGACATCCCCCTGCTACAGTCTGAGCTTTCCCCGCTCTTCCCGGCCTCATAACGCCACAACAAGAGTCGTGTGACTCACAGCACCCTTCCCCCACCCGTACATATTACCACTGCTCCTCAGTGCTGTCTAGAAAGGTCATGTGACCCTCATCGGCTTCCCGGCTTGGGGGAGGGGAAGCAGATTGAACCTGTTCTTTGTTAGGAGGTCAGACCCAGCTCTATGGCAGGAAGCACTCTTACCGTACACCATGTATTAGAAGTGCAAGGCGATGTGAAGCAGTGGAGGAGATTTGGAGCATTTGAGTTTAGTGTCAGTGATCATTTGACAAATGCAAAGTCAGCGGTCTTACAATGACAAGAGATAAGGAGGAACGTTAAAGACAAATATTTTTAAGTGTGGCTTGTTTTGTTTTTTATTAGCCTTTAACATATATAGTTGAAGTGTGTAACATTTAGGAGGATGCAAAATGTGTTTGTGAGGGGAACTATATACTTTTTATAGCCTTGTTATGTGCTTATGTGCTTTACAGAGGCAGCCCAAACAAACAACCCAGCCAGAGCATGCATTTTGCACTATATTGAAATCCACTCCAGTCTTATCATTAGATGTCACTATTTCTTGTATACTGGATCTTTAACACACATTAACATTATGGCACTTTTCCACTATACAGTTGTAGCATGGCTCTACTCTAGGTTTTTGCTTTTCCATTAGGGACAATTCCTTGTACCTGGTACGTTTCTTAGTACCTGCTCTGGCGAGGTTCCAAGTGAGCTGAGCCAATATTAAATGTGATGTCAACGACTGCCAGTCACTGATGGGTCAGAGAGTGTCGTCACTGGAAGAGTCGTGAGCGTGTCGTCCGACCCAGGAATCAAACCGGACAATTCCAAACTGTAGCTCTGTTAAAAAAGACCTCCAAATCCTGAAAACATTCACTAATCTTCAACCTTTAGCGAACTAGCGAAAGTACTGAACTAATCTTTTTAATTAACTGATTCTAATGATTCAGTGCACCGAAAACAACTGCTTTGCTCGTCACTAGTTAGTGTGTGTATAAAACAACGTGCAGCCAAGCCGAGCTGTGCTACAACTGTATAGTGGAAAAGCGCCCTTAGTATTGTTGCAACAAGTCTTTATTCAAGTAAATGGAAAATAATAATAATCAGACATATAATTATTCAGAATTTTCACAACACAGTCTGGAACAGACTATAATCTTCGGCAGTTTGCAGCTTTTAACTGCGATGGTGATGAGAATCAGCACTTCGAAAATTCCAGTGCACGGTTATTTTCAAGGGAAAAAGTGGAATGCTCCAGCTGCGTGGGGGTGAGGAGGAGCAGCTGTATGAAATTCAGGTATCCATTTCAACTAGGATATTATAATTGGGTTAAGATGGGCCTTGAATAAAAAAAAAAAGCTGCTTTTATTTGAAAGTGAACATGATGCTCAGTTATTCACCTTATTTCTTTGTGTCTCCTGGTCTGGGTCAGGGTGTAATTGTTACAGTTTTTACAGTGTCATCCTCTGAAAGGCAGAAACACTGACCCTCTGGGTTAAACTGCTAATATCGTGTTGCCTTGTTATTTTAAGAATTAGGTCAGAATCCTTGACTGCAATTTATAAGGAACCGTTCAGCACTACAATGTGAGACAAACACCAGATCACATGTGTAAGTGAAAATGTAATTTGAGGGCAATTTCTCCTACTGACCTGAATTATTATTCAACATCCTTGACAGTGTGTGCATCTTCCTGCACTCTAACAACTGAGAAACTGGAACACCAATAATGCACAGCATCACAGCACCCTGCAGCAAAGCAACCAACAAAGGACTGATTGAGAAACATGCAGTGAGCACCAAAACACAGATGGGTTATATATACTATACACGGCCAGATGTGTGAACTCAGCCAAATTTCTAACTTTTCATTTTTTTGGGAAATGACATGGCTCAGTTCCTCGCTGAAATCTAAATGACAATTTGCTGTCAGGCAAGGGCTGTGAAACAGCTATTTGGCAGAGCGGTAAGCTGAGCTCATATGTATCTGCTCGCATCAAATATGGATTGCTCCAGAGAACAGCTTGGACAGGACACTCGCTGTAGCATATGGTCCCACAACATCTGCACATCAGAGACTGGCTGGATGACATCTGCGTGTTCTCTGGGAACTGTTTTCATTCCATTTATTTCATTCTCTCTTTCAAACTGTAATACCAAGCTTGCATTCCTCAATGCAATACCCTCTGGAAACGTTGGTCCTTTAGTGATGACCTTACACTGTAAAATTCAGATATGTAAGTTCTCATTTAACAAATACAAATACATGATTTAATGCAATTGAATGAATGAAAAGAAAATGCTATTCCCATATTGTTGTGGGGGTGCAAATAAGTCCTTTTGTACAGATCAAACGCATGGCCAATGTTTTGTTTGTTGTTATGTATCTAATTTTATCAATTTCACATGAACGGCACAGACGGGATGGAGGACAATTTCAAAGGCCAAGTTAAGATGACATTGTTTTCTTCTGCAACACGTCAGAATCAAATAACTGCAAACTGCAGATAACAAAAGCGACCCACAGTCATCATGTTGTCTCACTGAGAAGATTAAGGCACTAAACCATAGTGGTATGTAGCACCATTAGGGATCTTCTGTGCAGTAGCCGACAGGGCCAGTGGCTTTTATTTGGCCATTAAAGTTACTTTGCACATGGTTCAGGAAAGGTTGGCTCTGTTCCTAAGTGCCCGGAGTGTGTGGACTTTGAGATAGTGAGGAGGTAAAGAAACAGATTATAACACTCCACCTTACTGTATGAAGCAATACCACTGCAATTATGTCCGCAGTGTTATCAACAGCACCACATACTACTATAGGTTAGTCCATATCAGAACCATGAAACACATGGCTTTAGAAGTAAAGATTACAGTTTAGTGTCACCTGTTAACTGCAAAAAAACAACGTAAAGGTCCCCTGTCCCTGAGACATCTTCAAATATCTATAATCTGTATTATATTTAAAAAAAAAAAAAAACAAAACAGGGAAATGTTAGTCACTTTGTATTTCGTGTGTAGGATACCCATTTTTCATGTGAAAAATTAACAAAGAAACCATTTCTATTTCTTTCTATTTTTCTTCCCACATTTGAATTTATTCTACAGAACTTACAGTATTTATACATTTTCAGCTGAAGCAGCAGCAGCTTTAGCACAGGAATATCTGCGCGCGCATTTATTGCCGTGTGTACGGTAGCCAAAGGAATGTGTCACTCCAGTGTAGAGCCGTAATGATGTCAACTTGTTATTTACTTTCCAAATCTGAATGACTGAGCAAGGCGAAAGGAGAATTAATCAACCGCTGTGTGACCAGGCAGGCGAAAAATAGCCAGAGTGAGTGAGTGAGTGTGTGTGGTGGGGGGAGGGGAAGTGGCTCAAGAGGCACAGATAGGAAACATGCACCACTGTAGTCTGTGAAAGTGAGTCCACTGCTCACACTGAAGCACAGATATCAAAGTAGTATTAGTCATGGTGTTTTCCACAATCAGCACTATCAATAATTCAACGTTAATGCGGGGCTAAGATTAGTTAGCATAGAGAATATTAGCATACAATAGCCCCAGGTTTCAGGCGAGACCATATATTTGTCTCTTTGTGTACAAATAATATTTAATTAAAAAATAAATAAATGATATTTACATAATTAGATGCAGCATTCGTAGATAAACAGCATACCAGAAACTACTTGATGAACTCACACTGTTTTAATTGTTTTCAATATTCAGGTTTAAGGTCAGTTAGCTTTTACCCCTCAAACCATACACCCCCCCCCTCCCCCTTTCACCATTCTCTGTCTACGTCTCTCTTCCTCGGCTGCTGCTGCTACTACTGCTGCTGTTGTCTGTTCTCGGTGAAACTCCCGAGTAAACCGCAGCCTCAGCCTCACACAAACCGGGCTTTATTTTCTTCCTCCCCCCCCTTTCTCCTCTGCCAACTTTACCGCCTGTTGTCAGTGTACGTGTGTGTGTATGTCTGGGCGAATAACGCCTCGTTTGCGCAGTGAATTAGTCGACAGTGAGTCACAGCAGCAGCGGTCGGAACTTGAAATATGACGAGAAGTAAAATGGGAGGAAAGTCGTCGCTAGCCTGCTGAAGTTGGAGGCTCTCCTTGTGGAAGAGGAAGAGAGGCAGCGGCGGCGGCGGCGGCGAGCACGAGTTCACTCACAATAAGAAGGTAAGCGACTGAAAGAGAGGGAAAAGAAAAGTCGAGTGTGGTGTATGATTTAAGATGCGTTGGTATTATGCAGCTTCTGCGTCTGTGTGTTTTTCTACAAAGAAGACAGTGACTTCCAGAAAGTGGCGATTGTATGGCATTGATTAGGAGGTTGCCGGCACAGCTTAGTCACCCATTGACTCACACGTGTGTTGAAATTACTGCATACGTCTTTTGAATTTCTCTTTTCCGCTGTTTGTCTTCTTAACGAACTACTTTTCTCTCACGGTGTGTATTTGTCTCCCACACACTTATGTTGAACATCAGTGTAATGCGCTGTGGAGTACTAAATATAGTAAGTTTTACCGGGCGAAGGTTGTCCCCCCTTTGATGGATGGTTTGGATATACTTTGCCATTACAACAACACATTTGAAAACATCCGCCACACGAAGTTACACCAATGCAGCTTGACTTATTTTCTTCCTGAGACTGAAATATGAATGATTATTTACTGTATGTCCTCTTGCAGATTTTGGAAGCACATGAGTGGGGGAGGGGAGACATTCAACTGTACTACATTGCCTTTAGTAGCCAAGGGACAGCTCATGTTACTCTATAACTACAATGTTAAAGCTGTTTCCTGACTGTTTGAGCTGTATGCACAACAGAGACCAGACACCATGTTTGTGCACGACTTATTATCATGAGACAATAATACATGTTGCGTGACCTCCAAATTCTGATTATGTGCCATTTAGTGGCTCTGGTTGTTCTTGGTATTTAATGCACTAATGGGGAACACAGTGTACAGACACATTTAATATGTCTCACTTGGCCTTTGGCCAATAAAGTGTTAATTATTACAATTATAGTGAAACATGAGGTGATGACCCTATTCTCTGGTTGAACTTGTGGCTCTTGGTGTGTGCCCATGTTGTTTGTTTACACCAATCAATGCCATGTAGCAGCTGAACTCACATCAAGGGTATTTTATCAGATGAAATGCATTGATGAAAACATCCAGTGGGAATACTGGCTGTACTTGATTTGATGTTATGGTTACTGCTCACACTATTTTGTTTTTAAAACTACATCAAAATAAGCGAGTAGACACATTTTTGTTTTTAAATGGGTTAAATAAAGGAGGCAATCGATTACTCCACAGTTGTCTTTGACATTTCAAAGCAACGTAAACAACTAATGTACAAGACGCGACAGAATAAAGGACCGTGGAGAGCACAGTGGATATAAATTTACGTCTTTTTACTTCAGTTCTTTGTTCAAACTCGGTATCAACTGAGCAATATTTAGATTTTGTAGCCCCATAAAACAGTTTCTGCTCAAATTGCAGTAGTATACAGTAGGTGTGTGGTATACCAGTTGTAATAGTAAATTGGCAATAATGTTTATCTACGTTTTTGCTAGCTTGAATTATCCATCTTTTTCTTTTGAAATTGAAAGTGCTTGGCAGATAAATGTGATTGAGACACTGCTACTGCTGTCCATAAGGGGTCAATCACACAGTGACTCGTCACATAATATGGCTGTTGCTTCAAAAACACCTTGGGAAAGTGTGGAGCTGAGCTGTTCAAGCAAGCCATCAATAGAATGTAAACAATGGAAACATTTGATTCAAGCATATGTCCAGACTAGGAGGTAATAAATAAAGCAGATGATTTGGGTTGTTAAGCCCGCCTCTTGCTTTATTCGATTGGCTGTAAGTGTGACATTAATGATCACTGAAATACCCTCGAGAAATGTGTGTACCATTGGAAAAACAATGGTTTGCTTGTGTCACTTTTCGACTGACCTTTCTGTGCAATCAGCCCCTAAATATTACCAAGATCAAATTTATTTGTACAGCTTTTTAGTCTTAAGGCTCTTTGCTCCATCATATTCAATTGATTCGATTGGAATGACATTATTATTATCATATTAAATGTGCAAAGTCTCAGCTCTAATAAAGAACCATGTGGGAGATATTAAACAAGGGTTCAAAAGTAAGTGGACACTTGGATACTAAATTATTCTTGGGAAGCTGTGTGTCCTTTCAATAGTTAATGCACAAAAACACATGATTCCACTATGTAGGTGTACTCGTCTTTTTGTCAATGATCAAGAGAAGACAAAACCACAAGATGCAAACCCCGGGTAAATCTCAAGCACAGAAAGCCCACGTTGCAGTTCACACTAGTAGAAGTCTGAAACAAAGTTCTATGGACTGATGACGCAGACTTGAATCTTGATCAACATTACGAAGAGAAGAAAACCCACAATGGAACACAATGGTGGCTCTCTCTAAAGGCTTGGGCTTGTACAGTATATCTGCCAAAGGAACTGGCACGCTGGCATTTATTTATGATTTCACTGCTGATGAATGCAGAGAGTTGTGCTCAGATTCAGCAAAATGCACCAGCTCTCACTGAATGATGGTTCGTCATTCAATAGGACAAAGATCCTAAAATGTAGCCAAAACAACCAATGAGTCTGCAGAGAGTTGTGGACGTGTTCCACTCATGCGTACTGTGGGTTCATTCATTCTAATCAGGCTCTGGGTCAGACTGGCATTCCACACATGTGTACTTTATCTTACATTCCATTCTATTTTGAAGTAACTTGAACATGCACAGAATTGTTCAGTCTGCACAGTCACAGGTTTTCTGGATGACTGCATAGGGTCAGCGAGTGCTCTAACAACATCCACATCATGCAGACCACAGCAGACATTTGAGGACTAAGGGATACAGAGAGTATGAAGTGGCCTTAACTGCAGATGCCACAACAAGCTGAAGAGCTGAAGGTGGCTGCAGTGAGGCTTAAGGGAGACGCATCACCAATTATGATACTCTCTACTGACTTCTGTGCATCGAAAACAAAGACTGTAATTAGCCACTTGTCCGTGGCTTCTCCTCACTTTCTCCTGCTGGGTTCTCACATGAGCTCACTGGAGACTATATTAGGGAGCTGCCAGGAAAATCTCCAGAGCAACTTCTATGGACATATGCATTTACACTCTCTGAACTATCTTCTCCAGAGTTCATTGCATCTCTGAAAGCTGCCAAGGAGGCAGATGATCTGCTGTATTGACCCGTAAAGGGAGAAGCAGGAAAAATAAGCAAAAGATGGCACTATTTGTCGTAAGGACCACTCTGTTGTTTTTGATATTGACAAAAGCTTTTCAAAGGTGTTAAAAAAGGTATTAAAATATCTCTGCAAGTACTGTACATAGTGGTAACCCTGGGCGTATAATATTAGAAAAACAAAACAAGAGCACACACACACTTTATTCGTGTGGTGGATTGTAGTAGCTCTTAGTTTTGCTCAAATTAGTTATTGGTAAGTGATTCAAATGTGACTTCAGTGCACTCCTGCACAGGAGAGACAACAGTAAACCCATTGTACTATGTGTCTGACTGTGTGTGTTCAAAACTGTCCCCTGATCATAAGTAGGCCAAAGAAGTCCCTGAGAAAGGCCATGTCAGCCCGTGGTGCTGCAAAGTTCCATATCGAGTTGTCCAAATATTTCTTTAGTGGAATTTATTTATGGTGTGTTGCGGCAGGAGGTGAACCACTCTCCCCCTCCCAAACAGACTTGCACTGTTTGTGGGCTTTTTGCCAACTGACAACTACTTGCTAGTCCAGGGCTACAGTTATTTATTTTTATTCAGTTTGGATTTAGGGTGGCTCTGTTTATCACTGTTTGAACTTGTGTCTGTCGTGCCCCATGCCTATTGAAGGTGTGTCAAATATTGTCCTATTGTCTTGCTGGTAGATTCTATTTCTACTGTGTCTGATTAATGACCCAGTTTCCTGTTTTATAATTGATAGAATGTGTGAGAGAATTGCGTGAGAGTGACTGGTTGTACGTCTCTGTATGGGTCCTGCGATGAACCTGTCCAGGGTGTATCCCACCTTTTGCCCTATGTCACCTAGAATTGGCTCCAGTCCCCCATGACCCTCATGTGGATGATAAAGTGGTAGTATAAATTGATGAATGTTAGTTGCATTTACTGAACATCTTGTCATTTTCAGTAAATGAGCTCAGTATACTCAGTCAGTGAACATAAACACGTCATCTCAGTATTGTAGTATTCCTCTGAAGTTGGTGTGCAATTGGGAACCCGACAAAAGTTGTCTATTGTTCAAGAAGTTGTGCAAGCACAAGCACATGCCAAAAGTGTATTTTGCCTAAGGGTAGATGTTTTTTGGGGGCCCTGAGTCTGATTTTCACTTCCTGCTGATTCAGCAATGTAAGATGAGGAAGAAAATCGTAATTCAGTGTTGCACATTGTTAACATGCAGTGCACACCAACAAGGACTTTTTGTCCTTTTCAGGTGATTTCTTTGGTTTATCTGACACTCAGCTTTGTGAAGTTATTCCAGACTCTTGCTAACATTTTGTGAGTGTGCAGCTTATCATGTGAAGTGTCCCATTATCAAAGCTGGTTACATGATATCTGTGACTTACCAAATGATCACAAAAATTGAATTTCCTTGGGAAAGACAAAAATAAACTGTTAAACAAAAAAATAACTGTTAAAAAACTGTGTTGAATGCCCTCTTCACTATTTTGGTGTCATCAGTGGTTGGGCTGCTGCTTCTCCTCTGTGACACAAACACATTCCAAGTAGACAGTGAAGACCAGTTTTCTTACAACTACACTAGCAACCGTGTAAGGGGAATCAAAGCCAACAACTTTGTCCTTATCACACCACATCTTCCATGAGCTATAACTACACACCAAAACCACTTAAATAAGTTAAAGTGATTATTACTAACAAGCTTATGTGAAGATATTATTTGGTTAATATGCTTTTGTTAGGGCTGCAACAAATTAATCAGTTGGGTGTTTGGTCCATAAAATGTTGATTGGTGCTTCACAAATCTTGAAATGATGATGTTCTCAAATATCTTTTATTGTCCACAAACCAACACAATTTAGGTGTAATGATTTTTTTTATGTGGTGCAGAGAAATCAGAAAATATTCACATTTAAGAAGCAAAGCATTCAGAGAGTTTGACTTAGTTATCAAAAAAACGAAACATTCAAATTGATACGTTGTTTGTGGAAGTAGTTGACGAACAGTTGATTAGTCATTTCAGCCCTAACTGTTGTAAATTATTTTTGCTGCTATAGACACACATTGTATTTATTCTAATGCTTTAAATATTGGGGGTTGCGTTTTAGTTTGGACAGGCTAAATCACTGACTCCTGGAAAAAAAAAACAATGCTTTCACGTTAGCCGTGCTCATAGCCACCAATGTATTTCCGCTCATGTAGTTGGAGATCCATCACATTTTCACTTCTGTTCACTGTGGTCACAATGCATTTCCGAACTCCTCCTGAAATAGTTTGGCAGATCGGATAACAATACGTCCTCGGGTGTATTTACACCTGTACTTACAAGTGGTCAGGCGCTTTCCGATTGCAATCAGATTACAGAAAACACATCTCAATGCCAGGTGTAAAAGTAGATCACTTATGTTTTTAATTAGTTTGAGGTTAGCCTCAGAGAAAACCCTGTACTCACTATATCAGATGGATCTGACGTATCAGGTGAAAGATAGGCCACGATGAAGTTCTAGTTAGCTGTCAGCTACCCTCAAATTAATTGGTGTCGGTTCGGTGGTCACTCTTGACGTTAGCTTTCTATGATGATGATGAAGGAAGACAAGTAAATATTTATCATCATCACAATATTGAACAATGTTATCTCACATTGCAGATTTTCCTCACAGCGCACAGACTTTGTCCTTGAGAGCAGTCATGAGTTATCAGTGTAACAATGTGTCCAGGCAGGCTGCGGGAGTAGTAAAGTTTAAAGTGTGTCAGCATTGTACAACATACTGTGATTAACACGTACCAATAGAGTTCATGGATTTTCGACAACTGCACTACATGCATGTAATTGAGGTACCACCAGGTTCTACAACATTATCTACGACAGTGAATAAGTAAAAAGAGTGGGTGTGTCACTGCCTTAAGAAATGTTACACGGTCATTTTTTATGACTGGAGATTGTTGTATTTTTTGCCTCCTGAGAAGGCTACATTTGCTCTTTTGTGTTAATTAAAAGAGGCAATTAATGTGCAGGAAGAAGTAAATGTACATACATTAAAAATGTTGGCACTGATAAATCCATTATTGTCATTAAGTGTTTGTGATTCCATGACACAATGATCTGTGCATATCTTAACCTTCAGTAAAGTTGAAATCAGAAAATGGAAGCATTTTTCATTTAGAGGACACATTATGCTATGAAGGGCAATCTTTTATGTTTAGTGTTAATGTATAAATGCTAGGAAATGTAGAGGGACAGCTTAGAATGAAGATCCGTATTTCAGCCCACTTGTCTGCTTTGTTTGTTTGTTTGTTTGACCCTGATATCAGATGGAAAGAAAGCTCAACAAGAGTGGGGGGTATTCGGGGCGGCATGAGCTGCTATTGACAGAGAATCAAGATCTTCTGGTCACCATAGCAACACTTGTATTGCCCACACTGGTTTGTCGCTGTGTTTACAGCTTATTTGTTCAACCCCCATCTCATTGAAAAAAAGAATTGCCTGGTGGAGGCTTTATGGTGTTTTTTTCTTTCTATTGAATAAACATAGAAATGTAAATGTATTCTCAAAAAAATAATAAATTAAATTGTCACAAAATGAAGACAGTCGGTAGTTCAATTTTTGGTTTTAATGTACAGATGATTTAATCTCAGAATTAAATGTAATACACATGTGGCTCGTTATCATGCAACATGAGGATGCACAGCAGAGTACACACACACACTCACGATGGCCTAGATTTGATATGGTCCCAAATGAACAAATGGTGGTGAGTTGTACAGTGAATTCTGATTTATGAGTACAACGTCAGTATATGGAACAGATGGTTTGTTTTCTAAATAACAAATGACATGTATAAAATGTCACTGTTTTTTTTTCCTCTTTCTTTTATTCCCACAGTCTCATCCATGCTATGTTCTTGCCAACCACCCCCACTCAGGCTTATGCATGTACATGCTCTGCTCTGCTCTGCAGTGACTAGTTCTTTGTTTGCTTACATTCAAATATGAAACCACATTTGTGATAGGTTTAACAACTGCCTGGCGAGCAATATCACTGTGTTAAAATCTGTGTGGACAGTTTGCTGCTGTTACAGGGTGAAAATACTGTCCAAGCGGTTGGAAAAATACATGCTGTAGTTTGACGTCTTATGAGTCTATCATAGCGCTTAGCACTTATTAGTTCTGTACTGAGGCAGGTGTATGTAAAATGAGCCTTCTACACATGTAATTGTACTCTTAATTGTTGTATTGAATTTGGATGTTTTGGTTTAAAATGAATTGGAACTCATTGTTAACTCTCTGACAATGCGTGTACTATTTCCTCTTATCTTATCCATATACTCCATAGTTCTTATTTTATATATGTTCTGTCCACATCAATGGCAAAATAAGACCCAGCGGTTTGCTTCTTTTAAACCATGTAATGACTACTTATAGCTTTGTTTGCACTGAGAATCCGAAATGACACCAGTGGGCAAGTGGGAGTTGTAATTTTTATTTGATTCTAATGGATTTAGTATGAGGGTGGATCTTGACTCTTGATGTCCTCCTTTTTAGAAGCTTTTATGCTAAATCCTTTCATCGATCTCCCAATTATTGCCCTGGGAGAAAATGTAACTGATGTTGGTGCCTGTGATCACATTCTCCTGAGAGAGGGAGGGAGAGAGAGAGAAAAACGCTAATAACACTGATATTGCTGTAAGTCTGTCAAGGTACATATTAAAGTTTTGGCCCACTGCACTAATGTGTTACCCCCATGACCTCATTGATGGTTAACTGCTGGGGGAACCATTAGGTTAGCCCTCCAGTGTGTGGTGACCCAACCATGTGGCCAGACTCCAACTGATCACTTCAGAATATAATTTCAGAAGATAATGTCACATATGGATTCTTAATCTCTGTTTGTCAGTGGGTGGAGTGTTTGAATAGAAAACCTGCACACTATTGTTTTTCTTGGCACACAGTTGGCCACCACTGGTAAATAATGTTGCAACCCATAGGAAGCGTGGGAGAAGTGTTCCCCCTGTAGACTGAAGTCTACCATCCCCCATCGTGTGTTGACCCACCATCCCCCACTGTATGCGACCTACATTGGCTGCCGCTAAGTGACTCATTGAAAGAGCCAAGAATAATGCTCAAATGGTTGTTGTGATTACCTGTGTGGGGATCATTATTTATCACCTTGCTCCCATTCCACCATCCCCCCCTTCATGATTCCCCTCCCCCATGGCTCTCTCTCTCCCTCTCTCTCTCCCCCCTCCCCCCCTCAAGACTGCAGCCCAACCAGAAGCTTCAAAGGCGGGTTTTACTCAGCAGAGCAGTTCAAGAGAAAATGGCTGCTGTTTCCAGGTCTTGTTTGCACATCTGTCAGAAGGTGACTGTTCAGGAGAAAATGGGGTCCCTGGTATGCCGGTTTTTCACATAATTCTTTTCAAATCGGCGTGTCTAGGACTTGGGTGGTTGTTGTGTAGTCCTCTTAACTCCATTACTTCTGAATGATTAATGTTCAAAAAGGATTTCAGCCGATTAATTTCAGTGGTGATTAGATGATTACACATGACACGCCTGTATGAGGGTGTCTGGGAAAGATGATGTCAGTGTATTTAACATCTAGTTTAAAGTAGATAAAGCACAGGTTTAATCTTTTAGCATATATTTGCAATGAACAAGCCTTTAGTGGGTCTCTAATCAGATTTAGAGCAAGCGATCATTTGATCTTCCACTGGGTTTTCCCTGTCGCATTCAAGGCCAAATTTATACACTGCCATACAGAGTTGTCAGTTTATTAGAAGGTGTACACACACACACACACACACACACACTGATTCATTGCTTGGCTTCAGTGCAGTTTATAAATGAATCACACTATCTGTCCTTATCACATCGCTTTGAATAGCCTTAATATGCAGTCATATCACAATACTCCAAAAGACACCACTGAAGCAACTGTGTTCTCCTGCATCCACATAGAATAATACATTTACAAACCACAAGCAAGGATTTGTCTAAAGATGGGGGAATCATAGTGATGGTTGGTTTGTTCAGGGGTTACTCAGTTGTGTCCTTTAATGTCTTCATTCCCTTAAATTAAATGGTTTGAAAATGCTAGTATTTGGCTTTCTTGCATGAAGTGTTTCAAACTTGAATTAAAAGAACACACTCTGCAGCAGTTGTGTAGTGAAAGCAGGTTGTCCGTAATGGCTACAGTTCTGTCCGTGTCTGTTTACACTGACAATATTGAGCCACAGTACTGCTGTGCACTCAGAGGTGACAGGATTTACAGTGCAATATGCAGTCTGGGTAGTTCGATGTCAACTGTATGAGTGAGGCAATAGTTGGTGCATTGCTTGGTGTTACAGTATGAAGGGTTTTATTATTCCACTGCTTTGACTCGATCCTTTGACCGTAAGGCGTGCAGGCAGCTTTGTGAGCTACAAATTTATTTTTAATAATAACTGCAACAGTGCATTAAATATCCTAAAGCCGTCTACATTTAGCATTGCATAGTAATATGGTGTGTGGGACTGCAACTAATGATCATTTTCAAAATTGATTAATCCGTTTATTTTTTCTTTTGATAAATTGTTCGGTCCATAACATTTCAGAAAATGTTACAAAACGTTGATCAATGATTTTGAAATGACGTCTTGTTTTGTCCACAAACCAGATAATATTCAAATTTAAGAAGCTGAATAATTTGAGCTTGTTTTAATTATAATCGCAGACAATTGAAACAATAGATTAAAACAGTTCATGGTTAACTTGGTAATTGATTAAAAAACTGTTGCATCCCTGATACGGTGTATGTTGATGAAGAAACCCTCAAATGCTGCAGTATCAGTTTGTTTTGCTGTCTTTATGGGAGCACGTTTTGTGGCGATGGACTATTGTCATGCCAAAAAAATCAGTTACACTACGATATGCGTATGTTTTCATTCATTCTCGTTCAATGTAGTACATTTGAAAAATATAAAAGTGCAGAGATGGATGATGAGTACGTCAAACATTTTGGGTAATTTGTTGCACCCGTAGTATGCTGCCACTGCACAGATGCAGAATTGTCCGTGTTCACGTCACAATGCATCTTAAAAAACAGTTGTTTTCAAGACCTCTTGCATAAACACACTTTCACTTTGATGTTGTGTGGGCTTGAATGTGGAGAAGCGCTTTCTCAGCTGGGGCTCATCTGGCTCAAATATTCACTAATGGCTGTGGTATTTCTGTTACCTTAAAGGCATTCAGCATGATTCATTTGCCACAGCAGCTTCATATCAGTCAGTTGTTGTGTTCTGTCTAAAAAGATCTTCATTTGAAACTGGGATTTAATGGTGTCCATGTCTAATATTTTGTCTAACCAATATCAACGAGGACAGACTACACCTCAATAGAACTATATAAATAATGCTATGAAATCCGTCCATCTCTTTCACATCATCTCAATGATCACAATCAAGGATGAGTGGTTTTGTATTTGTCATTGTTGTCTACTGTATGCACTATGTCCATGTGTTGTGGGAAGTGTTTTTCCTCACCACAGCCATGGCAGAGATTTGCCCATTTGCTGAATTGTTGTATGATCAAAGGCTCTAATGCCCAGTAAATTGGTGATGTAGCCATCATTGGCCCATCTGTTAAAGGGATTATTTCTCGTTCTCTGCACCGACGGGACCCGGGTCCCTCTAGGCTGTCTGTTAATTACGTTTCCAGTTGTTTGGTATGTGTCTGTCATGGCCTTGGGTCCAGTGGCTGCCTTGCTTTGATGTGGCTAGCCCTTCCTAGTCCTGTATGTCAGCTAATTAGCTAAGAGTCACATGGTGACTGTGGTCAAATCAGGGAACATGGGCCATGATTCTAATTTGGGTTTTTAATTTAAAAATTTTTTTTTTTTTTACCGAATGTTTAAGATATATTTTATTGAATCTCATTTTCATCACACTAAGGCTGCACCATGTTGTTAGAACTCCAACCCTTGCGTACAATAAAGGCAGCCCCTATCTGAAAGAGTATACCAAGGTGAAAGTGAATAATTCATGTTGTGTAACATGTTCAACCTCCCTGGCTCTGTGCCCACTGGTAATTGGGACAACACTATTCTCTATAGTCTATTTTTTGCAATCGCTCTTGTTGCTATGCTACCAAAGGGAAACTTGAGTGGACCTGGACAGTGTTTGAAATGAAAGTTGGACGGCCATGCGGTCTTCATGCATGACACCAAAATGTCTGTCCCTTTGTCTCCCTGTTGGATAGCAGCTTCAAATTAAATATAGTTTGAAACGTTTATTGTTATGACTCATTGTCAGATTGTAGTTTGTTTCTTTTTGGTGCGTTAAAACACACAAGACACTCTCACTTATTTTATTCACTCTACGTTTGTAATCATTTACCACCACATGTGAGTGGGTATGCAAATTATCTCATTCCAGCTCTATTTAACCTTTTCTGGAATAGAGAAAGCTTGTATCTGTGGAAAATGTGTTATCCTTGCATTCTTCTGTCACTTTGAAGATAAAATTTTTTTTTAATGTAATTGAATCTTTGTTTCCTTTTGTTTCCTTCATTTTGAAAATGGTCTCAATGTTGACATGTTTACACAACCTCTGTTAAACGTGTCTATTTGTTGCAAATGACTCAAGAGGGGAAGGTCGGACTGACCAAATAATTTGGTTTGTGGTCTGCTCTGTAATTCACTAGATGGGCTCAGATTTGGCATTTGCTGTCCTTAATGCTTTATTAGCACTATTTTAATTTAGACAAACTGGTTAACTGGGTCACTCATGGGAAGCACCATTCAGTTCTCTGTAGATGTCACCCCCTGTAGATGTCACCCCCATTAGACCACATTTTGCTTAATTCAGAACTAATCATGTGATTTGCAGGATAAAATGATCCAGCTATTGACTTTGTCAAAAGGAATTGTACAGCAATGAGCAAGACAAGAGTGGGCATGTAAGAAGAGGGACTAGAAAACAGTGCCAATGTATTTGTGTGTAATAAAACACATGACAGTATAATGTATTTATTTTTAGTTGTTAAAATGCCATAAAAATGTGTCATATGCACGATTACAGAGCTAAATATTAATTATGAGTTGTTTTTTTTATTTTTTTATTTTCAGGAGTGAGCCCAGCCTTACAACATACCTCTTCCCTTTCACTGGGCTAAGATGAGTATTACCAGTGACGAAGTGAACTTCTTGGTCTACAGATATCTCCAAGAATCAGGTTTGTCTCACTGCTACAAACACTCAAATATCAATTGCTGATAGCTGTCAGTGCTATTAAAGCGCACTTATTTGATCAGTGTCTTTTTGTTTTGAATAAAACCCATAATGTGTATGCATATTTAAACAATGCATTGAAGATATTTTTCCTTCCCTTTAAAATAATGGAATTGAACTTGCCATTTACCCTTGTGTGTTGTGGCTGTAAAGAGTATTTCTCTGCTCCTTATAAACCGGCGTGCTGTGCTTGGAAATGATTTGAATGTTTGATACCAGTTGTAGCTGCTGTATATTAATACTGCTTATTAAGACGTCCTCTAAAGCCATCTGGCAGAATACGAGTTCCTAGCGACTCAGAGGTCAACGCTGACACTGGCATGCCTTACTATTCTCTCAAATGTCATTCTTGTTATGCCACTGGGCTCTTGTGTGTAATTACTGTAAGCTTTGTTTGGGCCAGGCAAGACTTTTCTTTGAATATGTGTGTTGTGTTTGTGCACATCTTGTGCTTGGCACGCACCCATTATTGAATGTGAATGGTGTTTTGTTTTCAGGTTTCTCCCACTCTGCATTCACCTTTGGCATCGAGAGCCACATTAGCCAGTCAAACATTAATGGAACACTAGTGCCCCCTGCAGCCCTCATATCCATCCTGCAGAAAGGGCTCCAGTATGTGGAGGCAGAGGTCAGCATCAACGAGGTGAAGGCCGGGAGCTGCTTGTACTGTACAATGCTTCCGTCTGTTAAGTGATAATGACCTGTGCTGAATCTTTGTCATTTTTTCCATATGACAGGATGGTACAGTGTTCGATGGTCGACCGATCGAGTCGCTCTCCCTCATTGACGCAGTGATGCCTGATGTCGTGCAGACACGGCAGCAGGCCTTCCGCGACAAGTTAGCCCAGCAGCAGGCGGCTGGTACCATGGTAGCTTCAACCTCCGGAAACCAGTCTAATGTACCAAAGAACGGAGAAGCCACTTTCAATGGGGAGGAGAATGGCACACACATCATGAGTAAGCTCGACTTTAATACAAGTGTCTCAGTTATGTCGCCATACAAACTGACATAAATCTATGTGAAGTCATTTAAAATAGGATTATGATGAGAGGTTAAAAGAAACACAGGTGCATGTAGATTGCTCCACTTGCAGTCTATATGGAAATACTTTTACTCTAAATGTCTTTTAAAACGATTTATTTTTTCAATATATCTAATTTTATTAGTAGTGAGCATGTTGTGTCTCATTACAGATAACTGTATAATGTTGGCTTCTCCTCCAATTCCTCATGTCTCCTCAGTGTGACTTTTAATCACCCATTAATTCACATTATATGAGTTTGTGCCAGCTGTGTGGTTTTCACACAATGTGATATGAATAGCAGCTTCTGTGAGTGAAACCAGAGAGGTGTAGATCAGGTGTTGCTCTGGACAAGGGCAGGAGTGGTAGTTTTTTATCATTGTGTCCCTAAGGATCTTAATGTGAAGGTGTGGATGGCAACAGGGAGAGCAGGGTGTAAGTAAGCTTTCACTGTCCTCGGATACAAATATGGGGGGAATTAACACAGTAGACTTAAAATGAAAGTCTGCATCCATTACTGCACCTGGGTTCTCATCGTGCTGTGACGGTTGTGTGCACATTAACCAGATCGGTTTCTCAGACTGAGATGAATAAAAATAGCACTTGCGTATACCAGCAACAACATGTTATTGATTTTCTGGGATCTCTCTGTGTCATTAAAAGGAACCACTTCACCACATTAAACATTCATTTCCAATCAATATTCACTAGAGATACATTTTGATTAAATTTGATAGCGGTTTACACTATCCATGAGCTTGTTGACTAGTATGGCTATATACACGTGCATCTGACCATCCATGTGTGTTTGCTGACTCTTCTCAGATAACCACAGCGAGCCCATGGAGATGGATGTCGATGTTGCGATACCAGCAAGTAAAGCAACAGTGCTCCGAGGTCATGAGTCTGAAGTGTTCATCTGTGCCTGGAACCCTGTCAGCGATCTGCTGGCCTCCGGGTGAGTCTCTGTCTGCGCTGAAATAATAAATCGCAACATGTGTCATACGGTGTGAATACACTTTTTGGCTCTCGTTTTGAAAGATAAATGGCTTCATAAGAATCCTCACTGACAGCTCGTAGTCCCACAGTCTGTTAACCTCTCCTTCTCCTGCGGCGCTGTTATTCTGTTTAGCTCGGGAGACTCCACCGCCAGGATCTGGAACCTGAACGAGAATAATAGCTCCAACTCCACCCAGCTGGTGCTGCGCCACTGTATACGAGAAGGTGGCCAGGATGTCCCCAGCAACAAAGACGTCACCTCACTAGACTGGAATGTAGGTTTCCAACCGTCAATCCATCTCCTTCTTTTACATTCGCCATGTGCAGCCGAGCCCAGTTACGTGACAGTTGTGTTATCTTGCCATCCTGCAGAGTGACGGGACTCTCCTGGCCACTGGGTCGTACGATGGATTTGCCAGGATATGGACAAAGGACGGTATGTTTACTCCATCCTTCCAGCACAGTGTTGTGTTAGGATTACGCACATTGTTATTGTGAATAATGCAGCCTAAATTTTCTGAAGGATCTTTTCTAAAAGAAATGGATATGGCTTTTATCCATTAGGAAATCTGGCAAGCACCTTGGGGCAGCACAAAGGGCCCATATTTGCACTCAAGTGGAACAAGAAGGGGAACTCTATTCTCAGTGCTGGCGTAGATAAGGTACTTTATGAAGCTCCCCGAGCATGCACTTACAATGCAATAATAATATCCTCATGTTTTGTTCTTTACCAGTCCTACGGCTTAAAATAAATGTTTTTCTCAGATCAGCAGCCAAAGTGTAAATCTGTAACATATCATTTTCCTACACTACAATCAGCAGGTATCCATTGTAAACTCAAGTTTTACAGGTTATTTAATAATAATTTGCACAATTAAAAGATGGCGCTATTGTAACCTGCCACCAGATCTCATTTAAAATGAGTTCAATTAACATTAATGAACGATACAGGCTCTATCAGTTAGATTTTTAATTTCAAGCCCTAGCAGTCTATTAAAGTTAAAATTTGTTACGTCATTTATTAAAACGTTTGTCAGGTGTGTGGTGGTGAAACTCTTGTTTTTCTTCCCCAGACGACAATCATTTGGGATGCAAACACAGGAGAAGCCAAGCAGCAGTTCCCTTTCCACTCAGGTAACGTGAGTTCACCACAAAACCACTGTGCAAAAATGTATCCTGCTCAGGTCTGATCATATTGTGGGTATATTATCCACCCGTCCTCTTTTAATAAGTGTAGACTATTAATATATTCCGCAGCCCCAGCTCTGGATGTGGACTGGCAGAACAACACCACCTTTGCCTCGTGTAGCACAGACATGTGCATCCACGTATGTCGACTCGGCAGCGACCGACCTCTCAAGACCTTCCAGGGCCACACGGTAAACAGCTCTGTTCTCTCGACTTGACCTCACACCACGTTGTACTTTTCTCCCTCATGCTGATGAGTTTTGTGTTTCGCAGAATGAAGTTAATGCCATTAAGTGGGATCCATCAGGGATGCTGCTTGCCTCCTGCTCGGATGACATGACATTAAAGGTAAGAGACAACTCTCCAGTCCCTGAGGTTAAAGAGCACAGAGCACAGTCCTGAGCGGTGATATCATTTGTATTCGGTCGTAATTTGCTCTTGCTGTTTTCATTTCCACACAGATCTGGAGTATGAAGCAGGATTCCTGTGTGCATGACCTCCAGGCTCACAGTAAAGAGATCTACACCATCAAGTGGAGTCCTACAGGCCCCGGCACAAACAACCCCAACTCCAACATCATGCTCGCTAGGTGGGAAACCTTTTCACGTTCAGAACCGTACACAGATAACCACACACATCGCCTGGCTTTGAGAGAAAAGTCGACGTGTGTGTGTGTGCAGTATATGTGTTGGAGAATGGGACTGTTGTCAAGGCCTTTGGAAGTTTTTGAAGATTGCCCTAAATAGACATTGAAAGTGCTTGAATTTTGTGCAAGAAAAAAGTTAAGTTGATATTTAGTTAAATGTCTATGTAGAGTCGTATTTACTGAAGGTGTTATGGGCACTGCACACTGTCTCTCTCTGCTGTTGATGTGAGATTCCATGCAGAACAGTGAGACTGTCTTGCCCAAGATCCCAGGTACAGGTAGCTGTGTCAGCATGCTCGGTCCTTGAATTTGAGGGAATTGGTCCTGGAAAATCCTTGAAAAGTCACTGAATTTGGTGTCTGGCATTCAGAAGAGACAACGTTCCAGGCACAATCTCAGCGCTAGTAAACGGATCCAGTTGTGTGTGAATGTTAGAGATGTTGTAGTTCAAACGCTGCTAGAATTTACAGCCCCTCACTGACAACCCAGCACACCTGCCTGCAATTCACAAAGGACATAAAAGAGCCATTTTCATTGCAGTCATGTAATAGCCATAATAATTTGTAAATGCCATTGTTATTCAGTATGTGTGAAGATATTTTTTTAATGGATAGGACAGTGTAGCGTGAAAGGGGAACGACACGCAGCAAATGACTGCAGGTGGAATCGAACCTGGGTCACTGCGATGGGCCGTTTGCCCTACGGGTGGCCGCTCTACCAACTACCAATGCCACCCTGTGTTCTTTTTCAGAATATTTTAAATTTCATTCTCTGTGAGTTATTATGTCATTGATTATATCCTTGTGATGCATAAATGAGCTCTGTCTATTTATACTTTTAATTACAATGTGCTACTTCTTTGTGAGGCAGATGTGTTAATTGACATCAGCCTCTATCAGCAGTGACTCAGTTTTATGATCACAGGTTTGACACCGTTTGGTTTCCTGTTTTTCTACGAGAAGTTCACACGTTTTTTATTTGCACTGTTTATTGTGTACCTGTTACCGTTTTTTAAATGTAATATTTCCTCCTTGATGAAGGAGTGATTAATAATTAAGTTTTTAGGATCAAAGTATTATATTAAGTAGCATCTTGCAGACACGACACATACCTTTTCTTTTTAGATTATCTGTTATGTTACAATAACGGATGATTATGACGGCGGTCTCATATCTCCTTTGTGCACTCTTTTGTCTTTTTTCAGCGCTTCTTTCGACTCAACAGTGCGACTGTGGGATGTTGAGCGAGGGGTTTGTATTCACACACTGACCAAGCACCAGGAACCTGTGTACAGCGTGGCCTTTAGTCCTGATGGCCAACACCTGGCCAGTGGCTCCTTTGATAAGTGTGTCCACATTTGGAACACCGCGGTAAGCATCTGACGTGTTTAGGAGAGAGGATTTCTGTGTTCTCCACATGGAGTCGGGTCATTTATTTGTCTGTCCCGCTGTTTCAGAGTGGAGCCCTGGTGCACAGCTACAGAGGCACCGGTGGTATTTTTGAGGTGTGCTGGAACAGCACTGGGGACAAAGTTGGTGCCAGTGCGTCAGACGGCTCAGTAAGTCTTAGTCTTTGTTTTTGTATTTGGGCAACAGGGGCAAGCTTTAAATGTGTTTATTAATCAATTATCAAATGTCTCTACCTTTCTAGGTATGCGTTCTTGATCTCCGAAAATAGCCGACTTGAGACTTTGATGACGAATCCTGGAGCGTGCAGCACATTGCATCAGCAAACACGCTCTCTTTGCTCGAGAAGAGCTGATAAGGTGGACTGAAACAGAACCCTCACAGGATTAAAACCACATGACTGCAGCAGCTGCTGACGAGCCAACACCAAATGAATTCAGTGCACCTTACAGTCTGTCAACGTGTGTTTTATGACCGACCTGTTTGAGACAATGGAATCCGGTTAAGAGATCCCCAAGATTGGATCCAATCCAAATCCCTGGGCGCGTCCGTGTTTTTAAAAGGTTTCTAATGAGGAAGTGCTGTCGATTCCCTCCGGACCATTGGTCCAGCTGTTATCGGGTTGTAAGGGTCGGAAACACAAACATGAGTTTTACAGAAAGAGAAAAAGTGTTACTGGGACACGTGTTGGGCTGTGAGAGGCAACGATTAATGAAAGGTTGTGGTTTCAGAATTCCTTTTGTGCAAATGTTACTTCATGTCCAAACAGCATACTTGACGTGATAAAAGTGACACCAATACCGAAGTACTGCTATTGTCTGTTGACAGTGTGCTTAACTTCTCCTCAGCGGAGAATCGTCCTTTTCAAGAGTACTTTGTGGATATTTTTTTTTTGTCTTTTTTTTTTTCCACAGAGGGACTTTTGAAAGTCAAAAATCGAATGTGCCGCTACAAGGTAGTTCTTAGCTCACGTTTATTATCAGGTCAACATCAGGAAATATAATTGCCAAGAAATAATGCTTATCTCTTCAAATAAAAAAAAGACACTCAATTCACATGAGATTAGAAAATGTCACTTTGTGGACGAGATGTGAAAAGTGTGGTTTACAAAGAGAATTTTCTCCCTTTTTGGATGTAAATTTAAAGAATGTAAAGATATGTAAATTAGATTAATACACAGACTTATATACTGTGTATATATGTTTATATACAGTACTCTTTATTGTCATCCTGTAGGGGCTCATTAATGGCTAGAGTTGCCACATCTTTTACTGCTAACGTGCGACGAGGCCTCTTTTTAAACAAAGTGCATGTCCCATCCGCTTATTTTAATACAGTCTTTTTCACCTCCACCGATCATGTTCAGCACATCAAGTAGTTCCCCTTTTTTTACACTCATTTACATGTGGCATGAAGGCAGGTTCATCTTCACTGAAAGTCGCTGAAGAAATGTGCGTCTTGTTCCCTGCATTCAGGAACTATCGGGAGCAAACGGGTCATCACAGTTGCACGTAGAACATAAGGTCAGAGAATCCGCAACAAATCCCCACCTGTGAGACCTCGTACAGCTTTCACCAGTGCTGGAGATTCTCTTTGGCTCTTTCCTCTGATGGAGCTTTAGAGCACATTGTGTCCTCAAGGTGGAGGTCTAGCAAGAGTCCCACTATTGGCTAATAAAACTTAAAAAAAACAACAACTCATGATTCCCCATGAATGCTGCCCATTGATTCAAATATGAAATGCCTGTTTGTGGGTTAAGCTTCTAAAGTGAGCAGTAAGTCTACCTCCCGCTTCATACTGGGATCTAATGTAAAAGACAGTATCTATAAACTAACACAGCATCACTTTGATTTGCCTTTTTATTCAGTTTCTTTTCTCGTTGTCTTTTTTTTAGCCAGAACAACATGAAGTGCACTTTTTGTATCGGCTGGTTAAGCAAAAAATGTTCAGGAAAGGGCCAATTTGTTTTTGTCTTGATTTTCTCTCTCTCTCTCTCTGCGTCTCTTGTCTTTTTTTAAAAGTCACTCTTGGATGTTGTTTGGGTGGTTCATTGTTTTTTTTCATTTGCTGAGAGCCAATATTGTCTGTGTCAGACTGAGAATCAGGCTGTGTGTGTTGGTGGCCATCGTTGGCATGCTAAGGAACCCAGTATGGAAAAAGTGCTGTGATGGCTACTGTTTTCTCTGACACACCCTGGTCCAGGGTGCACTCGCCTGTTTCGAGGACAAAACTTTGAAGTTGTTCTGTGTCGCAAATAAATCACTCTATTTTGATATCAGAAACAATGGAGACCGTGTCTTGAATTGAGTTCTTTTTTCGTTCGGTGCCTCCATACCAGGCTGTTGTCGGGGGTTGTCCCTACTGTCCGTCTGAGAACACCATTTGGTACAAATACTCACATGGAATCATAGATGAATAAAATAGATTTTGTTGGTCAAAGGTCATGGTCAGATTGACCTTTAATAAATATGACATATTTCATTACATCTGCTACAGTTGGATTCAAGAACTATGAACTCACGATCACCATTTTGTCAAAGGAAAAGTTCACACAATGACTTCACAAAACTAGTTTTTGGCTTGTTAAGCATTACATTTAAATCAAAAATGGTCCAGACTGAGACTGACGAGTGCTGGGTGGTAATCCTAAAGTGTCAAGAAAGTCTCATGAGACAAATTCTTAAAAAAATATTTAGGTTAAATAGATGTGTGCAAAAATACAAGGTGGACCGCTGGAAATGTGACCATCTACATTCTTCTGAAGTCAACGGCAAGTGTACTTATCACAAATCCACCGTGCGTTCCTAAGGCATCGTCAAAGCACAGCTTGTGCGTCTTTATTGAAAAATAAAATCACATTTGTTCCGTTGCCAACTCGCATGAGACTGCAGTTGTTTTCTGGCTGATCGGTCGAGGAGTATATGGAGTGATAGTACGCTGTGCTGCAGACAGGATTTAAAAAGCTTAGAGGTAAATGAAAAAAAAGGCTTAGAATTAAGGACGGGACTTAGATTGTTGTACCAACTAATGAAATCTTGATCAGTTTGAATCTCAAGAGCACAAAGGAGACTACGAGGAGACAATATTGAAACAGAAGTTGCTAAAAGGCACAAAAGGAAGAGGACGCTGGTTTGTCGCTTGTTGTAGCTAGTCCCTCACAGAGTTCTCCAAGGATTCTCCGTCAGCGTCTATATCCTCATAGTCTCGTAGCTCACTGGAAATGTGGATTTCAACTGTACTAGAGTCTGAACCTAGCAAGACAAGACAGGAGTAATTACTGAGTGTTTCTGCACACGACACCTTGACAAACAGCATCTGTCTACTCAATGAGGTACTGATATCACACTCGTATATATGCATGTGCATATATTGGAAAAATGTATGTTGGGAGTAGGAAATAATGTACAACTTCATAAGTGACCTACGTAATATTGATCTATACTTGTATGAAAAATAGACCGAGGTCTATATAAACGAGTGGGAAAAAAACGTACATCTTTTAAAACTTTATTTCTATTAACTTAATAATTCAAAGGTACTGAATGGTGACACACACACACACAACTGGATAGCCTTCGTACATGAACTACATGGCGCACAAACACAACTACTACATAAACATGTAGAAAAGTGTATAACATACTGTAATTTACAATATCATCCCAAAATACATTTTTAATAAAGTCTAAACAGCGCGGATGCATCTGTGCTGTGTAAATGCAGTTCTGTGGTCAACATGCACACGTGTCACTTTATGACGTGCAATTATTAGTAGTACAATAATCCAATGAGAGAAGTGATTCCGTTTAATACAACAGTTAAGGGTGAGTCTACTACTTAATGTTATAAGCATAAGTGAACCCAGTAAAATGGCAAATGAATGTATTGTATGAAGTTAATCTGTAAAAGTGACAGCTTTGACATTGTTTATTGCTTTAAATATCATGTCTATGATGATATTTAGGAGTCCAGTGTGTAACATTGAGAAGGGTTAATAGGCAGAAATTCAATATACCGCGCCTAAGTATATTTAAGTGTAGTAATTAGATTTTCATAGTTTCCATGATTCTACAGCAGCCTGAACATAAACCACTCGGATCATGCGGTTCATAGTTTGAAGCACAAGCTTGCTATGCAAATAAAGACGAGCAACATCCTTTCTGGTAAACAACAGCCGGCGCAGTTGCATGATGCACACTAGCATTTGTCGCAGTCTCTGTATTAGTACGTGGAACTATGGTACTTTGAACCATAGTTTCCCCAATAACATTGTCACCGGTTTCTTAAAATGTTTGACTCATAACCTGAAAGTAAGAATATACCTGAATAGCTGCTGGTTGCACAAAAAAAGCTCTGTATGAATAACTTGATTTACAGCATCAGTTAACATTTTCCCTGAGGAGTTAATGCTTTTAATCACTAGTTTCAGGTTTTCTCCAATAAATACATTTATTTATTTAATTATTATTTTTTTTTATCCCTTTTGGAGAACACATCAACACATCATGGGACGCCTGTGAATTTCTGTTCACAAAACCACCAACCTCATGATTTTTATAGGTCAGTAGGTTGCTTATCTTCACAAAAAACAACAACAGCTATATAGTTTATATTTCATATTGAGTTCAGAGCTTTTATTCTGAAAAAAAATAGGAACTTATTCAAATAGATTCAGTTGCTCAAATTGACAGATAACTGACACTAAATGTTTGAAAAATAAAAACACTGTTGTTGTCATGGACAGCCAAGTTGCATTTCCACTTATTATTGTGTGTTATTGTATTATTTATAACTATCCATCTATTTTAACTATTTATCTATTTCTTTGACTTTTAACTCAGCAAGAAATATTATTATATTCAATTGCTTACTAAATAAATTGGCCCTCGGCCACATTTACTTGCTGATCCCTGTTATAGGTGATGTCACTACCACATCTACTACTGTAATGACGAAAAACAAGTTTGCAGGTGGTTGTATATATATACATATACATATATATATATATACATATATATATATATATACAGTAGAGACCTTTTAACTTTGCCCAACTCATTCAATTAATTTAATTACAACAACAAAAGCATTCCCAGCTCACAAATAGACAGACAGATTCCTCAGTGGATGATATCGCATCGTAATGAATGTGATCATAGTAAAAAGAGGCATGAGTCCAGCCATAGCATCAGGAGACACTACATATGTCCCCCATATGATGCTGGTGACTCCTGTGGCTGCGTCACCAGCCCTGATACATAGGTGAGCTGTTACTGCCACCTAGGGGCCAATTACCTTCAGAGAGGACACTGATGGCGTCAGAGTGGTGCTTTCCATTGACTTTGGCCTTCTTGTTTTCCTGGATGTGACTCTGGTAGAGCAGGTTGTTCCCCACGACGGGGTTACCGGTGGCCGTGTTGGGCACTGACGTAGACAGTGAGTCCCAGGCCAGCTCCCTCCTCCGCTGCAGGTTAAAGTCAACACTGAGGCCCGTCCAGCCGTGGAAGGCCAGGGTGTTGAGGAAAGCCTGCATGGGGTTCAGGATGCCCTGAAAGAGTCAACATGATGAAGCAGTGTCAGATATTGGTAAACGTCAGCAAGGTAACATGCAACATTGCAGTGCAGTCACAATATGGTAATAGTATCATAGGATAATACCATCTTATCTCTTAAGAATAACAAAGGGAATGTGTGTAGGAAACAAGAGAGGATATACATTTCAGCTTTTAAAAATGGTGATGATCAGTTTTTGTTCATGTGTTATTACCATAACCATGTTATAAATGTACTGTAATGTAGATGTTATACTAATATTTTTCTCCTGTACGCTAAAGCTGAACAATAAAAGGTAAATTGTGATTTAAAAACAATGCAATTAATAAATTGCAAGCGATTACAATTGAATTCTTCTTTATTTTCTTGTTTTATCTTTTATACAAATACTGAACTGAACCTCGACTTTTATGAAATTCTTTCTCAAATCAGGGGGAAAAAATATGCTAGATTAGATTAGATTAGATTAGATATTCCCTCCAAAATCCCCTAGCCCTGTTGTATGCTCATGATTCTGTTCGACCCACCATGATAAACCATAAGATGAGGACTGCGTTTCTGATATTCCTCAGACTGCTGTCGTTGATGTCTGTCTGCATCTCCAGGTAAAAGAGGAGGATCTCGTTGATGATGTTGGGAGCCCAGCTTGATAACATAAAAAATAAAACCATCAATTTAAGAAAGTTTCCATCTTTCAGGCCATTTACTCGGAGTTACACATAGTTTAGATCAGAGCTCAGCACAGCTGTGCTGCATAAAAAAATAAATGTATTCCACCTTTTCGAGCATCTACTGGTTCTCATTAACTCCATACGATATTAAAAATCTATTCTCAGAGTTGTCTCAGTCTGTTACTTACTCTTAAATCAGTGTCCACCCATTCTAACCGTTAATCAAAATGAATCCCTTTGATAAAAGCAGCATGACATACCAAATAAAGAACACCAGCATCATCTTAAAGAAGCGCAGTTTTATGTCACTGGCCAGCCGCCTCTCGTTTTCTGTGTAGATTCCTTGTCGCCCTTTCAGCAAAGAGGTCACTAGACGGAGAATATAAAATAAAATGTGGTTATTTCTGCAAGAAAAGTCCAGAGATGTGAGAGGTGGGAGGAAACTGACCTGCAGATATGGTGCAGTTAAAGAAGATGGGGTTGGCTATGAGGACGAGCAGCATGGGTGCATATGTGGTGACGTAGTGAGGTATGGCGTGCTGCAGGCCTTGCTCGCAGCTGCGTGGAAGAAAAACGGTTAACTGTGTCGAAAACAGGCTCATAAATATCCAAAAAACACAAGGGAAATAAACTGTGTCTAAATGTCTTTTAACAAACATGATCGCTTCAGGCTGTTGCCGAAAAAACAAACAAACAGACAGACACACAGTCACACAAAAATCTGGATCTTCTCGAGCAACTTGTGTGAGGTGGTTTAGAGAAGAGTCTTACTTGGAAATGGATGGATAGTAAAGCATGGCGACGCCTTCAACACACAGCAGCACAGCCAGACCCCATGTAATCATGTGGTAGAGAATAATGGTGCTGATGATGGTGGAGGGGGGGGGGGGAGGGGGTGAGAAACAAGTCATGAGACTGAGATCACAACACATTCTGCAGCTCTTTTCTTTCTTCTCCAGAACAAATTCACTGCACTAAATGAAGGCCAATTCAAACACAACCCATGTCTAATTAGTGAAGCTTCAACTTCGACCTCCCACTGTTTTGCGAGAGCAGAGGAAGAGGAAAAAGACACACCGACAATGGACCGTGAAGCAAAGTCAGAGCCTTGATGCCGATGTCAGCTCAGAATAAAAGTGTGTCCTTCAGGTGATAATGAAGTGTGAGACGCGACTGAGGTGAGGAAATGAGCACCTGATTCCTGCCGACGTTTTAACCACGAGGAAGACGTCAACGGCATAGCAGAAGGTCCACCAAAAAGAAGCGCTGTAGAACAACTGGATCCACATCTGCAACACAGATTGTATTTGTTGTTTTTCCTTTGTGCCCTCACGGTTACAGAGGATGAAATGTGACAGATATCCTATTGTCAGCTGTTCACAGGCTTGTGCTGAACACATCCAATGCGTGAAATCAGGATTCTCTGTGCTCACATGTGACGTGTGCACTTTGGATTGTGTTTCCGCCGCGGCACTATGCCGGAACCATGTCTGTGACATAAAAGCCACACATAAACAAGTCGGTTCCGCTCACATACGATGAGCTTGAACATCTGATTATACATACTGAGCTGCCAACGCAGAAGACTTGTGGCCACACGTCGGTGTTGTTGACCACTGAGATGTTCTCCACGATGTTGGGTACGCCCAGCCACACCGACGACCTCATGGCGATACCTGTGGGACAGAAAGAACATGTGTTCTCTAACTGCGGAGGAAATTGGAGAGGGATAAATATGAACCTTAGCTTACAGATGTGAAAGTGGTTTGGGGATAATTAACATTTAAAACCCTTCAAAGTGCCCCTTTTTTCCCCCCGGTCTCTCACTCCTATGTGCATTCATTAATTACAATCAGTCACCGAGACCTTTTAATAGCAGCTTTCCATCATGGAGGGTCTTTTTGTTTTCATTTCACTGCATCACAGTGCCGTGCAAATACAGAAGCGGACCATATGTAAACGTGGTGCAGACTCCGGCCTGCTGTGCATTTCATTAGTGATCTGTTGGTTTGCAGCAGAGGATGAATCTCTGGAATACTGGACACTGAGTGCACAGAAACGTGGCCTAATCTGCCCCCAGTCTGTGGAGATTCTCATTCATCCAGGTCATTGTTCTTCATGAAGATGTTTCACCTCTCACACTTTCACACTTTACATCACAGTACAGCAACAATTTGGCCATAGTATAGAGAAAATGTTGCAATAAGGATGTGATATTGTGTTACTTCTATATTAATTACCCACAATAGCTTGGTAATAACAGTGGAAGACAAGTGTCTGGCATGAGATTATCAATCTTGAAACACATTCACTTTTGGCCTGTATATTTTTATTATGTCTCTCTTTTTCTTTTCTTTTTTTTAACTCTCCTTACTACCTTTTAGCTTTTATATTCTGGTGTGAGTTTTATAACTGGAATTGTTTTGTCTCTGTAAATTATCTAAAAATTATTTGCGCTGCTATATTGACCAGGACTCCCTGGAAGAAGAGATCTCATATCTCAATGGGACCTTCCTGGCTAAATAAAGGATAAACAAACAAATAAACAAACAAATAAATAAATAAATAACATTACCAAGTTATTACCTGTATATCTACGGAAGAGGATTAGGGCCACAGAGGAAGAGAATATTTGGGTTCTGACTTTTAAACTCAGAATTCTGACTTTTAAACTCAGAATTCTGACTTTATTCTCATAATTCAGAATAAAGTCAGAATTCTGGGTTTCAAAGTCAGACCCCAAATATTTTTTTCCTCTGTGGCTCTGACATAACTATCATATTTTCTCTGTTTCTCCTCACTATTGCCATTGTTGTTACCACAATGGCAACTTCATTAGAAGTAATGAATAAACAAATGAATGAATGAATGAATGAATGAGTGAAATCTGGCAATTGTTACGAATTGATACATTTCTTTAAGTTTAATCTTTGATTACCATTTACAGTTTGCAACCAAGTTTCTTATTTCTTTATTCTATGTTTTACGTACGTAATGTGTGAATTACACTTCCAGCTGTGAACTGTAATTTAACTCACAACTGCACTCTTATTATATGAATGAATGAACTGTAGAGCAGACAGTGGAGTGAAGAGCGACAAAAGGGTTAAGACGTGCGCGTAATTAGCGCCAGACAGCCACACCGCGCTCTAAAAGGTTATATAAACTTTTTTTTTTTTTACAGAGCAGTTACCTGCGCATCCCAGAATGTCACAAACACTGATGATGAACAATATCCGTGAGGAGGACGCGGGTCGTGGCAGAGGATGCTGTCCCACTCTCCTGTAGCCGTTGCTTTTGGGCAAAATCTGTAAAATGGCAAACAAGAGGCTGAGAGCCGCGCTGGTCAGACTCAAAGCCCCGAACAGGACGGGCTGGAAGGTCAACACGAACTCTGTCGCTGCGTCCCGGTTCGGACAGCAGAAAGTCTCCAGCCGGGGGGACGCCATCACAGAGACAGAGAGAGAGAGAGAGGGAGAGAGGGAGGACAGAGACAGAGAGACGTGCGCTGTGGTGTCAGAGGGGGGAAAGAAAGGCAGAGGAAATGGCTGAGTCCATGACCCAGCTGCCTTAGAAATCACGGGGCTGAATCATCATGTGCTTCCATTTAATCCCTGCAGTTATCGCTCAACTGTGCCACGATACAGGAGACCGACAAAGGGCTGCTGTGAGGCAGAGAGAGTGTGTTTCATGTTCGCATGGTGAGTCTCACAACCACCATGAGTTCACCATGGCCCAGTGTCTCACTGCACATGACCTGTGACTATAGTAAACACACACACACGTATATAGTATATGTATGTGTTATTGAGAAGTGGGCATTTTTCTTCTGAGTTCTGCATCTGTTTTGTGTTCAAAAAGATTATTATGTCATAACAAACTGTCAGGTGAAAGATAACAACATACACTTGTTTGAATTAACAGACAATACTCAGAGAACATGGCTTCTCTCTTTACTATGCAGACTACTGTAATTGAACATAACAGATAGATAGATAGATAGATAGATAGATAGATATGATGACTCAGCACAGATGTGTTGTTGACAGCTTCATAGTTGATAAATGGTCTAAAATGACTGTATCGGTCCCATCTCATGCATGTGTCACTTCACCATAATCAGCCATTTCACAAACATAATGCATAAACTGTGTGACAACTGCTCCGGTATGTGTTGTGTTCCAGCCTCACTCACATTCTATAGTCACACGGCACCAGGTCTGATGTCAGCAGTGAGTACTGCATCAAATAGATTGATAGATAATTCAAATACAAGAGACACTAGGACTGCACACGGTCATGAAAGGGCCCTCGCGGCCCCCATGTAAGCCGGGGAGTGCAGCAGTTCCCTGACCTCACTGTCTCCCTCACTCAACAGTCTTCACTTGTATTCGTTTAACACAATCGGTCAATGTATGGAGAAGTTGTAGGGCACTTCCTGTTTGGTTGTGAATGGTCAAGACATATTTGTTATGCACTTCCGGTTTCAAAAGACCTATTTCCTATGTGTAGGTTACGCAGCTCCTGGTCTCACATATGAAGTTGAGAGCAGATTAGTCGAAGTGCGGCCAAGTTACAGGGCACTTCCTGTTTTGTGGTGAAATTCGGGCTAAATTCAAAATGGCCAACTTCCTGTTGGATGAAGTTTGTGTCTGTAGACATGTTTGCGCTCTGTCGCTTGTACCGGGTATGAAGTTTCGAGGCGATCGGTCAATGTATAGCGAAGTGATCTGGAACTTCCTGTTTTGTGGTGAATGGTCAAAATTCTATTGAATCAGCAAAAACGTTTTGCCCTTCTTTTGACCAGAAGCGAGAGGGAGAGTTAATGGCAGCGTCTGAGTTTGCTTGTTTGGCCTGAGATCTGTGACGACTGCTGGAGATTTATTTGGAAAAGAAAACATCGAAAGGTTTCATCATTCACTCCCACAGAGATTGCCTTCATTGAGTGGTATCCTAATCCATATCCTAATCTTAATCCTTCACTGGCAAGGCGCAAAGTCATTTGTATGGAGAGAGCTTGAAGCCTGAGGAGTCCAGTTTTAGTATTGACTTGGTGTTTAAACATCTTTGCTGTGTTGCTGCCCTCTGCTGGTTTACAAAGAATGTGACTGTAGCTCTCATATTGTATGGTAGTGTATGTTTGAGTGAAATTCACACAGGGCTTCATCAAATAACAATTTTTTTACTTACTAACAGTGGTGGAAAGGGTAATGGAATATTCTACTCAAGTACTACTACTATTTTGATACAATTTTGCTTAAGTACAAATAAAAGTACTGGTCCAAACTAAGTAAAAGTTACTTAGTTACTTTTTTAACAAGGTTTGGGTTCTTTCTTGTGTCGTGCAAAAAGGACAAGGGGACACAAATCTCATGTTAATTGTTTTTATTTAAATACAAACCTTTACAAGTTAAAGTGCTGACAAAATAAAATATGTAAACACATAATGTATCAGTCAAAATGGGTCAAAGGTCACAAATGCTTCAACTTTCTCACTCACTCAGGGGCCTTAATTATTGCCAATTCACCTCATCCCTTCACCCAACATTTTTTTTCTCAGTAATGAATTTCTGACAAAACCAAATACGAAAATACGGAAACAGCGCCCCCTTTTCCTTTTTTGTATTGAACCAAATACGGAAAAACGGATTTTGCTTTAATGGTTAAAACTCTTAAGAATGAGTATCTAGTCTGGCCAGTAGGGGGCAGGTTAAGTAAAAAAAAAACTGTTGAGGAGCCGTGGTTTAGTAGAATTTCAAAATAAAAGTGTCCGTGTTGATATGGACCAATATATAGTCGACAATAACAAGGTTTTCATGTATTTTCCTCACATTTCTTCACTCATTTACTGCAGTGAGCACATTTGAACACTTTAAAGTGGACACTGCTTTTTCTCGTCATGTCCTCTGACTGAACACCTGCAAACAGCTGCAGTTAAAGGCACAGTTCCTGTGTGTTTAAGGATGGTTGAATGAGGTCATTATCATCAGAATTTAGGGCAATAAGAAAAAAAAAGCAAGCCATGACTTTACAGTGAAGAGTAAAAAGAGGCTTTCGGCAGCGCTGTCACTAAATACATCAGAATCCTCTGTTAAATATTGAGATTTTACAAAAGTTTACATAATTTTTAAAGTCTTTGTAACTGATCTACAGCTTTGTTTGGACAAGGACCAGGAGCCAGGACCAGGACCAGGACCAGGAGGAGCTGGAAGAGGACGAGGAGCAGCGGGGACAAGTGTGTGGTAACTGCTGCTTGTGTGATCCGCACATTTCTTAGATGTTCTGTTGACTGTTCTTGTTCTGTTCTCCGGGAAATGTTAATGTCATTATTTTCTCCATTAATCGAGTATTTGTTTGGGCCAGAAAATGTTTGAAAAATGTTGATCAGTGTTTCTCAAACCTGGAAATGATGATTCTCAAATGTCTTTTTTTTATCCACAAACCAAAAACCAAACGAAAACTGCGTGCGTCATTTCAATTTCAATGAGGATTTCAATTTCATCATCAACGACTGCAATAACGGGAGGAAATAGCTCGCCTTGAAAAGGCTTAAAAACGCCTCGAAGGTGCTAGCTGACACCTTTTTGTGGACTAATGTCTGCAAAAACAGTATGTCGTCCAAAACGTGACAAAAAAGTCATAGGTTGGTATTTCGTCCAAAAATTAACAAAAAAGTCATAGTTTAGTAAGTTGTCAAAAAAATTGCAAAAAAGTCATAGTTTAGTATGTGGTTCAAAATGAGACAAAAAAGTCATAGTTTACTATGTTGTCCAAAATGTGACAGAAAAATCATAGTTTAGTATGTCGTCCAAAAATGGACAAAAAAGTCATAGTTTGTATGTCGTCCAAAAATTCACAGAAAAATCATAGTTTAGTATTTTGACCAAAATGAGATGAAAAAAATCATAATTTAGTTTGTCGTCCAAAAATTGATAAAAAAGTCATAATTTGGTATGTCGTCCAAAAATTGACTAAAAAGTCATAGTTTAGTCTGTCGTCCAAAAATTGACAAAAAAGTCATAGTTTAGTATGTCGTCCAAAAATTTACAAAAAAATCATAGTTTAGTATTTTGACATAAATGAGACGAAAAAAATCATAGTTTAGTATGTCGTCCAAAAATGGACAAAAAAGTCACAGTTTAGTATGTCATCCCAAATCGCTCAAAAAAGTCATCGTGTCATCCAAAATGAGACAAAAAAAGTCATAGTATAGTATGTGGTCCAAAATGTGACAAAAAAATCATAGTTTAGTATGTCGTCCAAAAATTGACAAAAAAGTCATAGTTTAGTATGTCGTCCAAAATGAGACAAAAAAGTCATAGTTGAGTATGTCGTCCAAAATGAGACAAAAGAGTCATAGTTTAGTATGTCGTCCAAAAATTGACAAAAAAGTCATAGTTTAGTATGTTGTCCAAAATGAGACAGAAAAATCATAGTTGAGTATGTCGTCCAAAATGAGACAAAAGCGTCATAGTTTGTATGTCGTCCAAAAATTGACAGAACAATCATAGTTTAGTATGTCGTCCAGAAATTGACAAAAAAGTCATAGTTTAGTATGTCGTCCAAAATTAGACAAAAATGTCATAGTTTAGTCTGTCGTCCAAAAATTGACAAAAAAGTCATAGTTTAGTATGTCGTCCAAAAATTTACAAAAAAATCATAGTTTAGTATTTTGACATAAATGAGACGAAAGAAATCATAGTTTAGTATGTTGTCCAAAAATGGACAAAAAAGTCACAGTTTAGTATGTCATCCCAAATCGCTCAAAAAAGTCATCGTGTCATCCAAAATGAGACAAAAAAAGTCATAGTATAGTATGTGGTCCAAAATGTGACAAAAAAAATCATAGTTTAGTATGTCGTCCAAAAATTGACAAAAAAGTCATAGTTTAGTATGTCGTCCAAAATGAGACAAAAAAGTCATAGTTTGTATGTCGTCCAAAAATTGACAAAAAAGTCATAGTTTAGTATGTTGTCCAAAATGAGACAGAAAAATCATAGTTGAGTATGTCGTCCAAAATGAGACAAAAGCGTCATAGTTTGTATGTCGTCCAAAAATTGACAGAACAATCATAGTTTAGTATGTCGTCCAGAAATTGACAAAAAAGTCATAGTTTAGTATGTCGTCCAAAATTAGACAAAAATGTCATAGTTTAGTATGTCGTCCAAAAATTGACAAAAAAAATCATAGTTTAGTATGTCGTCCAAAAATTTACAAAAAAATCATAGTTTAGTATTTTGACATAAATGAGACGAAAAAAATCATAGTTTAGTATGTTGTCCAAAAATGGACAAAAAAGTCACAGTTTAGTATGTCATCCCAAATCGCTCAAAAAAGTCATCGTGTCATCCAAAATGAGACAAAAAAAGTCATAGTATAGTATGTGGTCCAAAATGTGACAAAAAAAATCATAGTTTAGTATGTCGTCCAAAAATTGACAAAAAAGTCATAGTTTAGTATGTCGTCCAAAATGAGACAAAAAAGTCATAGTTGAGTATGTCGTCCAAAATGAGACAAAAGAGTCATAGTTTGTATGTCGTCCAAAAATTGACAAAAAAGTCATAGTTTAGTATGTTGTCCAAAATGAGACAGAAAAATCATAGTTGAGTATGTCGTCCAAAATGAGACAAAAGCATCATAGTTTGTATGTCGTCCAAAAATTGACAGAACAATCATAGTTTAGTATGTCGTCCAGAAATTGACAAAAATGTCATAGTTTAGTATGTCGTCCAAAAATTGACAAAAAAAATCATAGTTTAGTATGTCGTCCAAAAATGGACAAAAAAGTCATAGTTTAGTATGTCATACCAAATCGCTCAAAAAAGTCATCGTGTCATCCAAAATGAGACAAAAATGTCATAGTTTAGTATGTTGTCCAAAATGAGACAGAAAAATCATAGTTGAGTATGTCGTCCAAAATGAGACAAAAAAGTAATAGTTTGTATGTCGTCCAAAAATTTACAGAAAAATCATAGTTTAGTATGTCGTCCAAAAATGTGATAAAAAAGTCATAATTTAGTACTTCGTCCAAAATGTGATAAAAAAGTCAGTATGTTGAAGTCGTGGGTTCTATTATTGAAAGACTTCCAAATTGTGTAAAAAAAAGCGTACAAGGATATATAGCTCATGTGGTTAAATGAAAGACTGGAGTTCAGATGGTCAGGGGTTCTAATCTTACATGAAGTGAATGTTTAAGTAGAACATTGTGGAAATTTACCTAATCCCCGTATTGCTTGTTTTGAATGGACTGGTGAACAGTCCAGGGTGTACCCCGCCTATCACCCTATGACAGCTGAGCTTGGCACAGCACCCCCCGCGACCCCCTGGTCGAGGACAAAGCGGTAGATGATTGATGGACTGTGGGAGGAAGCCAGAGGACCCGGAGAAAAGCCTCGCACACAAGGGGACAACATGAAAAACTCCACAGTGGAAGTTCCTTGTTCCAACTGGGTCTCGAACCCAGGTCTTCAACGTTTTAAGAGGTTCAACGTGAGGACAAATAGCTCATGTGGTTTAGTGAAAGACTAGAGTTCTGCACGTCAGGGGTTCCAATCCTGGATGAAGGAAGTTTTATTTTATATTTTTCCCATAAAAAGACAAAAAAAATTCCTAGGGGTTCACTCCCTGGACTGTTGACCACACACTTGGGTCCAGGTGTCCAGTAACTGCTGCTTAAAAATGATGAGCACATGAATGAGACTTCTGTGTGATTAATGTGTTCACATCATTTTTACATTGTTAACAAGTGAAAACTATGGACGAGTCAAAGTGACAACATTCAATCAATAAATACACCATTAAATGATGACTCAAATGTGTGTCACATTCATTTATTCACATTGGAATTAAATACATAAATGTCTCATTATTAAATGTTACATTCATTCATTAAAATACCAAATTCATTTGATGTAAAAAGCATATAATTTCTTCACTATTTAATGAATTATTTCATGGTCCTGTGTTGCAGTAAATCATGAAATAATTCATTAAATAGTATTGAAGTAATTCTATGTATTTTTTTTACATTACATGAATTTGATATTTGAATGAATGACACATTTAATCAGACGTGTATGTATTTAATTCCAATGTGAATGAATGTGAGTCATTATTTAATGGTGTATTTATTGATTGAATGTTGCCACTTTGACTCGTCCACAGTTTTCACCTGTTGATGTGAACACATTAAACAGAGGCTCTGTTGACAAGTGCTGTTAACGTCCGTGTGAGGTGATGGAATCACAGGTGAAAGAGTGATGGTTTGGTCCATAAAATGTGCTAAAATATTGTGAGTGTTTTTTAAAGGTGAAAATGATGATGTTGTCAAACGTGTTGCTTTTGTTCACAAAGCAAAAATGACTGAGTTTGAATGATTTCTTTGTTTTTATGGAGCAAAGAAAGCAGACAATGTTGCCATTTAAGAAGCTGTAAAATCAGAAAGCTTGATTTCATTCTTTAAAAAACAATAGTTTGTTGTTAGTTTACACCTGACATGGAAATGTGTTGGGATGCACGACATTATCGTTATGGGCAGATATTGGCTTTGAAAAGTTAGACATTTGAGAATCATCATTTCCAGGTTTGAGAAACACTGATCAACATTTTTCAAACATTTTCTGAAATAAACAAGATATGGAGTTTTGACTGAGTTTTAGAGAATAAAATGATATATTTAAAGGACCACAGCTTCCTCCCCTCCCCCCCCCAACCCACTTGCATGGGCGTGGATGTAGAGTCTCAAATTACAGACCTGCTCCACAGGCCACTCTGCTCCTGCCTCTCGTGCCTCAGTTGAGACACTAAGGCTAATTTCAAACAGCCTCCTTCCTGCATGGCAAGATGTTTGTGTGCGAGGAAATGACATCACAGCACCAAGTCGCAGTGAAAACAGATGAGGAGCAAAACTTCATTCAAAATGTGCTTTTGACTCAAGGGTTGGAGCCTCGGATCCAGACTCCCCCCCCATCAGGCGAAACCAAATAGACAATAAAACAACTTCTGGAACAACACAAGGACACAAACATGTCTGCTGGTCCCAGAGAGACTCAGCGAGACACAACATGTCAAACTGGAGCTGCGGTTTTTTTGTCAAACCCTTTGATGAGCGGTGAGTAGCTGCTGGCAGCAGGAGCTCACGCTGCAGCTGGAATGTATTCTCCATGTCAGTTGAACTCTTATTTATGTGATTGAAAAGTATGTTAGTGAGCGAGACCATTGTTTTATGTGTCTTCACCAAGATGTGGAATCAGACTGGTCTCCAATTCATGATGCCGCCTTTAATGGACAAGTCCTGGCTCTGCAAAGACTCATCACTCAGGTGGGATTTTCAACATAAAGTGCATTATAACATGCAATTTATATACAGTATATATCTCATTCAATGGTTTTTCCCTCATAGTTTGGATTCCTCAGTATTAATCTATGAGCAAAGATCTTGAGATGATAATAGCTCGTTGTGAATATTTCAAACCTGTCTTGTACATAAACTACCATGTCCTCTGTTCTCAGGGTAACTGTGTAAACCTGAACACACTGGACCAGGTCTCTCCCCTCCATGGAGCCTGTGTACAGGGACACCTGGCTTGTGCCAAACTTCTGATGGAAAACGGGGCAAATGTCAGGAAAATGTCATCATCTAGTTATGCTTTTTTTCTATTTATTTTTTTTATTTTGTGATTGCTCTATAGTTTAGATCAGGGGTCTGCAACCTGTGGCTCTACAGGTGAACAAAAATGGCTTTTGTTAGACTAAAAGTTGGAGACTCTTGGTCTAGACGACGGCAGCCGTATTAATTATTGCTGGCTTTAACTTTGTAAAGGTGCTTTTGGGGTAAGAGATTAACCTGCTGGCAAGTATTTGGACTCATCCGTGAATGCACAATAACACATTAACAATCAAAAAAAAGTTCCAGATACAAAGTCCAAAGTGCTGGAAACGCTGCTACTCAGTGTTTTGTGCATGTAAATGCGACTTAGTTTGTCTCGTGTGTGTCAATACGACTTAATCTGACACTTCTTCTCCCTGTTATCAGTTAAACAGCTCAACTGTGGACGGACAAACTCCTCTGACGGAAGCCTGCGCCCGAGGCCACGTGGCCTGCGTATCATTACTCCTTCAGCACGGAGCCACTCCTGCGGGGACGAGTTATACCAGCTCTCCAATCCACAGAGCTGCAGCTAAAGGTTAGGGTCACATTCCTCTGCACACACTGATGATAAACGCTGATCCAGTATAATCCACAAGAATGCTACAACGTCAAAAGAAACACACACACACACGCTTTGAAACACAGTACATATATTTGAAGTGAAACGTTTGTATCTTGTCAAATACAAGCAGACTTTCAAAGCAGCTCCTCTTCAAGTGCATCATTTCTCTTTGTGGTGATTTTCCGTGCATCTGTCAAGGTCACCCAGAGTGCATCGGGCCTCTCGTCCAGCACGGCGCGGACGTGGATCAGCAGATTGATCAGTCGGGCTCCCCTCTCCATGTTGCATGCTCTAATCAGCACCTGAGCGCGGTGAGGAAACTGCTCCAGCTCGGTAAGAAAGCTCTGAACTCTGACCTCTCACCTGTACATGTTAGGTTGACCACAGCAACCGAGAACACGATTCAGAATAATGTGTATCGGACAAGAACTCACACTGCATCCAGTGGTGAAAGACGTCGCTACACAAATCTGTCCTTACTACAAATAATACTTAAACAAGTACAAGTACTACATTTACCCATTTCAGTAGAACTTTATTGACTAATAATTACTATTTTGACAAGAGAAACACATCTTGAATGTGACTATGTCCTAGTTTATTTGCTCCTGTGGCAATAAACTGAATAAATTTACAAATAATGTACAGATGAATAGATTATTAAAGCAGTCAATGCAGCCCTGTGTTTGAGTTAAACTTATGATCACTGAAGAAATTTATGGTTTTACAAAACATCCAGGTCTTTTTTTTTTTTTTACAGCTCTTTGAGAGTAAAACTGATTATGTTTTATTGATGCTTTCATTGTTTAGTGTTTCCAGGTGGAGGCTTGTTGAAACCTAACCATTTGAAAAGTGGTTCAATGTGTGGTTGTGCACAGAGAGAGTGTTATTTCTGGATCTGCTGCCATGATTTTGATTCTTGCCAGACAATACAGTACATTTAGACAAATATTGCACTTCTCATGAGAAAAATTTTAACACCGCATTTGTACGACAGAACAGATTTTTGAACATAGACACCTTTAGTTATGTAACATCTCTGTGTGTAGATTTCATGTTCTGTCTCCTCGTGCCTGCGTGGGTTTCCTCAGGACTCTCCAGTTTCATCAAAACATGTATGAATGTTATACACATTCAGTCAGGTTGGTCCAAAGAGTCACAAGATGCATGCTGAAGCACCCTCTAGAGGTGAAAACATGAAGTGCCGTTGGCTTCAGGTCGCACTTAAGCGTACTGGTGCATAGTAGGTGCCCTGCCCTTCCAAATGTTGGACACCCTAAATATCTCTTATTGTCATTTAATATACATTATTATATACATACAGAAAAAACAAAATATTGTTCTGCCCCAGCCCGTACAGTACCACCCACAGAAAGACACAACAGGCTAAAAAGAAAGAATATATATATTAATATAAATTGTCTATACTTGGGTTTGTGACCCAGTCGGAACAAGGGCCTTTCTGCATGGAGTCCCCCGTGTGTGCGTGGGTTTTCTCCAGGTTCTCCAGTTCCCCCCCCCCCCACAGTCCAAAAAAACATACAGATTTTGGGGATTATGTAAACTGGACACTCTAAATTGACCGTGAGTGAGAGAGTGGACGGTTGATTGTCTCTATATGTGGCCCTGTGATGGACTGGCAACCTGTCCAGGGTGTACTGGCACCAGCGACCCCTGAGACCCTCATGTGGAGGATAAAGCAGTAGAAGATGAATGAATGAATGAATGAATGAATTGTCTATAGTCTGAATGAGCAGGAACAAAAGCTTCCATGTTTGTTTTCCGACTTCTCAACTGAAAAAAAATTGAAGGTGACTTATGATGTAAATAGAGAAAAATCATAAAAATCTATCTATATATATTATCTGCTGCCAAGCAACGAAATTTCGTTGCCAGTTTTCACTGCTGTGTATTCTGTGCAATGACAATAAAAGGAAGTCTAAGTCTAAGTCTAAGTCTAATATTACTATGAAACTAAATTTTTATTACCACACTATTGCCATTTTTATTTCTAAGCTGCACTAAAAATAAGATTAGACCATAATAAGTACATTATAGAAGTTATATTGGCGTGATATTATAATGCTTGTGCGTTTTTTTTTTTTGTCCTTTCTGGGAGTGGGAACATTTGCAATATTGTGACCACCCTATGCATCCATCTTTATTTGCTTGAAATCCAACAAAAAGAACTTGAAAAGAAAGACCATAATACTACCTTCAGGTTAAAAACCACACTATAGCCATACTGTTACTATGTGTGTGTGTGTGTGTGTGCCCTGTGCCGACGGTGAAGAAAAGCATTAATTTCACAGTGAGAGAGGCTCCTCACCAGTTATGTAACGTGAGGACATCGTACCTCATTAGTCTCCTCTCTCCCTCAGGTGCTAATGTGAACAACAGCGTGTCTGGTGATTTGCCCCTGCACATCGCCGCACGTCTGTCCAACCCCGAGCTGGTGTCTCTCCTGCTCGACCACGGGGCAGATCGCTCCCTTAGGAACCTGGAGGGGAAACGGGCACAGGACCTCGCACCTCCCAAAAGCCTGGCAGAGAGACTGCTGAGACAATCAGGAGGTATTCAAAATCTCACAGGAGACTAAAGGTTTTCATCGTCTTTACATGGGGCTGGTGCCAGTCGCTCATAATCTAAACATCTTTCTGTCATGGTTCCTGACGTGCGGCCCCAGAAGTGTCACCTCTAACGCAGCTGTGCAGACTGAACATCAGGAAAACGGTGGGCAAACAAAGGCTGGAGGGGATTCAACACCTTCACCTCCCCACAGAACTGAAACACCATCTTCTCTACCAGTCAAACCTCTGTCCTCACAATCACTGCAATTCTGGTCAACATCCACAGGGGGCAGACTTGCACAACTTTACTGTGAGATGACGACAACATGGCTCGTTCTCCCTTATGACAGAGTAAGACCAGTCTCTGCTTTTACATGGAGCAACATTTGAGCTCAAAAGATCCAATAAATGTTGGAATTCTTTTTTTTTTTTACGTCAATATACTCTGATTATATTAAACTACTATTGTTTTCTGTGACATTGACACTGAATGTGTGTTTGTAGGGATGCATTTTACACTGTTCTTATCATTTCTTGTATGATGTGATAATAAAATCCCCCTGAAGAATTTCCTGGAATTTTCCCTCCCTTTATCTGAGAGCAGATTCACGGAAATCAAATGACCGCAACGGTGACTCAAACAATTATTACCATGATACATTGGAGACTTTTTCTCAATAACTCGAGACCTTTTGACTGGATAAACAGAACCTATTGTGCAGCATTGACTGCACACACTCCCTCAAGGGTTTGAACTGCTAAAAAAAAACCAAAATAAAAACCTTCAACTTCTTCTTTTGTTCTCTTTCTGTTCATGTTTTCGGTTTACAAATGTCTTTCCACATAAGTAAACGATGATACAATTAGTCGACTTGGGTTAGTGTGACATGGACATTGAAGACAGTGTTGCATATTGTGTCCAGAGAGGAAGAAGAAAACGTGTTTGTGGTTGTGCAAGGGCTATATTGAGACACCATGCAAATAGTTCTGAGAAGAAAATAGCCGTGTCCCAAGAGTCTAGATTATATTTTCAAAATCAAGCACAGCAAAATAAAAACCACACATGAACACTGAATACAAGGGGATTTCGAAGTAGACCAAAAATGTATATACATAAAGCTTTGCAGATGCTTAAGTGGAGAATCATGCATCCATTAGCTTCTAATTTTAACACAGTACTCTTCTTATAGAAGAAAAAAGATGTTGAGGAGAGACAACATCAAAGATTAGAGCAACCTGTCAGCTGTCAAGATTACTGTATGAACTAACATTTATAAAGGACTCACTGACCTCTGACCTGTGCGTTAGTCTGCAGATTCTGTCGATAAACTCGCTCCACAGGGACAGATTGTAAAAAAAAAAGAAAGAAAGAAAGAAAGAAAGAAAACCCTGGTTCACAGAAGATGGAACATTTCTAGGGCATGGAGAATATAATATATATATATAAACACTTACAGATAATGATTTTTTATACTACTCCACAGTTACTGGAATTCATTCATGTCACGACTGCTGTGTTATAAGCATCGATTCCAATCTGTCATTAAGAGAAATGATGAAAAGGACTGTGAGCAGTTCACTGTGGACATAAACGTCCTCTCCACGGTGACAAAACAACAGTTGCTCAACTCGCGGTGCACCCTTCTTGTTAAATGCAGCACTCATTAACTTCCCATCGATCTGCCCGTCCCAATTTGCCACTTAAACTAAATCATTGTCCCCTCAAACATCGCACGAGTGCAGGGGGGGGGGGGCAGCCTCACGTTGAGCCACGCTTCGATTTAACTGGTGTGTAATGTTAAATCAATACTGTGGAGGAGCTTCTAACTCCAGAGGCGGCTGGTAAAAAGATATAGAGGTGGTACTGCCAGTAATTAGCCACACACCTTGACAATCAGGTGAGACAAGTCTGTCTGGAAATGACAGTCACATGACCGCTGAAATCATTTTCCACTTCAGCCGCTGTGGCATAACCGATCTTGGCATTCTGCTTTGCTATTTGAAGTGTATCTGAACAACCGTCCAGGTTCAGTCAGGATTTCTGAGTCGCTCTCACATGCACTTATAAATGCACCCACCTCTGTGTGATACCAAAAGCTTTTACTTTCAGTCTCTAGAGAAAAACACTCCATTAACCCTCATCCTCTTTCACTTCACAGGCACTTACTGCCCAAATAGGGCAAAATGCCGTTCTTACGTGTGCACGGTTTACAGCCAATGCAGACTTTTTTCTTTAAAATGATCCTTTTCCTTCTAGAAGCAGCTTTTAATGGAGGGGTTTACTACGAAATGAAGAGGGTGACCATGAGAATATGCACCGTTTAAAATCGAGTTCAACGTAGGATTAGTTTACTCATTATACAAATCTTTCTAATCATCCTTTCAGTGCGAGCAGTCACCACCTACTACAGAAAACAAGCAACAACTGTAGCAGGCAGCCAGCCCTTCTGTGCAACTAATAACAAAACTGTAATCAGTCCTCCTTTTGCGGCTGCTCGTGCCCTGATTGCTGTGGGCTGGATCTTGTTATAGATATCAGTGCCTTCCCACTAAGCTACGACTGAGTTGAGCCACATCCTTGTACTCGCCAGTAATTGCTTTGGTATTTTTAGTTTGCAAGAGTCGGGGTAATTAAAACAAATGTAGGAGACGGTGGAGACATTGACGATCAAGATCCCCTGTGGCTCCTTGGTCTGAGTGCGGCAAAGTGTAGTTACGTAGGTCATATACGACAATGTTTTCAATCAGATACCGCTAGCAAAAACTTCAAAATGTGTAAACGTTCATTTTTTTTGCTCCACGTTTACTCATTTACATAAGAAGAAAATCAAACTGTGAAAAGAAATAAGTTGGAAAAAAAAGTTTATTTTATATATTCTGTCGATTTATTTAATGTAAAAATTGTACATTGTGATCCAAAAAATAACTAATATTTCCTAAATAGCGCAATAAATACCCATTTATCTTCACATGATCGTTTTTTTAAAAAAATACATGAATTATAGATATCACACTGACAACAGTGTCTCTGTTACAGAAACAGTCAAGTACTTAGTAAAGAGACAAGTACAATCTCTTCAGTTAAAAGCTCAGTGACGACTCACATGTCCCTAACGTCAGTTCTCCTCCTCCTCCTCCTCCTCCTCTATGACAGCAGGCTGTAGGGAGGGCGTGAATGATGACCGTCCCTCAGGTGGTCAGCTGTGGCCCCGCTGGAAACATCTGTGTCTGCTGTCGACTGATGCAGGCAGAGGGAGAGGTGGCACGTCAAGACGGCTGCAGGTGAAGACACAGCAGGTTCAGCACCACGAGGACCAGCACGAGCCCAGTGAGAACCTTCTGCAGCCACAGACTCGTGTTCAGCTTCTGCTCCAGCCGTGAGTTGTAGGCCATCATTCGCATGAGCTGGTGCGGGAAACAGAAACAAAACAATCCCCACATCACTCGCTGTTTCTTTTCACTCATCATAGACACACGTCAGACAATAAAGGAATAGTTTTGGAAAGACAGGAACCTGGAGGGAGAAGACAATTAGCTTAGCATAAAATTTGGAAGCAAGAAGAAACTACCACACTAGCTTTAACAAAATATAAAAAAAAATGAGAGCACATTTAAAATAACTTAAAGGTCCAGTTTGTAACACTTAGGGGACAGAAATTGAATTCAATAGCCATAAGTATGTTTTCATGAGTCTGTATTCACTTTTAAATAAAAAATTATTTGGTTCTCATAGTTAGAATGCAGCCCACACCAGCCACAGTGTGTGCTTTGCATTTTGAAGAGGAAGTTTACTAAAATTAAAGAAGAACAACATGCTGTCTGGTAAGACCACTGTAGTTTCTTCACAGGCTTGGTAAAGAGAAGGCTCATTACACTCTGCAGTCTCAACATTAGATGTCAATAAACCTTACACACTGGAATTTAACATGTCTTTCTTATTGGTGCATTTCAGATGAGATTGAGGATGATGCATGCCCCCCCCCCCCCAAAAAAAAAAAGTACTAGGTTTCCCCTTTAAACAGAACTCACCACTGTGTCTAATTCAGTCTGCCCGCTGGTCCCTGTATCCAAAGAACCGTCCCTGAGAGATCCCGCTGTTGTTTTAATGCTCTCCAGAACATGGCAACGTAATCTGTGGGAACAGTATATTGATTCATGAGGAGTCCACCGTCACAACTGTGATAACAACTGTACACAAAGAAGACATCACCATCGGGTTTAAATACAGAGGTGTGTGTACCTGTGTTCCATGATCTTGGCTTTTGGTACTTCTTTCCAGAACTGTGCAAGTTCTTGTGATCCGGCATTGTCCATCTCAGCAGCCATGACCAGAAATCTGTCCTGTGGTGAGGCCTGAGATCCTGCAAATTAAGAGAGATGTTGTTGCTGCTTTAAATGCTTGATGAATATCCTACTTTTTGTGATTAAAAAAAGAAGGTTAAAGAAATTAAGCCTTATTTATTCAGTAAATATGAGAGAAGGATTTAAGCTGCAAACAAAACAACAACAACACTCAAGTGCTGCTTCTTTTGAGCAACGTGGAGAATAACATGCAGCTAACACGTTAGAGCTCAAAGGCCACAAGAGGTTTTTTCTCAAACAGTATTTCCTGTGTCGTCTGATAGTTTGTTTTCAGCCTCTCACTTTGAGAGAGTAACATATTCTTTGGTTCTGCATTTGAAAACCAGCAAAGTACCTCCATGTAAGGACACCACTATGTCCACTGAAGCTCCAGGTTCACAACAGCTGCTACTGGGCTTCACTCTGTACTTCTCAGGTGCTGTGGTCCGTACCTGCAGAAACACCACATTCACCACATTTAATTTACTAATAAAGTCCACGAGATATGTCACACACTGAGCGTCAAGTTGACATCAATACAAAACCAAAAAGGAATTCAGTATAATGACAATGAATACAATAAAATCCTCACTCTTAAAGTGAATATCTGGTAATTATACTGCACAAAAGATTCCACTGACAATTACTAATCCACATTCCAGTTCAATTAGCAGAATCAAACAATGGCATCATATAATTATCATTATTTTATATTCGCAGCAATCATTGTGTCAACCCAGACATCCTTCACTAACGAGTGCCCGAGTTGGCACAAGCATGCGAGTGTCTTCACACCCACCTTGAAGGCCACTTGATTTTTGGTCACATTGTCCAGGATAATGAGACATTTCTTCTCAGTCTCTCCCGAACCAAAGCTGAGCTCCTCCGCAGGGCTGGAAAAAGAAAAGAAGAAGAAAAAAAAAATACTGTCACAGGAATTGGATAGAATTGCAGAGATGTTGGTCTTGAACACATCACAGTAATTCTGTGCCATAAAACGTCTATGTGTGCACTCCAGAACTCCCACTTAAGTAGCAACACGTGTCTCTGTTTTATACAGCTTATGGATACAAATATGCCTACCGTGATTTATGTGCCCTGCCGTCTGTGTGGGCTACTATCATTCAGGGACCTGTTGCTTTTCCTTCTGCACATCACCTAAAATAAGAACCTTAGCCAGTCTTAAATACTGGATGATGTACTTGCAGGATTCTCCGGTTCTTTTTCTTACACAATAATTACATTGAAGTCTAAAAAAGTCTTACAATTCATTATCTGGAAGTGCTGGTGGATGCGTTGTGGCAAGTTGATTTAACACCAATTAAATGATCAGAATGGAGTGCAAAAACCACGCATCTTTGATTAATCACTTAAATCAGGCACTGATTGGGGTCACACAACAGTATAATAGATGGCACTGTTGCCTTCCTCTGTGGAATGAGCACGTTCTCTCTGTGTGCCATAGGTGTGTGTGAGAGTGGGTGGTTGTTTGTCTCTTTATGTTTGCCTTGCAATGGACTGGAGACCCGTCCAGGGCACACCCTGCCTTTCACCCTAGGCCACCTTGTATTGGCTCCAGCATCCCCACGACCCTCATGTGGAGGATAAAGCGGTAGAAAATGAGTGAGTGAGAGTGTTATGCTTGATGATAGTGCTGACCTGAGTTCACATAATGTGGTTTGCGGATTAAGATTCATCTTCAGCTCCTGATTACTTGTGCACTTAAGTTCAGTAAAACCCAGCTGAGCTTCCTTTAAGAGGGGAGGGGCAAGGGACGTGCATATGACTGGTTGACAGCAGCGGACACGGTGTGCATCAGTAACGGACCGAGAAAGAGCTTAAACATAATGTGTGCTGTAGTTTACAACCTGTAAACTATCTGTGCTGAAGCACAAAGACCAAATTAGACGATACGTGTCCATGCTGTTTGTGACCTGCAGTTGTAATTATCTGGCAGTGCACTTATCCCTGTTGTTTGTTTTATGCAAAACAAACAGTATGTGCATGTAAGCAGACCGGCTGCTCTCCATCCTCCCAATACAGAACATCATTACCCATCAACTTATTGGCTTTTAATATCTATAGATGGGGAATACATTTAATTAATTCAATAAATGAAGGCAAAACATAAAATTCTTCCTTTTGGGTCTCACGAACTTCACGAACTATGAGTCGTGTGTAATCGATTCATTCAGTTTTTGTAAACACTGAGCGCTTTGACAAACATAAACTGGTAAATGGATGTCTTATATATGTCCAAAAGTTAGAGTCTTTGGAGTCTGTCATTTACTGGAGCTCAGAGGGAGTATTCTAACTCTGGAAACCTTTGGCGAACATGAGATCAAAGCCCACTACTCCCTTTAAAAGCCCCCAGCCTTGAATTAAGGCTAACACAGCTCAGAAACATAATTGTATTTAAGGCTCATTTAAATCTGTTTATCAGTATTATTCACAGCCCACAGCTGTCAAAGTTCTCACATCAAAGCTTTTACTCTGTAAAAAAAAAACACACAGAAATAAGACTCCAACATATATTAGTCATGAAGATGAGGAGTAACTTCACACACTGTATGGATCTGATGTAGCCCAAGATCCAAACACATCGTGTCTGTGATCCCTCCTCTGCGTTACACTGCTTTTGAAGTTGCTCATTGGCTAGAACCTCTCGCTGATTACCGTGGCACCATTAAAAATTAACACCACCAGCTCATTTCTACTTAATGAACAATTGATTGGTAGCATCCTTAATTCCAGCCAGCGTGTGACCAGATCAATTGAGCTATAAAGGGACAAACACATCAATAATGGCTTTCTGCTTTAAGCCGATACACAAAGAGAACACCTTAGTCGATGCGTACAAGGCAATTTAAAAGTCTTATTGCGAGTGGCTTCAACACACACATGCATTCATTTGCAAGTTTATATTAAGTCTATATTTACTGCACATTTACCACCGTGCCACCATGCATCACCTAAACAAGCTTTGGAGGTGTCTTGTACCAATGCTGGGAACAAAGGATGATTCTTGATTCCTGTTGAGTGAATAAACCCTCAGTTCCTGTATTAACTAGTCATCCTGGCTTCAAGCCTTTATGTATCTCAAACACAAACAAGTTCTAATAGCATTGATGGAGTTAGTTTGTCTGGTCAGCCATAAATAAAATGTGATCCAGAGTGAGTTTTCATCCCCAGAATCATATTTCTACAAGCTTAATGAACAGAAAGCCAAAGGTAGCAGTTGTTATTGTACCTCAAAGAGTATTCACAGTTCTGTCTATCAGTGTTATCTGCGCTCCAGGGTTTTGAAAAGACCTTTTCAGTTTCATTTAGGCATGTTAATTTGAAGGCTCACATTTGAAATGTGCCTTGTGTTTGAGAGGTTCTATTCATTTTTGGCATCAATAAAGTTTTAGGAAGCTGAAGAAATGATTTTCTTTTCGGTAACAGACACATGAGGCAAAGATAACAGATGGAGATATGAGCAGGGTGACATACCTAACATCCAGCAATGGGCCTTTAAAGGTGGTCAGTGGCTTTCTAGCTCCTTTGGTCCTAGCACTGTCTCCTTTATCATTTTCCTCTGCCTTCACATTGTCATCCAGGAAATTCACCTGAAACAACAAAGACCCCTTGATTAGAAACTGTACACTATCAGTGTAATCACATGACCCTTACTTAGTTCCTTTTATGAAAACCATCCAGCAAAAGTCATCAGTTATTGAAGCCCTTGACTGTCAAATAGAATGATTAATCAGCAATTCATTGGATATAATGGTATGTGTCAATAAAATAAGTTATTTTTTTTTCTTTCTTGACCCACGTGATTTTTCAACAGGCAGCATGTTCATTCGAAAATGCAGAAAAAAATAAACCACAGACTCATGACTTTTGACCAAAATAACCTTGGTCGAAAGTATCTCAACCAGGTCAAAGGTCATGGATAAACCATCACTTCAGCACAACTTCTGTAAACCTTGCCCCAGATCATCTGCAGGCAGACCACATGACCGTATATCATCTAAGGAAACAGAAATTGAGAAACCTCTGTATCAGTGTTTTTTCTCATGGGTAAAGTTGGTGATTTGGGAATATTGATGCTTTCACATTGAGGACGGCAACCCGTGTGTAATCACATGCAAGTTCATGAGTAGAATGGAGGGAAGAAGGGCAAAGAGGGGGGGGGGGGGTTTGGAGTCAAAGGGAAGTGGACTGTAGAGTGCATGTTATGTAAGTGATAAGTAACAAAACATGTCATCTTAATTTTATGGCTGAAGGTCATACTGCAGCTGCCACAATAAAGACATCAGGAGATAATCAGCCGATGATGAAATGTCTCTATTTATTTGTCATTTTAAAGAGCAAGCGTAACACAATTAAAAAAATAAGTAAAATCAAGTCTAAATTGTAAAAAAAATAAACCTTGAAATACTAGATTGTTTTACACAAATTGGTAAGACAAACAATAGTGCCATTATTGCCAAATGTTTACACAAGATTACATTCTTGATTAACAAAGAACAAAATCAATAAATACTGAAAAACACAATTAATTCAAAAGCACAATCAAGTACAATGCAATAAAAAAAGACCATAATAAAACACATCTACAGTTAGATAATGTCTTAATAGTTTCTAAGCATTTTGCAAAATGGAAAGACAAAAAGAACAAAAAAAATGTCATCATTCTATCAGAAATGTTAGAGAAATGCTCAAAATGAGGAGTGTTGATTTATTTGAAATAAATACATAATTAAAATAAAAAGTCACAACCCCCAGTTGTCTACGTCATGTGCAATCTTCAGGATCACCAGTGTTAGTAAATAAGGCACAGGAGGGCTTTTATTAAAAACGTGCCTCAAAGGCAAGCATGGTTTAGTGCTAAAGCAGTCTACTGTAATATAACAGTAATTATCTTGGTAGTTTTAGAATCTGAAATAATAAAAGAAATGTTAACGGTAGTAGTGATGAGCTTACTGCCCATTTCAGCTATAATTCAACTGAAATGAGTTCTTCACTTGGTTCAGTATTTACACACTAGTGTGTAAGATGTAGGCTATCCATCAGTTAGCCTATATCCTTTGTTTGTCTTTTGTGGTTTTTAAAAACATGTTTAGTTTAGAGGATGAAATTAAAATATTTAGTCCAGCATAGGTCAAGGAATGACAAATGTCAAAGGGTTGGCGAGGACATCAGTCGACTGCGAGGGAGGTGCACTCACAAAAAAAAAAAAAAAAAGGTTTGAAACATGTGAGTGCACCTGCCTTTCCAGCCTGTAGAAAACATCCGGACACAAAGCTCCTTGTGTGGGTGTGATCCTACACTGCCTTACCACCTCCAGCCCTTGTTTCAAAACAGAGAGAGAGGCAATTAGCTTTCTGGAGCCATCACATTTTTAGCACAGTGCTGCCTGGAACCGAAGAAGAATTCAGGTCAGGATGGGTGGTCGTGGTGGTGAGGGCAGAGAGTCTCTTGTTTTTCTGAGAAAATGGGATCAGCTCAGGAGCAGGGCTTGACGTGAAGACTGGCTGGCAAGTTATTACAGAGGTTTAATCACAGCAAAGGCTACGAGCTAATCTCGCTCATCTCATCGAATCACTGAAAAACTATGTGCATGTTTGTTAAGTTACTATGATGGTCTTAGCTAGTAGATTACAGAAAAGTGTTGAATAAACAAGCGTATGGCCAAACCTATGTTGTTTTAAATGCTATATGATTCACCATTCAAAGTTACAGTTTATAGAAAAGACTGCTGATTACTGCTATTACCTCGCCTCGGATATTCTTCAACAACCCATTTACTTGTATTCAGGATTAATAATACAATTACTTACAATACATTATACCTCGCTCAGTGTGTGTGGCGTTTCAAGATGTTCTTCCTCCTCCTCCTCCTCCTCCTCCCCAGAGCTGACTCACAAGTGTTGATATATAGCCTGACACCTCAGGGAACTGTAGCGCTCGTTATAATACAGTTATACAAAGGTTTAGTGTCTGGAGATGAAATTAATCCTTTTGCTCCAATATAGAGCCTTGCCCCTTTTCTCTTTGGTTATGCAGGGCAAGAGCAACCCTACTGTGGCCAAACAGGTGCCAGAAATGGTGTGAAGTGATCCTGTGTTTATATTATATCACAATAAGAACCTTGGCAAACCTGAAATGTGTGACTGTACAGTATTGTTCAGGCTAAATGACAGATTTACATGCCTCTACTTTGTCGTTTTTAAATCTCTTGTGCATGACCATTATGTTATTTGTTGACAATAAGAACACCATTTGTTTGTTAGGGATTAGGAGGCTCAATGGGTAGCTCGAGTGACACAGTACTGCTAGGTGTTTACTGTAGAAGGAATTTGTGTGCTATAGACTTGATATTTATTAATCCTCACATTAAATATGGTTTAAATCCAAGTTTGTAATTCTCTGATAGGACAAGGCAACATATTTGTAAATAAAAGGTTCAATAGTAAACCTCAATAATCCAAATATAATTCATACCCATGGTTGAAGACAAGATGTGTAATAGGCATATCCTGAGATGACTTCTTTAATACCAGCCATCTATATACATGCAGGCTTCTTTTGCATGCTCCTAGCTAGAAAATAAGCCAAATAGATTATGAAGTGCATTAGTATGGAAGAGAACCTGTGACATTAGCTACATTCCTACTGCAAAGTATGTGCAATTCATTGACATCAGAGTGAACAGGAGGCAATGGGTGCTGCAAAGATGAATCCTGTATCTCCTGAGGGGGAAACAGAAATCCAGCAAGAGCAGGGAAAAAGCTTAAGTAACTGACTTGACAAGCTCTGTGGATCATATGAGAAGCTGGGAAGATGAGGGGAACAGTGTGCTGACTGTGGTGCATGGGTTTTGCTGGCAGAGTTTAATTGCAACCAAAGACATTTGGAGTCACCTTCACACAGACAATGAGCAAGAGCTTAAAGTCTATCAAATCCAGACACTGCTTGCCACTTAATTCACAGTTGTCTTGACAGAGCGGCCTGATTACATGGTGTAATCACAGGCTCAATTTAAAAAAAATTAGGAAAGAGAGCACACAAGGAATCTTTGACCATACGACATCTAATTTAAGGAGGACACCACTGCAAGAAATGCCCAGAATCAGAATGGCTCTCGGCTCAATCAGTCTCAGCTTATGTCACACATAAGTGTAACTGCAACCAACTCTAACTGTTTTGACATCAGCAATACTTACTCACGTGCACTTTTCATACATATCCAGATGACAATGAACTCACGTAAAGAACCCACATGTGTCCTACCAAAGCGAATACACAACACACAGGAAACAGTCCTACTCTATGTTGTGTTGAAAATAAATAATTCATTTTTTTAGTGCATCTAATTTCTGAAAGCTGCTAGTAATAGTAAGATGTGGCATGAGATTTAATAAAGAAAAGAAAATGTACCTTCTTGGGCTTCACTGCAATCTCAGAGTTGAAACTGGACTCAAGCGCATCTTTGCTCTCCATTTCACCCTCTTTGCTCTCCGTGTCATCCTCACTAAGAATGGGCCCATTTTCACAGATGGGTGTTTGGAAGTCATCATCAGGAAGAGGTGGGTAGCTATACTTGAAGGGATCCTGGGGTGATATCAGATAAGTTCACTCAACATTACAAATTCAGTGCAGCATAAAAAGTACTCAACGAAACAAAAGTGGGTCTTAGAATGACCCTAACCCATATCATTCCATTACTACATTAAATATTACCAGACTCATGACTACTTCGAGGAACTACATACCGTTCCACCCATATGGAGTGGCAGGTACTCGGGGCCAATAAATGTGTGGACCTCAGATCTGGATGCAAATTTCAGTTTGCTGATTGCCTCGGGACCCAACCACGACCTCACAATCTTCCATGCAGCTGAAATAAAATAAAGTTTGACATATGAATAGATGGGTTACCAATGCACATAAAACATACACATTTGTATGGAGTGTTTGAGAGGACAGACTCAGTCTTACCATTCATGATCCAAGGCATATCCACAATGATCATTTTGGCTGAAATGGTGAGTGGAGACAATTTAATATCATTGGTTTAACTTGAACATAACTGAAAATGACTATAAGTAAATGTAACATACTGGATAAATGTTAATTGTATTGTGTTTTTATAACATTTATTACTTACACAAAAACTTTGGATAGTATACTTTGAAGCAATTAATAACGTACTTCACAAACTCCATGTCCTGAAAAACAGAGGGGGAGACGGTGATTTAAAAAGTACAACAAAACAGAAGAGTTCAAAAAGAGGCTTTATGGATTTTCAGCACCTTTTCCCACCTAGCAGACACTAGATGTGACGTGACCTACTTCACACAAAAAGAAAATAGATAACAACAGCCTTTGCATGACCCCTGCTTTAGGACTGAATAATATTTCCGGTAAACAACTTGAGAATATTTTTGGCTTGTTTTCCACTTTTATTTTGATGGTCACCATTAACAAAACAGATGATATGCTGCAGTATTGTTTTGTAATGATTTAACTACCTACATCAAGCAACTTCTATCTTTTTGAAGACAATTTCCCCCCCCCCAAATAAACAAAAATCCTTCTGATCAAAACAGAATTAAATCAACACAATCAATATCTTATCACAGCTGAGAGATAGCATTCATACTGTGGATCACGTTAAGAAAGTGGATAGATAGGTGAATGTTTCTGCTATGCTTTAAAGTCCAATATGATAAATGTTTTGACTGCTATAAGACCAAAAGCCAATGTGTCAAAAAAGGCAGCCCTTATATCCTGACTGGGCTTCATAATTGACTAGAAGCCTTGTTGCTATGCAGGAGCCTTACTCCTGAGCATTAATGAGATCATACTGGGAGCTCTTATTCTAGCTCCTACTGTGGTTCAACAAGCCTCAATATGGCTGCTTTCAATACTGATCTTCTAATCTATTAATTTCATATTTGGGTTGCGACGCTCTTCATCCTTCCTACCTTGGTTTATTTTTATCTAATTGAGTCACTTCTGCAGGAGAGAGCAGAGCCAAGCAAATTCTCTCAGACAGAAAATGCCATCAAGGAGCTAACGCCTGTGACACAGTGAGTTTACGGATTAGGCAACCCACTCGAATTGACCAATTGGATTTAAAGGTTACTTTAATCTCTAAAGAGCAAAACCTTTAAGGGTTATCAGTCCCTGCAAGTACACAGCTAAAACTGCAAGAGATATAAGGACACTTAACAGCATTTCTATCACAGCACTAACACAGCAAGGACATTATCGTTTATTAAAAATATACATGTATAAGAGTGAAGCTAATTAAATGGAAATTAAAATATGTTTGAAGAACTCAAATAAAACATTAAATAATAATAAATGTGTTTTAAAAGAAAAAAAGTTGAAATCATACAATTACATTTTTATACCCCACCACCACTGAAAAAACAGCATTATGGACTTACTATATTGCTGAGGCCAGACTCACTCATGTCAAATACAACGGTTAGTGGCATCCCAGGTTCTCTGTTTGCATACTGCTCCAACCAGAAGGCAACATACTTCTTCTTGTCAAGAATTGTTTTTGTATCCTTGACATGTAGCTTGACTTTAAACCAAACTAAACACAAGAAACAAAGTTTTAGATATCCAAACACTTGATATCTATTTTCTTTGGTTTGGTTGGTTGTTTGAAGTAAGTTTGTTTAAAAAAAAAAAAAAAATAATAATAATAATAATGTACATACAGAGCTTGTTGCCCTCTTTGTCATAGCCATGGAGGTAAACAGCACCCGTCTCAAACATCCACCTAGGGATGGAGCTCTCAGTAAGATCTGAAAATAGAGGCAGACATTACATAGTTAACTGATGTTCTTTAAGCATGTGTTGCACAAGGGTAGATATCATTTTTAAGGTACACAGCTTCACACAGTTTCGAGCTAATAAACAATAATATAAATCAATACAACTCCCGGATTCTAAAGATGTAAATAGGGCAAATTTACAAAACAACTAATGAAACTAACTAAAGTTAATGACCCTAAACTGCCACAAAGGGTGGGAAAACCTAGGGACTCCCACACCAAAGTCTGAACTGAAGAAGTCTTTTGGATGAGAGGTGAAATGTTTACAAGAACCTGACAGAGGTCCAGTTGTCTTTGTTTTTAGCACTTAAAGACGACCATGACCTGGATGACTGAGAACCTTCACAGACCTAAAAGCAACTGTGAGACAAATTATATTTTGCTGAATGAAAGACAAATCAACAGTAAACAATCAAGACTAATTCCTCAGAAAACCAAAACAGAGATGGCTGTTTTCTCAGGGTCAGTCTATGCATAGAGATATGGGTGTTTAACACACAATGACACTCTGTGTGGATTCAACCCAGAGCAACACAAAGTCAACCAGTGATGTGTGGGTTGCTATCTGACACACAACTTAATATGCTAATGTCAACATCTGTTGTTGTGCAGTGTTTTAATTCTGGGTATTTATGAAGTTGTGATTGCTTTTTTAATTTTCTTTTCATTCTGTTATCAGCTGCTTGTATACTACTTCTGACAATATTAAATGTTCATTATTTAGAGATGTCTGCACACCTACGCACACCCAAAACAAAAAGCAGTATGAAGAGGGTCATGGTGGCTAACACTGAGGCTGCTGCTTCAGGTTCCCAGATGCCAGTCAACTTTTGGATATTCTTACACTTCAACCCCTTAGTTATTGTGGTTGTTTAAATATGTTATATAAAGAAACATTTTAAAATACACTAAAAAATTATTAAAAAACAAAACAAAATATACTTTTAATATTGAGAAAAAGTACTCGGATATTGTACCATCTAGTACTACAACCAAAACCAACTAAATTACAGGTAATGTGAAATTGTCATATTACAAATGTTCAGCATGACTTCTTACCATTCACACCATACTCTTTTCTCCATTGAAGACTCTCATCTATCATTTTTAAGGCATCATCGACAACATAGAGTCTCCATGTGAGGTAGCCCTCCACCAGAGAATCGTCTGTTTGAAGCCTCTCCACATCTCGGGAGTCGTATTTATCAGTTGAATCTGTAAACACAAGATGTATCATCACAAAAACTGAAATACATGGCATTCCACACGCTTTCACTTTCTACAACTGTTTAGAACTCACTTTATGACCTATTCTAAATCATTTTAATGTTCCACGTACCTGCCCAGTGACAAAATTTCCGTTTTACCCAAATCTGATGCAATGCATCACTCAGTGTTTAATACAAAGTTCATGTTTTATTGTACCCTACTACTTTAAAGTACTGCTGGGCTGACACTGTTGTGAGGCACTGTCAACCACCTGAAGGCCATAACAATATATTAAAACGCTGCAATGAGTCTCAATATGTTAAAATACATTACATAGCTCTTTTAACTAGTTGTCTGGTGTGGCTTTTTGGATTCCGATCATGTTGGTCAACATGACGTAAGGTCGCAGTAAGTGAACGGTTAAACGGTCACATTTGAGTTAACGGCAAAATGACAACATTCAAGCATGCTACTGAAGCCAAATGAGCATTTCATGATAATCATATCTACAAGGATGATGTGTGTAACCTTGGAGAAACTCATTCTTGAATCTCTGTCTCGTGTCCTCAATCTTCTTTTCGAGGTCCTGTGGTCAAAACAGAGTTCCTCTAAGTTAGACACGTCTTATAGACGTCCACAGAAATAAATAGTTAAACAGTGTAACATCCGAACTGTGTTATATCAGTCTTAAAAACGATACCTGCTCTCCTTCGTGCTGGTCAAGTTCAGCCATATTCAACTGCCCCCCTCTTGCAGATCTCTGCCGGTCTGTGTAGTTCCTTGTTGCGCTAGTAGCCACCTAGCTTAGCTTACGAACGTTTCGATGAATCAGTGCCGAGTGAGAAACTCATGCCTTGTAGTCGCCATTTTGGCTCCGACTGTGGCCACGCCTCTCTGCTGTGCCGGTTGTTTTTAGGGAAGAGCGAATGTAAAGTGTGGGGTTTTAGTTAACCGCTAGCCACGTACACTGTTAAGACAATTTAAATACAGATACGTTCGCTCGGTGTATTTCAATATTGTCAACTCACTTTTGTTTACCAACTGTCACCCACAATGCACCTGACCGGAAGCTTCGAATTTGTATTGGCGCGCAGCTGGAACGAGCGAGGCAGTTCAGCGACAGTTGAGTTCTTCCTTGTAAACAAATCTTGTGACTGGGCATGACATGTTTCACTCCGTGTCTGGTATGTGAAATACTAGCCCCTTTTCTTCGCGTTTACGTTAACTCAAGTTGTCAATGTGGAGGTATCTGAACATAACACACTTCTCTGCATAATGATGGAGATATCGCACCCGGAAAAGCTGTATCGAAATCGCAATCGGGTTTCCTTGTGTGGGAATATAATTTTGTTCGAAGACAGTGGTGAGAGGGGTAAACTCATATTCTGCAGCCTTTCATTCGAACGGGAGAAAAGCCGGTTTCTGCAGGCAGGGGCTGGAGCAGCTGTCATTGGCAGGAAAACAGCCGCTCAAAGTGTGGAGATTGTAAAGTGTAAATGTGTCACTGACTTTCAGAAGAGAGTCACCTCAGCTTGTGTTTTGGTGACACAGAAGAGTGTGAAGAGGGAGCGTTTCAAGTACACTCTGCTTACACTGAACAGCTCTCACCAACTGGAAACCCGTATTGAGTTTAAATTGCCTTATAAAATAAAAGAGGATGTGTCCATCCTCCAGGGGCCCACAGTGTTATGGAGCCACGCTGGCCATTTATACTATACATCTGTGCAGACAGGAGAGGTGAGACAATTACCTGCATGGTTCTCCAATAGTGTTGTTGGAGAACTCCCCCTCTCAAAAGGACAAACATTTGTTCTTCAGGTGCAAACTGAACACAACCTCACCGGAAGCCAAACCCCAGGCTATTTTATTCAGAGTGGACACGAGTTTGATGGCACCATGATCTTACCTCAGCCCTACGTTTGCATCACAAAGTGCATGTTGGTGCTGTCAGCTGACAGAGTAGAAGGGGCCCTGAAATCTGCTGTGGTGGTCGCAGCCACTTCTAATCAACAGTTGGTGTATATCCAGAATGGAATAGTAAAAGAAGTGTGTCCGCTGCCTTTTGAGGGACCAGAAGATATTCATTTGGTCAATGCTGGTGGGAATGGCTGTCTGTTGGTTGTGTCCTTTCGCCGGGGACATGTTTGCGCTGTGTGGAAGGAGACATTTCAGGTTTGTAAAATAACATTTGTAGAGTTTGCTAAAGCTTTCCCGTTTTACAAGTTTTAATAAGCCTACTGTATTTTGTGAAACTATTCCCCTTCCCCCATTGTTACTGATATTACATCTGAATGCCCCAGAGCTGCTAAACTGTCGTTTGTTGTTTGTTTGTTTTTTTCTAACAATGGCAATAAAGATCTACTCTCCTCTTTTCCCAGATTGCCTCCCACTGGTCAGGTGTCAGCTCTGTCCATGTCGATGACTTCCTGAGATGTGGAACAGACCAGATACTATTGATTTTTAAGGATGGCAGTGTAACAGGGCAGCCACCGGAAAGTTTCCTTATCACTGACCTCTGTGGTATTTTATATTCTGTAAGCCATACCTTGATCAGGGCTGTAATTAATTGTGTTTTATTGTCAAAGAATCTATTGATTATTTCATCTCTTAATCCAGGAAATGGTAGAGTGTTTCCCAAACCTCAAAATGAAGATGGCCTTTAAATTTCGTCTTTTGACAACAAACATAGATAATTTGTTTACCGTCAAATAGGGTCAGAGAAACCAGACAATATACACATGTAGGGTTAGAAGCTGAAATCTGAGAGCATGTTTTTTTTATTTTATTGTAGGGAGCCCACTGGAAACAATTATTTGATTATCAAAAGATTAATTTTTTGGCTGTTAATAATCAATTAATTGACTGACTATTGCAGACCTAACTTGTTATTCACTAGCATATGCTCTTTTCTAGTTGTTTTCATAGTTACACTACACTTGGTTAAAGTGCAAATGTGACTCATTGGAAATACATGTTTCCAGTGTGGACAGGACACTGGAGCTCCAAAGCAATCTCCTGCACCAGAGAGTAACCTTCTTACTCTTCAAGCCTTGGAGTCCAGACTACAGGTGAGCATCGATAAACTATCACTGGATCATGTCAGCACAAGGTGTTAATTCACTATTTGAATAACCATATTTCATGTGTAATTTTATCACGTTGTGGTTTTTTTTAATTTCTATAAATTATTAATGAATGATGCAGAAGGAAACTGACAGAAGTGTGTTGCAATAATAATATGGCCTAAATTGGTAACTCATTGACTGTAAAGTTACCATCAGTTATACTGTATATGATCTGTCTTTCAGAGTGGACTGACCGTTCTTCAGGAGCTTCGAGGAGAAGTGAGAGTGAAGCAAAGAGTCATACAACAGTCCGTCCAAGCCTTGACTGATGTAGTGTCAGACAGAGAACCTGTTCTCACACAGCCCGTGCAGGTACTGTATTTAAATATACAACCAGAACTTTCTGCACTTTCTTTGTGTATTGCAGTTAGTTCTGCTTTTTGTGGGCTGAGTGAATACACTGGGGACTCTTCATGGGAGAAACATTTGCCCTCTCTCTCATCCGGAGATAGAAAAACAAGAAGTCTTATGACTCAATACTGACAGCATTGAGATTTTAAGAGGCAGTATAATATTGTTGATATTGATGTGCCTGTTTTTCAAATCCACAACCTAAAAAAACTGTGAATTGTATGCACTGATTGTAATTTTCAGGGGCAAGCAACGTGTTTTTTTCAAAACACTGATGTGTATTTCTTCTAATCCTTCATTTAGTCCCAGCACTTCTCAGTTGTTTGTCAAGTTGTCTTGTTTGAAATGCCTAATCACATGAGACTGAGGCCACATTGCAAATGCTGCCAAGGGCATTGAGGAAACAAGGCCAAAATAGTGGAAATTAAAACAACATGTCACAACTGTTTTCTTGTCTTCTAGCTTTTTGTGACATGGCGTGATTTATATCCCTTTGTTCTCACACTCACAGTAAATAGTGTGAATGGGTCGAACCAAACTTCTATGAGAAGCAGATAAAAATAGTAATGTTACTATATACTACGTCAATTGTATTAGTGCGATACTGTTTTCAACCTGCATTTTAAAAGTCCATTACAGTGCTACCTAAAGGTCCATTGTTTCAAATTGAAATGTCTGTCACTGTTTTCACATATGTGTCATTGCTGAAAAAAAAGTCTTTGCACTTGCTGTGCAGGAAGGCCTCGTTGCTCTGTGGGAGTGTGATGATGAGTCAAAGGATGAGCCCTCGGATGAAAAGATGCAAGACACGCCAGCAGTGTCCTCGAAACCTCGCATTGACAAGCTGTGGCATCGCATCGCAGAGGACCGAATAGTTGTGGGATTGATACTGACGACTGACAGCTCTGTGTAAACATGTTTTTTTTTTTTTTATGAAATGAATTTTTCTGCCAAAAACAGACGATTGTCTGCTTCGTTTCGTGAGGCATCAATCTTAAATGGAGGAAAAGCACAGGTGTTAACGATTATGTTAACAATGGCTCTGTTATGTTCAAGTAAGTGTGTGACAAAGAGCCAGCATACACTCTGACATCGAGGAAGCTAAATGGAACTCAGCCATCATTCATTTTATTATTTACTTAAGTGCTTTTCCTGCCATCATCCGTCAAAATAGCTGCCCAATGAGTCCAGTGAGTCACGTTCTGTAAACGCGTAGCAGGGATTCTTCCAAAATTACAAATTTGATTGATGTCACGTCAAGCATAGGTTCATCTGGTTTAAGTGGACCCAGCTGTGCATGATAAAGATACAGGTGGGAGGTACTGTGTTGACGAACTGCTCGACCTAATAATTGCTGCCTCATTAGATCAGAATTACTGTTGTGTTGCCAGAATCTAATTAATGTGAGGATTTCCTTTGCTATCAATGAGGCAGTTAAAAAAAAAACACCCACCATAAAGCCTTTATCAACAAATATCACAATTTAAGGATGACATTTGCTTCTTTGATTACCTACTTTATAGGCCACATTCATTAGATGGTCACCATGGCAACATGTCCTTAATAACTCTCCCAGTTCAGTTAATGGGAACAAGAAGCAACCAGTCTCTTCCATCCACTTGTAAGTGTTTTTAATCTAATGTGGAGGAGATCGACTTCTGGCATGACTGCTTCGAGAGCCCGTGTTTGCTGTTTTGGTTGGTGCACTTGTGCAGCTGGTGTCATTTAGCCACTTGCTGATGTTATTGTTTTTAATCAGTTTACATACAGCCACACATTCATTCACACAAGACTGTCGACTTTTGGTATCTGATTTCCAGTCTGATTGCCCAGTGTCTGTGTGATATCTGATTGTTAGTGATGTTTTATTTTTGTTCCAGACCAGCGGCCAGTCTGAGCTTATCCATCCTGACAGAGACGGGCCAGAGCTCAATGCCCGCAGTCATCCAGACTCAGAGCCAAGTGTTGTGCCTCCCCACACCCTGCCCCTCCTCCTCCTCCTCCACCTCCTTCTCATCCTCTGCCTTCACATTACCAGAGCCTGCAGCCAAAAGAAGCAAGCAGCACAATGCCAGCACACCCAATGAACTCACCACATGCAAAATGGCTGTGACTGCAGTGACCAGGCTGAGTCCTCTGCTGAACTCTGGCTGTGTCAAGTGCCATGTCATGCTTCATTATGTCCAGAGACAAGATACTTTTTCTTTCATGAGCAACCCAACACCAGTTGTCCTGCATTGTGGTCAAGTAGCTGTGGATATCCACAGCGATTTCCAAACCCAATTGCTGAGACAACCCAAACTCAAAACAGGTAAAGTCACCCATGTCTTGATTTAAGATTTAAGATTTGACACAAGTGCGTGTGGTTATTACAATGTTGTCCTGTCTTTTTGTGCCCAGACGAGGTTAAAGAAGACTTGCTGAGTTTGTTGATACTGCTGGATCGATGGGTTTTCCACATAGACTCACATGATCAGAGCTTAGGTGATATAGATGGCTGGATTCAGAAAAGCGTGGGTTGTGAGAGGATAGATGTGAGCCCTCAGTATCTACTTTTAAATTCTGCGACACCATCTTCTGTCATGCTTCTGCACTGGCATCAGATAAACCCTTTCCGCGGGGAACTGTCCGTCCACTCCAGGTATTTCCTTTTTATTTATTACTGACCTCAGTATTGTAGGGTTTTAACAGTGATACATAAATATTGATAGTTTTCTGGCTCATTGTGTTCCTATGTGTGTATAAGAACAAACACAAGAGGGAGCCACTCTGAGGAAAAACATTTTTTTGAACCCAATGAAATAGGGCTACCAGTTAATATTGCTACCAGGCTCCTAACACCTATATTTATGCATCTCTCTCTATGCTCTCTATTGCTGGTTTAAATCTTGCATGGCTCTAATGTAGCCCCTTTACCCAGGAATTGAGTACCTCAGACATGTTTTAAGATTTGGGGGAATTGCATTTTCCAGTCAGTTGTACCTTTTTTTTAAAAAAAGTCTCCCAATAAGCTTATATTATTTGGGCTCTCTTTGTTTTTATTACTTTGATTATGAAGCACCCTGACTTGTGTAGGTGGAAGGGAAAAAAAAACGTTTTTGCCTGCCTAGCTTACCAAAAAGAAGTTAAAAGGACCTTTTATAGTCTATGCTCTGAATGTTGTTTTTTTGTATTTCTTGAAAAATATTTTTAAACTAAAATCTTCCTTTTCATGTGAGATGCTGCTTGTTTTGATAGTCAAGTAAATTGTGAGAATGTTACACAGGAGTAGGCAAGGATTTGAGTTCAGCTAGGGTGCATGTCACGTATGTCAAGTATGAAATGACAAATACCTGTACATAAACATGAGGAAACTTCAATAATCAATGTAGTATGTATTAATCTGCACATTTTGACTCTGCTTATCATTTGTAGCCAACTACAGACGCTTCAGTTCCTGGACTCTCTCTTGGCATACCTCCCTGTGTCCTGTATTGTCCAGCCTGCTAAAGGTACAAGATGGCAACATGCAGCTCATATATTTTCTTTGGCACTGGAGAAAGAGGTGGTGTCACTCAGAGACTGCGTGTCATCACTTCTGACAGAAACAGAGCAGGAGGAGGACAAAAAGTTTACTGGACACGGTGAAACCCCCGAGCCAACTTCTGTAGAGGGGCTACAGAGATGTAGAGAGGTATGGCAGCAGGACAAGAAGAGGATTAGGATGATGTTGAGCCCCCTGGTGGATATGGGGAGGTATCGTCAGCTGATCCAAAGCGTGTGCAAAGTCCAACTGGATGGAGACACGGCAGCTCTCTTAGAAATACAAAGAGCTTTGCTCCATTAATCTGTAGTTATTGCCAAATGTCATTGTAAAATCTTTGTCTTCTCATCGAGCAGTTGGTTTTACTGGGGGGGGAAGCCTGTGTGCCTTTATGATTGATTGAATGTTTTGTCAAGTGTAATAACAGATGATAGGTTATCATATCATGTATGTTCTGCACATTTTACCCTTACTGAGGAAAGAGCTATGCCTGTTGCTGACTCTTCTCTGAACCAAGCATCTCTCCTGTCAGAAAACCTCTTGGGGTTCATATCTTCTTAGTGCCTGTTGCCACTGCCTATTTTCCTGGGATCACCTCCTGGGTTTCACAGCTTGAATGTGACACTGATGCAATAGTGCATCTCTGATCAGCTTGTTCCTCTTGTTCATGTCCCATTAGAGCCGGTGTTCAAAAAGGCTCTTTAAGATCCGTTTGTTGCCGTTGTGTGCTTTTCATTATGAGACGGATACCACTTTCATCCTTGAGTGAGAAACTCTTTGTGTTTATAAATTAAGACACAAATAGACAGTAGTACAGAGGCTTATACATTTACTCATGGGTATAGTTAACTGAGGGCTTTTAGTGTTATTTCCACACACTGATCAGTTTGGGGTTTTTTTGCCTGTGAAATGATGTAAAGAACTCAGTAGCTGCACAGGCTGTCAATGGGAAATGCCATTTGTCCAAGTAAACATCAAATCGCACTTAAAAGGGCCGAGTCTTTGCTGGGTACATAAAGTCTGGCAGCTTCAGAAGTCGTGTTGACTGAAATGGCTTTTTTGAGTTTTTTTCCTATCCCAGAGGAGGGGGGGAGGATAAACGAAGATGTGCTTCTCTTTTTTTGGTTTGTTTGTTCCAGAAATGTGTGTGTGTACAGTATAGTACTCATTCATTCCAAGGAAAAATCAACTCCCCCTCTTTTACACCTTTTAATGTCCGTGCAATGTCACACTGGACTCACTTCCTCAGTACTCCCTTAAGCAGAGCTGTAACAAAATTACTTCAGCTTTATCCAACATGATATCGTAGTATATAAGCACTATAAAACCATGAAAAATCTTTTTTTTATGTTGTGAAATCTCATCTTTGCACCTCAGTTAGCTTTTTCTGTCCTCCCTGTTCTCCTCTCCAGCCGCCATGCGGACTGGTTGCTCACAGAAACCCTTTTTCTTATTACAGCTTCACACACAGATTCAAATCTCCCCCTCAGTCACAGACCTATGTCACCGCTAGCAACAAAGAAGACTTGTGAATCCCATTTGGTAAATAACACCAGTAAATGGCCAGTGGCAAAGTCGATCACATGTGGAAAAAAAAGTCATCTGTATTGGTGTTCCCTCAGAGCCCCGACTGCCACCCAGTGTAAAATATATGTTTTGTCATGCCATTATTGCCTGTGAAGTTCTATTAACTCTGAGTGGTGGAAGTAGGCTGCAGGGTTTCTAACCTTCTCGTCTTAATGGGGAACGAAGATGTCGTAGAATAATAATGTCGCTGTTGTTGTGAAGCATCTCAAGACATTTAAACAATTACGTCGAGATGGGATGTTTATATGACTTGCAGGCAATTTGACCAAATGTGACAAATTGACATATTTGTTCTCTTGTAAATGGAATCCCATTTCTGCCAGAAAAGGAAAAATTAATTTAGAATAAATGAGCTAAATTAGAATATCTCATTTTCATTTACCAAATGAAACATTTAAAATTTAATTCTCCGCTATTTTTTGTCATGGCTAACTTTTCATCTGTCATACCCACGTTAAAAATAAGTAATACTGATATTGATTTCTTATTATTGATGGATAAATGATACGCTACATCTCCAGGAGGCATCATGTTAAATCTGGTTCTAATGTAAATTGATTAACCTCTTTGTTTACATGTGAATCAGAGCTTAGGCCTTCGATAATATGAAGCTGAGTCATCCATTAAAGTGAAAGGAACTACGAAGCCATGTTTGTATCGATGCTGAATGACGAGGGCACTGGTCTGGAGTTTGCCTCCCGGTTAACTTATTGATTAGGGTCAGATGATTTTTTTTTTCCCTCCTCTGGACCTGGGTCAACCAAACAGAGGAGGAAGACATTGATTATACCTACATGAATGTGCGGTGTACGGTGGAGCTATTGTAATGTATGGCTTTGCAGCATTTAAGTCAAATGTTACTTACTTTATTCCGCCCTTACACAGGCTGAATTATACTTGGATAGACCTGGCTATTGTGAACTGATTTTTACCATAATGGTGGAAATGTAGGCTGTTCAAGTTCACTCACTAACTTCCAACAACATCCGGCTTCCTTGTTACGGGAAAAAAGTGAAGTTGCACCAAAGTTTTTCAGATTGTGGCACACTGAAGTTCTTCTTCGTGTATCTCCTGAGGATACAGTTCTTATTTTGAATTCTCAAACACTCCTGAGGATACTTGTAAAGAAAGTGTGCCAGCCAACATCCTGTACATAATAGTGCCATTTCACATGTGCGGCTTGAACAATGCCATGGAAGCGTCGCCGTGTGAATATTCCCCACAGGAAACTGATTTGGTTATTTACATAATTCTTCTTTTTTTTTATGTAGTGCAGTAATGATATCCAGGCATACACTTTAATCAAACCCGTACACCACTGTCCTTAACTTCATTAATGTCCTGCTTTTCCAGTCACATAAGCCCACTTGCTGTGCAGTTGCCATGGCAACCCTGATTTCTTGCCTCGCTCAGACCTCTCAGTGTTGTTTCCCTAAACCTTAATGAATGAGGGAAAGTTGTTTTCCTCTTAAACACACATTATATGCTGCAAACAATGTTACTTCATTTTCAGTTTAATTGCATACAGACCGCTGCACCCTTGCATATTAAAGCAGCAACAAGAACGGATTGTGCCGTGAGGCTGTGATGCTGAGTAGAATAGTCTTTCAATGTGAGGATTAGTATCAATGATTAGTTTATAATCTCTGGGTTTTGAACATTAAAAAAAAGGCTGGATATTTATTCACACAGCCTTTTTTTAAACAAGCCAACCGTGGAGATTTATCTTTAAAACATACTTGTTGATTAATCATGGGTTTACCTAATGAAACAAATGTGAACCCAATAATACAGGTAATAAAATAAGATAAATAAACTCCAGCTTATTAACAGCTACCCCTCTTAACTCCAAAATCAAATCCTCAACAAAAAAGGGTTATTTTAAATGAAGAGCTTACATAGTCAGTGCGGCAGATATATTTGTATTTGTCTGTAATGACAGCTTTAAAGGATTAAGAACAATCCTTTTTTTCACATTATGTGAACACCACACCAGTATTCAACTGGTTGGAGACTCCCAACTGATGGAATCTCTACGCTCGTGTGAAATCCATTATCATGCATTAATGGAAGCTCGCTGTCAGATCATATCTGTCACCCCAGGCCGCCCAGTGCTGCATGGCATGTGTCATCCCCCTGACTTGCGCGCCTAGCTGGGAACCGAAACTGTGTTTGTCATTTTCTTTGATCTAATCTGCAACCAGGCGCAAAAAGGCATTTTCATGTGCCTCACTTGATCAGTATTTTTGCTTTTTCTTGAAATGCATCCATCTCTTCATTTTGTCAATGAGACCAAAGCGGATTTAGAGATTCATCTTATCAAATAATGTATGGCAATGTAACATAAAGCCAAGCCGCTTAGCGTTTGCACGTGACAGGAGAGGTGGGAATAAAGTAAATGTGGCGCACAGTCAATTTTATTCATGTACAGGGCAGTGAATAAACTTATTTATTTCCTCCAAGAACAGCATTTAAGACAGGAGTTCTTCACCACAGCATATCAGGAGTTCAACGATCAGTTTATACTCCAAACTGTGAATGTTATGCAGATCTCTCCTTTCCTGTTCAATCCTTTACAAACATACGTCACATTCCAGCAACAAACACACCAAGTGCAGGGAAACTGTCTACAGCAGAGGATAAAGAATTATACAGAGAGATTTTATATATGTATATCTATATATATATATCTATATGTAAACATAATATTTCCTTCATTACAGTAAATATTTCATCAGACTAAATCTATACAAAGACGTAGTCTCAAAATCTAAAAACTAAGATACCTGGAGTATTTACCTGGAATATAAATGGATTCATATGGATGTGGACATTTGACAACGCTGAGTAATGCAGTGTGTGTTCACAGTTTGGAGGCTTACATAACTTCTTCAAAGACATTTGCCATTACACCTTTAACCTTTGAAATACATGACAGTGTATTTTATAAATCACATTAGAACGAAATGGGAAATGAGCGACTTTAAAAACATCTGGAATTACCTTACATTGGTTTTAGGTGACATCATTTTTATGTAGATATGATTCATAATACATTTAGAGAGAGAGAAAAAAAAGGAAACAGGAAACAACTCGGAATGTTTGGCCATAGGTAGAAAAGCTACCAGAGAGAAGATGCTTGGAAAAATAGAGAGACATAGAAGTTCGTCTTACCATGTTTGTTCGTCTTAACATTTGATATCTAAGGCCTCGGGTATTTCATAAAAATGCAGTATCCGATCCCAACTTTTCATCTGCCTTGTCCGCACTCATGCCTGAGATGTACGCTGCTGCCTATAATGTTTGAAAGATGCTGCTGTAGAGAAGAGGTGCTCTGACAATAGTACACTATAAAACAAGATAAGAAGGACCCCTTTTTTTTTTTTTTTTTTTTTTTTTGCAAATCCCAAAAAGTCATCAACGGGTCCGAGTAAGCTATACAATTACAAATTGATTTCAACCTTGGAATGTTTACTTGTTCGTTCCGACGCCAAAGCAGAACTGATTCAAAAAAGATTTTGGTCCGTCTTCCCCAGCATGTTACGTTTAAGCCTTGAGTGAAAACCATTTCCTCAGATTCTTTAGGAAACATTATGCAGCATCTTACAACAACAAAACAGCATCAGTGTCTCAAAAGCTCCTCATGTGATCAGAACATGAGCATTACCGCGTGGTGCGAGAACATTGTACATTATCCCTGAAAGAACACATCACCGTCGTCACCACGGCGCCTCTCAACGCACAGTCTTTTTTCTTCCCCTCACTGTGCTTTCAGAACATTTCTCAGTCTGAGAAGTCCCAAGTCATTGTCATTATCCAGGCGTTTAAGTCTCTACTTTTGGGGGATGTCCTCGTGCCTGATGATCTTGTAGGTAACCCAGTAGAAGACGTTGAAGATGAGGAAGGCCAGCGGGAAGGCAGCTCGAGAGATCGTGTCTATCCTCTTGGCTCTGTCCACAAACTTCTTCTTCATGGTGTCTGTGTCTTTTGGGACAGATGGTTGAGGGTTTGGCGCCGGAGCAGCGTTCTTAACAGCCGAGCCGTCCTTTGTTGGCAGACACTGACTTATATTGTAGCCGGCAAACTTAAAGCGGCCTTCGCGCATATCTTCATCCTGAAAACACACGAGGATAGAATGAACTTTTGAGATTTTTTCTTATTTAGAGCAGTATTTGTACACTCACACAATTCAACTGCATGCTAATGCACTTATCTAATTCCAACACAGCAACTCAATGCATTTAGGCATCAGTATAGTCTGCTGAATTTCAAACTGAGCGTCAGAATGGACAGGCAAGGTGATTTGGGTGACTTTGAATGTCATGATTGTATTTTAAAACCTGGAAATCTACTGGGATTTTCGTGCACAACCATCTCTAGGGTTTACAGAGAATGGTCTGAAGAAGAGACAACATCGAATAAGAAGCAGTTCTCTGTTGATGACGCAGAATGGGCAAACAGGTTTGAAATGAAAGACAGGCAACAGTATCTCTGAATGCACAACGCATCAAACCTTGAAGCAGGCAACAGCAGCTGAAGTCTGGACCTAATTAAGTGACTAATTAAGTGAGTGTCAATTCACCAGTTCATACAGTGCCTTGTTCAGAACAGGAGGAGCAAGGATCAAAAACAAACTGCTCCACCTTCTGAGCCACAATTACCTAATCTCACTGTGGCTGTATGTATACAGAATTAATACTGACATCATCATCGTCATTGCAAATATACCAACTAACCAAATCCACAAAATAACCTCATGCATTTGTGATGACAGCCTGAGCAATGCATGAATATTAATTTCAGCAAATAATATTACCATTATTCCAATATTCCAACAAGAGTTGACAGCTGTGTTTACAGCTCTGGCTGTAGTGATAATTGTCATGTTCATCATCCTATGCTGTGTGATCGCAGACTGATATTATATGGAGTTTTAGTCATGCAAACTGATGATGAAGATCACTTAAGTCATTACAAGTAATTAGCCAACCCCATTTTCCATCTTGTTATTCCAAATTCCTAATGGATTGTTTAAGTTTATGTATGAGATCATCAAATTCAACTAGAGGCATTAATGAAAATCACCTGACAGACACTTTCACTATGAACATAGTGGCCAAATGTGTGCAGGCCATGAATATCTGTATGACTTTAACAGCCAACCATTCGACACTCTTGTCCCTAATGTCACACCTCTAACTGTGGCACAACACTTTGACATCCAAACAGAATCCATGTCAGGTCTCGGACCGCCTACCTTATGACTCCTCCTTTGCCTTCGCCTCAGGCGAAGGAACTCTTTCTGTTGCCGGGAGACAAAATTAACCCCGGCATATTCAAGCAATGCCGCAAATACAAAGAGCAGACACACAGCCATCCAGATATCAATGGCTTTCACGTAAGAAACCTAGGAGAGAAAACAGATGTCCGTTGTTAGACCCTCCACAGAAACGACATTGGCTAGAATCTCAAATTAAATATGGATTTGAGCTTCTTTTTTTTCCCTGCTCTTTACCTGTTTTGAGAAAAAAAGACCTACATCACCAGGTCACCTGCACTTTTATTATAGATGCGTTTCCTCCCTTAATTATTTCAAGTATGATGGATCGATTGCTTGACCATAAACATTAGGACATAATACCTGCTGCAGCTATCAGTAGGCAAATAACTGTCATATTAGTTTGTACCTTTAGCACTGATTTCCATCGGTTTCTTTTGAAGATGTAGCTGAAAGCAGTTATTACTCTTCAGTGCGACCTTGCATTTTCATTGACAGCTGATTAGTATGGGGGAGAAAGCAGCTCAGCTTTTTGAGGGCTTTCACAGGAACGGTGTTATTGTTTTCATCAGTCAAGACTCTCAAGGGGAAGCTCTTTAAATATTTATTAGCATACATGTCTTTCATGTGAGAAGCTCCACTGTTGTGGCTGAGGCCTGAGCTCATCTGCAGACTGATGCGTGGAGAGGGAGACTGATCATCAGGATCTGACTCTCAGTGCCTGTAGGCCCCTTCATGAAATATGTGCATGGGCAGTTTTTCCTGACTGAAAATAAGCTGGCACAGACCACAGCTGATGCTGGAAATTGATACTTCCTTTAGATGACAGAAAGCTAATATTATAAATGCAATGATTTGCACCATGTTGGGTGGAGAGAGTCAAGGTGTTTCATCCTTTAGTGACTTTCTAACAACAGATAGCATGAGAACAAAGGTTAAAATGTAATTATATGATGCCAGAGATAGATTTTCCTTTACGTTTAGTTGATTATATTAATTAATTAACATCTAAACATCTGAGTATCTATCTGAATGACTACATTTACTAAATGAATTGTAACTGTATATACTGAATCAGAGAATGGGTTGCAGGAGATTTTTGGGGGGGTTCGCAAATCAATTTACTTAAGATCAATATGTATATGTTTTTATCATGCATTAGAAACGCTAAAAATATCCATCCATCCATCCAACATCTACCACTTTATCCACAGTGTCTCGCGGGGATGCTGATGCCAATCCCTGCTGACATAGGACGAAAGGCAGGGTACACGCTGGACAGGTTGCCAGTCCATCACAGGACCACATATAGGGAGAAACAAGCATCCACGCTAACGTTCACATCTACGGTCAATTTAGAGTGTCCAATTTGCCTAACCCCCAAATCTGCATGTTTTTGGACAGTAAATACAGTATATCTCTTGGAAATGTCTGGCTTGACCTAAAACAGTCCAAAACATTATAAGGTGCACACATGTTTTCATCTTTAAAAAGTGGGTCCCGTTATAAAAAGTTTTGGAAACAAAGTTATGAACCATTTCTTTCAAATACCCGCTGTGGTGCATTGATGTCTATTTACAGTGTGTTCTGCCATTAGAGGCTTTGATTCACCTTCTATACGTTTACCATTCCTGTTGTAGACGGTGAAAATACAAGTGAAGTTTACCTTTGGAAGAGAAGCTCTGGAGCCGGAGCTTTGGGTGGTCATGGTAAGCACAGTGGTGATGCCAAGTGCCACTCTGGCAGGAGCAGCATCCATGTTGATCCAAAATGACACCCATGAGAGGATGACAATCAGGAGGGAGGGTATGTACATTTGGATCAGGTAGTAGCCCATCTGACGCTCCAGGTGGAAATTAACCTCAATACAGGTGAATTTACCTGGTCAACAACAAAACAACTGTCAGCGCTATAAACAACTCAGTTGTGTGTTTCTGTGTGTGTTTCTGTGTGACCTCTGACCTGTGTTGTAGTGTTTGGTACAGTAGCCCAGCTCTTTCTCCTCCCTCATAATAAACTGAGGCAGCGTGAGTCCCTCTGACACCTGCACTGCACCGTCCTCCAGCCACTCAAAGATCAAGTCATTCATGGTGTATCCGACTGAAGAGAGACAAGAACATGTGAATCATCGGAATAAAAAATGATTATCATTTGGTTAGTTTTAGAAAAGCACACAATCGTTCTTACAACTTTCCAGTTGCATCGTGCAAGTTTGGACATCCATCGGGAAGTTCTTCAGATCCATTGGGCAGGACAGAATCAGAGTCAACCTTTGATGCAAGACAAAGTTGTAGTGAGATACAGAGACCAGACAACATCAATAAACATAATTTCAATAAATATTAAGATACTTTAACCCTGCATTGAAAATAATTGGCGGTGTTTTTAGTTGTCTTAGCATTGTGCGCTTCTTTCTCCTGTGTGATGGTCTCTGACACATGGTTCCCTTCAGCGGGTTCCCATCACACTTTCATTACTGCAACTTATTGCCTCTGTGATGCATTGTGGTCCACAGTCTGCTCACTCTGTCATTTCTCTCAGAAACAGAGAGTGGCTCACCACCACTCATCCCTCCCTTTGTCGCACTCTCCCTCCACACCTGCGCTCCCCTCAGCCCCGAGCTGCTCTCTTAATGGACTCAGAATTGATCTGCTGTGTGATGGAAGTTGTATTGAAATGAAATTGAACATATTTTCCTTATCTTGTATCTTGAGTTTTGCTCAACGTTCGAGCAGACAGACCTTTAAAAGTATTGTCCAAAAGTGTTTCAGAGTTGTTCAGACCAACGTGTAAAAGAATTCACATCACTCCTCAGAGATGAGTCTGCACTCTTGCAATCAGCAATCCTTTCTCTAAAACATCTACAATGCACTGATAATGTGAGAAAATGAATTTAATACCATGCGCTACAGATTGACACTCTGTGAAGTTGAAGAGGAAATATAACAAAAGCAATAAATGAACATGTCCTCGGGTGATATATGCATCAGAGGTCTTGCTTCTCTGGATTAACCTCTTTCACTCGGCGCAGATTTCTTCCATCATTAACAGTAGCCCAAATGGTGTGGAAACGATTTTCATTACTGACTAATCCACTGATTATTTTCTTGGTTAATCACTTGGTGTGGAGAACAATAGCAGTGGAAAATGTCCATCATGGTTTTCCAGAGCCACTGATGATCTATTATCCTTCTAACAGGCAACAATAATAATAAAAAAAACAAAGAAAACCAAAAATCCCCAACTGTTTTTTGACCATTCACAAAGGTGGGTCATTTCTAGTGCAAACTTAACTTAAATACATTTTTTTTATTCCATCTAAGGCATCACCTGATACTGTAGAGGACAGTCCCATTCTTGAAGATCCGCAGCAGCTTGTTGTCAGTGGTGACATCATGGAAGTTGGCTCCTTTCTCGTTGGCAAAGAAAAGGTCAGGCTTCCATATGGAGTCCAACATGGACGGATCCAGGTCAAGGGAGAAATCTGGGTATTTACTGTACGCCAGCCGAGGGTCATTCCACTTCTGCCGCAGGAAGATGTTCACTCTGTAATCCTGCAGAGATGACAAGCAGCTTTGCATATTTTGTGTCTCAGCAGTCGGGGGTTATGAGAATACATGCTGGCGATTAAACATCAATCATCAGTATCTAATTATAGTATCATATAAACAGGAAAATGCTTTTTTTAAATCTAAATTTAAGGCAAGCAGCTGTACCTACCATTTTCTTAAAAAAATGGAGAATCCCTGTACTTGAGTACTTGAGTACAGTGTTAATACGTGTACATTTTTATTTATACTACTTACTATTTCTACATCACACTATTAATAATGAATAAATATTCTACATGTTTTACAGACAAAACAGTCATCATCACCATACATTATGTACAACACAACAATATAATACATAAAAAAACATAATAACCTGGATAATAACATCAGGAAAATGTGTCAATACTCATTTACTTTGTGACATTTACTCAGAATGGCAACTGATGAGTCAAATGTTTCCCACAATATCAAAAATGGATTTTATTACACATCTTTATCTTTATCTTTTTCTTTATCAGTACAGCAATACCAAGTTTAAGGTGCCTGTATCATTTTAAATGTCGTGTGTGTGCGGTCTTCATCAGTGTGATGTTGATCTATTTTTACATAATTTGCAAAACGGAGACTTTATAATAAGTTCTCATGTAGCTCATGAATATCTAATCGCCATAAGAGAAGCTAAACGATGTATTTGTCAGACGTGGAGGCTGATGGGGGAAAACTGACAGTGCAGTTAGTTAGTAGACTAAATGTCACAAAGCTCAGTTGCTCACAGTAATCGACATGTCATGGTGATCAGAAGCCCTTATGTTGTTTGACATTTCATCAGTATATTGGCGGTTCCAAAAACATTACTTATGTGTAGTGTAATTCCCTGGCAGAAATGAACACCCCCCCCTCCCCCCTTTGCAATCTAAATAGTTATAATCACTCATTGTCAATGCTTTCGATCATGAGCTGTTTGAACCTCTAACAGTTGGAGGCTTTCACACTTAAAGGTCCACTGTGTAAGAATTAGTGACATCTAGTGGTGAGACCGCAGACTGTAACAAATGGACGACTCTGCTTCCTTTCCAAAGCATGTCAGAAAACTACGGTGGCCTTCACGCACCAGAAAGCATGTCATTGGTCTTTGTTTCTGTTGTCTGTTAAGCATCTGTCCTACAAACATGACGGCAACAAACGTACTTCTGGGTAGTACATTCATTGTGTGTTTCCACCGAGTGGAACAGTTCGGCTCGGTACTGTATTTTTCTTTGTGTTTACATTAGGAATAGTAGCATAATAACCAGCCCCAACCATTCTATTTTTTTCGGTACCCTTCCCTTGTGGTACTAGAGCAATGGTAAGGTAGAGCTAGACCCACGACAGTGAGCTGACGGAGCGACAGAAAAGCGTCACTCCCTTACGACCGGTGTTTCTTCAACACCTGCAGTCTCTTCTCATACAAAGCTTGACGTCTTGTCGAGAAAAAAACAGCCACAAACCGGGCAGGAAAAAAAGAGCTGCTCTGTTGTTGTGTTGTTGTCTGTTGTGTCACATTCAATGTCATTGTACATTGTCGGCACATTGGTACAATGTCACACTCTGTGTATCTCGCTGACTCAGCCATGGGGCACAGCACACACCCCACCGATCAAAGGTACTGTTCTCAGCTGAAGCGCAAGCTTACAGGCTTTACCGTTCCAAACCGTACCGTACTGTAACCTTTAACCGTACCTTTAAAGTGAGTTTCTAAGGAACCGCCAATAAACTCCTTGATGGCAAAACACAAAGTCTTTTTTAAATGAACAGGAACAACTAAACACAGATAAATGAAAAAACAAAAATGTTGGTTATATGTTGGTTTTCAAAAACAAACGAACCAAACAGAAAAAACACCCAGAATGATTGAGTTTTCACTCCAAAGCAAGGATCAGGGCTTCAGAACATGTCCGAGCTCAACTCACCATCGTGGTTTCTGCTATAGAACCAAAGCTGTTGATAAATATGTTGCAGGTAACATTAACTGGTGGACCTGCAGGTTGAGGGATAAATAACACATTGACACATAGTACAGGACAGAAATCACACAGAATGCCAAAGGAACTCACCATAGTTGTCTCTGTGACAGAGCCGAAACTGTTGATAAATATATTGCATGTAACGTTTACAGGGGGACCTGTGAAATGGAATGACAATGACAAAAGAAAACCTTAAACCAAACTGTCAAGGATGACTGGCTTTGGAGCAGTGAAGATGTTTCATTCATAAAGTGGGTAAAGGGGCTTTTGTAGAAAGATCGAACATTTAATTTCATTGAACGCTAAGTTTAAATAAAATAAACAAAAATGGGAAATGTGGATCTGTTGGTTTACATAAATGTATGTGAACACACGATGACACCAGCAAGCAGTCTGTTAGCTTATTATCACAGTATTTTATGGACGCTTGAACCACAAAGCATATTAATTCATTGACATATTGTTAGGAAATGATGCTAAAATATGCTGAATATTATTAACTACATTAAATAGGAATGATATAATGGTCAATAACGGATGAAATAATTGCCCGTGTGGTGATGTTTTGCAGGTTAAATAACAAATAACATAACGATGGTCTTAATCATCAGCTGTAGTCAACTGCTATCGTTTATTTCTGATATCAAATCGGAGCATGACTGTCAGCGAGCTAAATATATAATCAGCATGCGCTGATGAACTGAGTCATTATTACTCCAGTGGCCTGAACTCAAATGTGTTTGTGAAGCTTGGCGGGTTGTGCCAAAACTGAAGTTGTAAGCTGTTCCTTGCAGAGGCCCTTCCCCCTGTGCTTCCCTCATCAGTACTGCATGGCACCATGCTGATAATTGTGCCTCAGTTTTTGGTGTTTTTTTTGCTACAGAAGCAGAAAAAAAAAACCCAGTGTCACCACCTGACAACAAACTCAGCAATGAATTTTTGGTCAGCCCAAGAAGAGTTCAACACTTCAGGTTCACAACAGCAGGGTTCACGTACATAATATGATTTTCTAACTACAAGGCGCTTGATTTCATGTGAGGCAGGGAAGGTGTATGTATCCAAAAATACAGCACCATTTAAATGCCACTCTGCAAAAACTGAAATCTAACAAAGATGAAATTGCTTCGATTATTATTTTTGGTCTCGCCAGCCTGTGCTCCTCACCCCTCAGGTCCATTTTTGGCTACAGTCTTTCCCTTTCTCACAGAAAAGAAGCCAATCTTTGTGCTGCACTGTCGAGATGTTTCAGCAACTAAGTTCCACTAAATCCCAGCCCCTCTGACCCAGCCTGTAGAAGGCCTGAGCCCAAGTAACTCAGCTCTGTTCCAGTGACAGGTGCCGTGTCTGACACCAGCATCCCAACAGCAGCAGCCGCAAACAGAGGAGGTCAGAAGCCTGCAGCCACGCCACGGGGGCCACCATCCATCATTTGGCCTGTCAGGGTGGCGGTATATCCCTGTCTGCTGCTGTAAGTACCAGTCTGTGTCTGAGACAGTGATATTTACAAGACCACGTCTTTTTTTGTTCTATCGCACACAGTTTCACCAAATGAAAACAGGCGTGTGGTGTCATAATGAGGAGTCAGATCGTGATGTAACTGAAGCCGAGCAAGGCACAGTGTTGTGACTGTCAATTGAAATGATTGATGGTTCTTATCAAAGGACTTCCAGTGCGTTATCTTCCCAACAGAGAATGGATCTCCAGATAAGTGATAATGCCAGAGTGGAGTGTGTGTAATTACAGTTATGGGGGATGGAGATGCAAAAAAAAAAAAGGTGGTGGTTGTGTCATTGTGAAATGTGAAGAAACAAAGATGATGATGAGGATGGTGATAAACAAACACACCTTTAAAATTCGGTCTTATTCGTGCATCATATCCTGACGTGCGACCCATGAGTGAGTCCAGAAAGTCTGATGGAGACATGGAGGAGGATCTGGAATCGTGCTCCTTGGCATCCACACGTCTGGAAACAAACACACACACACACACACACACACGAGAAAGAAAGAAAAAAACATTACCTGACCAGCCTCAAAAGTCCAGCGTCAAATCTCGTGTATTGTCAATCTGATGTTTGGATTAAAATGCGTCGAAGCGCGTGCACAGGTATCGCATACATCTGGAATTCGACGCCGTGCGGTTGTAAAATTCCCGAAACATTATTAAATGTCTAAACTGACACAGCTTGTTCTAATTAATAATGACAACAGTACAGGAATATTGCTCCGTAAAAGTCACTATTCAAGACACTTGTCCTCCAGACGAAAAGATTTATTTAAATTTAGGGGCAGAATGATACTCGCAAAGCAATTCAGATACGGTTGAAAATTAAAAATACAGAATTCGTCAATCCAAATCAAAGTAACAGGTAAGCAGTTACTATGTAAATGAGTAAATTATCCATCTCAAACCGTTTGTTGATTAAGCCATTAAACACTTGATGTCTGATCAGAAAAACAGTAAAAAACATAGTTTGAAACCAACTCATTTACAAGATAAATTCTCTTACCTAAAGTTGTTTGTCTCCATGAAACATGTAAATAAAGCTACCAAAACCTTAATGAGGGAGCGCTTCATTCCCGGTGGTTTTCCCATGTGCTCACTTTTCTATTTCCTCCGTATGTTTACATTGGTCAAACACATAATCCACATAGGGACGCCGCTCTCTTCATGACCGAGTCGTGGGCGTTTGGCTGTTCTTGCAGGGAAACATACGAGACATTCCTCCACGCAGCCACAGATCATAGTTTAGTTTCTTGAAACTCTGACACCCCAAAACAACGATGTGGCAGAGGAGGTGTGAGGAAACATCGGTCCTGCGGTGGTCACACGTCGGGGAGGTGAAACTCCAACAAAAAAAAAAAGCGCGTCCGTTGGGCAGTGTTGGATCAGATGTGGAAGCTCGCTCTGTGGAGACAGTGAACCATGTTGGCTCGTGTTGTTGCTCGTGAAGTGAGATCTTGCGCAGGTGGACCACCGTTCTCTGTTTAGAAATGGAAAAGGAACGCCTTTTTTCCTCACTTCAGCACTTGGACAGCTCCCGGCTCAGTTACGCGCAAGCGCAGGGCTAAAAAGTGGTGAACGTGAGTTGGTTTTCAAGCCCAAAAAAAAAAAAAAAAAAGGCGATTTACAGAAACAAATTCAAACCCGGTCTTCACTGTCTGGAAACGTCTACATTTATTTTCAAGGTTTTGACTGGTGAAACTCCAAGTGCGCGCAACGAAGCGTCAGCAGCTACTGCGTTTGAAATATTTACGTGTCTCCAGTGGTGTAATTAAGAACATTAAATTATAGGCCTGTTGATAACGAATCATTAGACTTTAATACACAAACACTTGAGTTCAATCAGCCCACGTCTCATTACTCTTATATGTTTAATTCTAACCATAACATGACCACAATTTACATCTCATTCTCAGAAATGAGGTTCTGCCTCATTAGGACCAGGCTTTGGACCTCATCTGGTCCTGAAAATGTCAGTGTTTATACCAGAAAAGATCCCAGTGAGGTAACAACAATGTGTATCAAAACACACACACAGTGGACACTGCACTGACTTCCATTCATTTGGGCAGTATAACCAAAGCCTAATCCTTTACCCTAACCTAATCACAATTCAAGTGGTTAGCCCTTAACTTAACCTGTTCCTCAGAAATGAGATTCTGTCTCATCAGGGCCATATTTTGGTCACCACGAGGTCTACTGGTCATGACAAGATCAGTGCGAATGCCAGAAAATGTCCTGAAGAGGTAACAAATACAAGCACACACATCTATGCACACACGCACACACGATCCTCTGATTGACGCTTTTACTCTGACATCATCCACTGGCTGTAATTTCACACAATATGTTTATTTCCTTTGTCCCCATCATTGTCTGTTTAGAGCAACACGCATCCTCATGGAGATATGGAAAGTGTAAACAAAGGACACACCACAGAGGAGCCGCTGGGAGAGTATTTGGTACACTGGTTGCCCTGGAAACAGATTTCTGAGGCACATCATTGGAAATGCTGAAAGGTTGGCCTCCCCGAGCGAGACGGAAAAGAGCTGACAGACAGACAGACAGAGTCACAGGCAGAGACAGCGGGAAATTTAGCAGAGACATGGCTGAAGCCCAAGGGTGCAGAGATAAAGGTTCAGGAGCCCCACCACACAGATTCACTCACTATTATTATATACATGTATGTAAGCTCCTACTATTGAGGAACTGGAACCAAGCGGTGTGTGTGTGTGTGTGTGGATGTGAGTGGGCTGTGAGGCTTCACAAACACAAGCATGAATGACTCATTCCATGCAAGTACACAGGCATGTGCTGTGGAGGAACCGGCTCAACTTAGTGAGGAAGGAAAGTATTTCATTCACCAACAAGCGAACCGCGAGCATCGCGTTGTGAGACTATAAGCTCAGTGCTTCACATGCCTCAGTAATGTGACGCGCCCTGGGCTGCATTTACACTTTTGTCTGACATTAGAGGTTCAGTTTCCAGATGATCTCGGCGTGTCACGACCCCCCAGGACGAGTCACAGACACTTTCCCCTTTTTCACTGCTGAGTGTCACATTCTGTCTTGGGATGGAATGACTTGCTCTGGAGTGTGGATTTAAAATTTGAGTTGACCAGTTCAATTCAAGTCTGATTTATTACAGATCAGCTTTAACAGTTCACATGCAGAAATACAAATATCTTGCATGGGCATGTCCTCATATGTTGAAGACTTTCCAGTGTTGGGGCAGGAGATCAGATTTTGACGATAGGATTCGATTTACAGTGGCTTCAGAGGGCTTGACACATGAACTGCACATGTCCATGTTGTGTTTTGTGTCATGGATAAAAGCTTATATTGTTCTGAAGTCTGTTCAATGAATACATTGCCTGCTGGTAAGAGTGAAAATTCTCTTTGCACTCAAGTCATTTATTAGCCAATCTCAGAGACACTTGGCTTGTCTGTGTAATGACAAGCAACCGGAGCTGCAATTGGCCATTAGTTTCCATAGGGAAAGTTTTCTGGCCAGGTGGGTCACATAATTAAACAAGAGCAAGTCAAATCTGTGTGTGTGTGTGTGCCATTAAGGGAGAGAGAGGGAGAGAGAGATGTAGCGACCGTCTCTGCCTGTGAAAGGAGGGAATAAAAGAGTGCAGTTCATTTGACAAGAGCTGTCTGTCGGTCTCATTTATCCAGTGGTTCTTATACAGCCATTAAAATTACAGGCTCTAGACAGGCAAAGGAGGTATTTTAATGCTGCCCACACACAACAAAGATTGGTTGCTGCTGCCTGTTATTCTGTGGGGAATTAATGGCTTTTATATCATCTGGTTTATTGTGTTGTCTAAAAGGATTTCCATGACAATTTATAACTTAAATATGAGATTTCCTCTACTGCAGTCCGTCAGTTGTAATGCCACATCTCACAATGACTTACAGAGCAGTTTAGAGCCCAGCATTTGCGCTGCCGTTGGTGCACAATACAGTCGAGCAGCGACCATTTGTAAGCTCTGTGTAGCTGTTGGCTGTCGTAATCGATCCCCCTCAATATAACTGAGGAGTTGTGAACCAGCTGGAGAAGTCACCTGGAAACTGAAAGCAGGCTCCAACGCCCTGATGCTCATGTGCACTGGACTGGAGACAATTGAGATGTGCCGAGTATCCATTGCTTTCCATCGATTCCTTGTATCTTTATCCCGCTTAATGACTTTCTCGGCCCATCATTCAACTCATGGAGCTGATCCGCGGCCTAGCAGGGATACAGAGGAAGCAACTTGTGGTGGCGGTGTTGAGCTGTTTGAGAACATTCCTGAGGAAGACTGCAAAGGATTTAATGAGTGCCTTCTTGAAGAAGAGGAAGGATAAGAAAAACAGACAACACAAACATCATAAGCTGGTGGATTTCAGGGCTTGGACGATATGTTTTTGTCACGATTTAATACTTGCAGATTCGATTTGCCTTGTCTTTATTCTAATTTCATAGTATATGCACTGTATGAGAGTTCAGTGACAACACATCATGGTTACGGCATATTTTGTACTGTAAAAATACTTGCACTAATAAAGAAAGGACTGTATAGAAAGTGTAATTTGACATAGATGCTCCTCACAGTTGAAGCGAAGGGAAAGAGAGTGGAGTGGTCTCCCGCCTCTTCAGGGAAACACGTCACAGCCGCGTTAGAATTCGGTGAGAATTCTCTGTTTGAGAAACAGAGTTGCTCGTTTTTGACTCCCCCTTAACACCGACACTTTTTGAGAAACAACTCTCTACACCAACACTGGGAAATTAACACCTTTGATTTGGCTGTGTATTGTATTCACTAGTTTCAGTCGTTCTAAATGAAACGACACATATCTTGAGACAGTAACCCATGAGTCATAATTCCAAAATGTCACATGTCAACGCTCATGTAGTGTCAGTCAGTCAGTCTGACATTTATTTAAACTGAATGGTACATAATATGTTGGCAGAAGGTTGTTTGTTTTTAAGTTAATGGCTACCTGCCCCTTTTTTGGCTTTGTCTACTCGGTGTTCACTGAACCAATGCTGCAAGAAAACAAAATAACATGAAGCTGAACATGAGCTAAAATGATAGCACATGTGTGAGACTTCAAATTAACATGCAAATGTAAGTAAAATGTCTTCAAATGTCAGATAACACTGATAAATAGAGTTTGAATTGGCAAATGTTACTGTTAACAGTTTCTGTTCATCAACCTAGTCAAAAACTGGAAATTCTGGAGGGGGTGAACCATATTTAAAAATGTCCCAAAATAATATTATTTTTTTTTACATTTAGACGATATGGTTTGAGAGCCATAGAGTGATTGAACAGTGTTAATGTCCATAGGTCATTTTACCCCCTTAGGCCAAGAGAAGACAGCAACTGCAGTCTTCACGAGGCTCATCTGTCCATCACAGCTTTCCTCCATCAGTGGGAGCACGCTGACAGCCACAGAGCCTTTCTCCATCACTGAGCACCGAAAACCCTCTGATCCCCAGTCTAGACCCCCCCCCCCCCCCCCCACACACACACACACACACATACACGCTCCATAGTCACTCTGTCTCCACACATTCAATCAATTCAATTCATCCGTACAGGATGTGTACGTTATATTGAACATGGGCGACCGTGTTCAGTATGTTAACCAATTGTTTCTCGAGTGAATCCATTGTGTGTTTCTCATCCACATCTGCATACCAGGATGTCTCCTCTGAGTTTCTGTGCAGTCACTCAGATCTTAAACTACACACACACACACATGCCTGCTCCATGTTGACACTGGCTCACAATTTATCTATTCCCAGCTTGCAGGCTTGTCTCACTGAGCGTTGTCACTGGAGTTGCGCAGCTGTCAAAGTGATGCAACAATAGATTGAAGATCGAATGAATTTTCAATTGCTTAACTGGCTTACATCAGTTTTTCTTTCAAGGGAGCCTGATGCATGTTATGGGACCAATTATGCACGAGGAGGACATTCATTGTATGAAATATTAATGTGTATTTAATGGTATTCCACATTAATGGGGAGATTCCCGTGGCAGGGGATACAGTCAAAAAGGTAGCTGCGTGGATGCCACGCAGATCTAGAAGACAAAAACAAGGACCGTTACGATGGTTGTCATCGAGTGGAGAGAGAGAGTGTGTGTGTGTGTGTCTGCAGCTATACAGTAAACGGCTGACTGTTTAAATTAAAGACATGATGTGCTTGCACAAACATGGCACCACAAAAGTGATTAGAGTGCAGCCTGTCAAACGGAGGAACACGTTAAAGATGACTGACTGTCACGTTTAAGGTGAATCCAGTTGTATGGAAGTAAGGGGGAAGCCGGTGCCTGTTTTTCTGTCCCGCAGTGAAGAAGTGAAGCTTTGCTGGCTGCGCAGTCGTGGGCAACACCTTTCTCTACATCACGCATCAGTAAACTCTGAGTGGACACTCATCATCGTGTTTGTTTGACTTAAAACAGTCACAGAGCACTTTTTCTTCCACTTATCCAGGACTGGGTCGCAGAGGCAGAAAGCTAAGCAGGGGTTCTCCTTTAATGGTCCAGTGTGTAAAGTTTAGGTGAAATTTTTGCCACAAATAGAGTATAAATTAATTTCCGTGTTGTTTTAATTGTGTGTACAATCACCTGAATGTACAGTATAAATTCCTGTTTTCATTTTCCACAGAATGAGCCTTTTGTATTTAAACTGTGAACACTTCTTCTATGGAGGTTTTAATGGAAAAACTAAACACCTTTTGCATTTTAATGATTATTGAAGGCTACCATACACGCTAAATCATACACACTGTAACTTTAAAACCCGGAAATGTTATGTCATAAACTGAACTATAGTTTCGAAACATGTCGAATTTTATGAATTGTTTTTATGTTTCATAGAAATTTAAAACAACTTTATCCTCCACATGAGGGTCACAGGTCACGAAAGGCGGGGTACACCCTGGACAGTTCGTCAGTCCATCACAGGGACACATATACTCTACGGTCAATTTAGAGTGTCCAATTTACCTAATCCCCAAATCTGCATGTCTTTGGACTGAAACCGGAGAACCCCGGAGAAAACCCATGCACACACAGGGGAGAACATGCAATTAATCATAAAACATTCATGAAAAGGGTGTTCAAATGGTTCTGTTAAATGTTTGTGTTTTTTTTTCCAAGAATTCAACTCCAAGTAGTCACCTTTGTTTGCAATGGTTCTCATTCATCTAGGTCATAGTTATCTTCAGCATCTGGACTGTGGTCACGTTGTTCTCAGTTTCAACTGTTCATCAGTTGATTGTAACTAAAGGTTAATGAATCATTAACTTAAATCTGACCCAACACTCATTATTCATTATTGATGGTTAACAACAACTGACTTTACAAAGTATAAATATTTTACTTAATAAGGTTGGAGTGACTGTCACATGGTCAGGGATAAAAGGATGTAACAATGGGCTTTGAACTTACCAACAGACAATACACCTTGGTTTATCAGAACATATCATTATGTAACATATTGTACTGTACACACAGTGTATAATACATTTGACATGAAAAGCTGTGGAGTGGTCACGTCGTCCAGTGATGAGAAACGGTCAGAGAAGATACCTGACAGCTTCCAGGTCTTTGGAACAACTCTGCTTTCATTAAGTCAATGCTTCACTCTGACCAGTCTGTGGTGTGGAATTAATAAGAGCCCTGCACTTCTCTTTCACATATTCCTGTCCATGAATCACAGTAACGTGGGAGCATCGCACAGTGTCCAATTACTTGAAACAATACTCTTTTAGTTCTGCTGCAAATGTTTCTTTTCAACTGCTACCCCCTCACAAAAAGAAGAAAAAAAAACACGATTTGACACGATTTAATCCCCTAAATCAAAAAGGAAATGAAATGAGATGAGAAATGGAAGAGTTAGATTGTAGAAAGAAAATGATATAGAGAATCTGACACAGTATTGTGTACTTTCGCTCATCTTTTGAAACTGAACTGACATTTATAATCTTCACTTTCAGGTGAATGTGTCAGTGTGGGATAAAGAGGACACTGTCCCAACTGGTTAGCAAATATTAACATAGTTAGCCTTTTTAATTCCTCTATTTCACTGCGCATGGATTGACACAAGGTCAACCTTCAATTCTGATTCTATTCTGCCAACAAAGGATTTCTGAAAGAGAAGGAAAGACCCCAAGAATAAATCAAAAGGTGGATCTATTTTGAATTTTTTTCACGATCAAATGACAGGACAAAGTCAGTATCCACAAGGTGACAAAGAAAAAGTACAATGCGGTAAAATAAACATCGTCACACACAATGACAGGACAATAGAAAATAATAATTATGATAATCATTGGCTCTAAAATGTGGTTCATCCAAACATTTTGACAAGCCAGTAGAAAATTATAGACACAGGGTTTGTTTTCATGTATGCATTTAAATCTCACTTTTTGTTTTAGTGTTAATCACTGTCATTGTCCCTCATATCTTTGCACTGCTTTCACTAGTCTGGCACCGTTATCACTTTGGAACCATTTTTAGAACACTGTGGGGCAGTAAACACAGTTTCCATGGAAACATCTCAGAGACACACATTGATAAGCGGATTGGAGCAGCTGTATTTTTCTGATGACGAATGGAACCTCAAAAGCTGGGAGGGCTTCAGCTGGGCGAAAAAACAATTAAACGCTGCCAATATATTTGAGGAGAGGGATCCACATAAGCGGAGGAATCTGGCTGATTTCTCATTATGTGGCAGATAACAAACGACTCTTATCAGGTTTGGCCAAACGCTTCCTCTCTGGCTCTGCCTGCCTGCCTCTGGCTCGGCTTCGGTGTCTGAGCGCAGCCTCGAATGGGCAACAATTCACAATTAGATTTGACTTTACAAATGGATATATTGATTAGGTGCAGCTGCTCTCATCAAGCTGAAGAGAAACTATCAGGAACCGTTTCATTTGGCGCCATGTCAATATCTTGAAACGGATGAAGAAGATGAGCGAGAAAGGTCGAGTTCTTTTTAGATAAAAATGAAGAACAAATTGGGTCACGGGTGATGCCAAACAGATTTCCCTCATATTTTCCTGATTTACCACTGAGCATGGAGCATTAGAATGACAACACTTTCCACACTCTTTTAACACGCTTCTGTAACTAAACGTTTTTAAAACAGATCAGACCCTTTTCAGGTAATGTATTACAATAGCTTGAAGTGGATCTGGGAAAACTGGACACCTATATTTAGTTTGTGTCCCAAGTCTCCCAGGGTTAGAGGCTGCTGAGACGCAGCTGTTGGAGGGACACGCACAGAAAGAACAACTTGGTCACAGAGCAACTGATGTTGTTGTGAAAGATGTTTTGCCTGACAGCAGCAGATTTCTCTTTTTGTGGCTTCTCTGCTCTTAAAAAAGGCTGCACAGGCACACAGAGGAGCACACTCTCCTAAAACAGCCCTTTTTTATCGACAAAGCAGTCTTCTATAAAGTACCTTAAAGGGATACTTGAGTAAAAGTACAAGTATCTGACCAGAAAATGACTTTGATAGAAGTTGAAGTCACTTTTTATAATATTACTTTTAAGTAAAGGTCTTAAAGTATATGAAATTTACTTTACAGAGCATTTCGGCTGCTTTTTCCCATTATGTTAAAATAGCATAGTTAGAGGAAATGTAGTGGAGTAAATGTAAAAGATGCTAGAGATACAAATAACAAAGTGAAGTACAGATACATGAATTTGGTACTTCACATATTCCATGTCAGCTGATTGACCGCAGCCCCCTCGTGTGGAGGATAACGTAGCATAAAATAAATGAACAGATACACACATTGATGCTTAAAATGAAAATGTTTATGGGTTACATTTGCAGATTATCTGGCCAAATAGTAGACTAAAGTTTCTGTGTTGTGTTGTTTTTGCTTTCTATAATCAACTCACTGAATAATTATTATCACTCTCTTCTTTAAAAGAAACCGTGGCTTTGTGTTGTTATGTTGTTTCACACCTCCAAACTGGAGACAAATGAAGACAATAAAATAACATCATTAATTGCCCTATGTTAAATATCAAAGCAGTAAAAATGATAAATTGTCATTATTTGTTTTGCATTAGAAGCAGTGATAAAGTCATCCATACACACGTCTCCTCAGTGAACATTTGTCATTGTGTTGCTGCATGGAGTTTGGATCAATGTGACTGTGAGGTTCGGTGATGAATTCTCTCCCAGGAGAAACACTGATGGCTGTGTTTTCTAATGAAACAGAGGCCTCCAGAGGAAATAATAACACTTTACTGACCTTTGTTGCTGAGTAGAGCCCACATTTGTTCCTTTCCCACGCGTGTATGGGGAGTTGTTTTTTTGTTTGTTTTTTTTGGAGAGCCTGTACTAAATTGTCACATCTGAAACAAAGACATTTTGGTCAAACTGGACCAGTCTGCCAGACACTGAAATTGGCTTCAGTGAAGCATTGATAAAATAATTGAAAGTGGTAATGGATCCCTGCTATTACTAGGTCAACAAGAGACAAGCTACCATTATGTCCACAATAAAAGACCACATTTCCTTGACAAAGACGAGCTGCAGGCAACGCATGCCCAGCAACATCAACATAAACTGCATGTTATTAATAAATCAGCGTACATATACATATGTATATATATATATATATATATATATATATATGTATACTGAACATCATTTTACGGTGTGCGTGTCAGTGTGATCATAAAGAGGAGGAAGAAGAAGAAGGTGTGCTTTCTCAAATAAAGGCTTTTCTGTGTCAGGCTGACACAAATGTGGCGGATTTCTCATCATAGCATCTGCCTCGTTTTCTTTTTTTCCTCTTTCCAAGCAGAGAACAAAGAACTGTGGCAAAATCCATTTAGCAAATGAATAATCTAACTACACGAGGAGCTCGCACTCTGCCGCAAATCAGTGTGAGCCTCTCAGATTGCTAATGGCGTCCCTGAGAACTGTATCCTGTTTGCTGACATACATTAAGAACTGAAACATCTCCATTTGGCGGTCACCAAACATGTGAAATAATCAAATATGAGAAGATGCACTTATGTCTATAATTAATATAGATGTTTAGTTAAGTTTAAGTAAGACACAGGAAGGGAAATCATGATTAGGATTAATGGTTGGTAATGTGTCTGCAAATGTATCAATTGTTTACTTCTAATCTAATACTGATGGTTATTCATTTACAGAATACTTCAATATATTGATTTTATGACAATATGTTTGTGGACTTTACAGCAGATCTTGTCTTTCTTTTGAATGTGCAAAGAGGCAAATTCCGTAAAATTAATAACATTTAAAGAAGGAACTATTACAATGATTAGAAAGGAACTGAACTCTTAGAACACAGAGCATTTCAGCTGCATGTTCCCATATGTTAAAACATACAGCATATACAGAGGCTATAAGAATGTGCCCTATAGAGTGTGTTATATCCTTTTTTTCAGCACAACCTTTAGGTAATCTGATGATTAGGAAAATTCATTTTCACCAACTATGTAAACACACCTGAGCAAAAGATACTCAAAATGTTTAAAATTGGATTGAATTTGTGACATTTGGAGACACGTCACAGTTCAAAGTTCACTTGGCTCGTTTTTATGAACAAAAAGAAAAGAAAAACGCTCTATTTTGTGACCCCTGCACAATTATTGCTACTTTATATCACTACTAATAATGCGACATATAATGAATCATAACTTTGACTCAACAATACATACAGGATTTCCATATAAGGAGTTGTGTATTATTCCCATGGCAGTTTACCATGGGTGCAGATCCGTGCCGTTTGCGCACTAAGGGTTAATAGATATTTATTCTATCAATAACTTTAAAAAACACCTGAAAAAAAACACTTGTGGTTAAAATGCTAAATAATACTAATAAAATGTCCAAAAACCTGTAAACACGACAGAATACTTAAATGTTATGTTATAGTTACATCTATTAAAACAATTGTAAACTAGCAAACCTAACAATTAAATTAATATAGCTGGAAAAATGAGCACAGTATCCTGGGAAAATGCTCTAAAATATTAGAATATGATAAAAATAATAAGAATAAAATGCTGCAAGCTTTTCACAATCCAATCATCAACTCATTGTTCCATGTTTTTTTTTGTTTTTTTTTTTAAATGTTACATGTTCAAAAAAGGACAGAGATGTAAAGTGCACACACACACACACACACACACACACACATACGTTCATACACACACAGCAGACATAAGGCTTTCATCCCAGACTCAGAAGAGTCAACAGGAGAGCAGCTGCTCGGAGGCGATACAATTCAAACATCATGAGTCGCCTGTCATCCAAGGAATTGATAATTTCCCTCAGGTAAACTCAAACTGCTTTTCATAATCTATCTGGTAACATAGCAGGAATCCTCCAGAGAAATTTGACTTTCAGCATTTGTGATAGGAAGAAAAAAAAATTACATTAAAAGCATTTATTAATTAATAAAAGCCTAATAAATTTCTGACAAAAGGACAAATAACCAGCTCTGTACAAGTGTGTGTGTACTTGTATTACTCACCTTGTCGAGACCAGTATTCCGTATGAGAAACAAAACCTGGTTCTAATGAGACAGAACCCCACATCTGACCAACTGGTTAAGTTCAGGGCCGGACAGTGGGTCGCACTGTTGCCTCACAATGAGAAGGTTGCTGGTTCGTGTCCCGGTCCAAGTCTTTCTGTGTGGAGTTTGCATGTTCACCGTGTGTGTGCGTTCCCTCTGACATGTCAAAAACATGCAGAGGTTAATTGGTCACTAAATCAGGGGTGTGGAAGGGAAATGACCTGGGTGCAAATGAGTGTCTAGCAGGGCCGGCCCAAACCCTTTATGGGGCACTAGGCTGAATTTAATTTGGGGCCCCCTTCCACCACCTCAGAGAAGCCAGTGCTTGACTATACTTGATACCATTTAAAATTGCATTAATTATAGTTGCGTTATATTTCAAGTAAAGGTGCTTGTTATGATATGGAATGATGTATTATAATCTCAAAAACAATAGAAATAAATCTAAAATTAAGTACTTACATAGTAACATTAAAACCATTAATTAAAACCAAAGAAGCTTAAATATAATGTATATCATTTGATGTTGAACGCTATAATTGCAACCATAACCACTAGATGGCAGCATGGTGTTTACTTACGCTGCCATCAGTTGACTGAGGCTCTAACAGTGTACATGTTCACATATGTTGTCCAACTAAAACAAACTCACACACCACGTGAGTGAGTTAGTGAAATTGTTATAAACAAAACAGGAAAACTTTTGCCTCTCACACTCAGATTTGATCTTGTCAAGTTATTTACTGTATCTCTGTCCCTGAATGGTTGGAAAATCCAGCATCAGTGTTCAGGCAACTACTCCAACTACTTACTCTGATCAGTACTTTGTTTCCATTTGCTTCCTCCATCAACATTAAAATGTTCCTCAGATTTTCCTGTGTATATTAACTAACCTCACTGAGTGAATTCTCCTGTTTACCCTAAGTATAATAAGAAATATAATAGGAAAAGAAAAACTGGAGTAATCAATGAAACTGTCTTGAGCAGCACACAGTCAGCGCTGGTCTGCATGTCCTCCCTGGAAAATGATGCATCCTGTGTAGCCAATACTTGCTGAGAAGAGTAACAGAGTTGCAATGACCCAATTATCTCTGGAGAGTGAGTCACGAGTGTGTGCATAGTTGCTCTTTGTTTTTCCATTACCAAAGTTAAAGTCTGTGTGGCGAGTTCTTCAAATCTGGCCACTCCCAACTTTTTTCGCTCCAAACAGCACCAGAAACGAGCAGCAGCCTTTTTTTTGTTACTGTTTATGGAAGTGGCAGATGTTAATGTTTCTTGGGGTCTGTTTTTCCTGTTACTCCACTGTAGATTCTGACCTTTTGTAGGATTTTAATGCTCAACTTTTGCACATGGGCTTGAGAAGATAGCTGGCTAGGATGTAACTTCCTGTTCAGTCCCCTGCTGTGTGTAAAGCTGCTCCGTGTCTGCCCTCTGCTCGGGGGCCTCAGCGGCGATAAATAACACGAGCCTGGTGCTGCTTATATGTTCATCACTCCCCTTGACCCGCCGTGGTCGGTCACCAGACTCACCACCACTTCACCGCTCTCTGTTTTGTCTCACGCTAATGCATCATGATATGATATGACGTCATGATTTTTATGTGAAAGTAATAAATGTGCCTTCTGTGAACACATTTAATAAGAGTTGGCGCCATCAAATATCCAGTGAAGGTAAAGGGTTAGTTTGGAAATAAACAGTTTCAGACACAAACACACTTTTGGTCTCTGTTGGGCATATGTTTTCAGCTCGTACGCAGGATATTTTTTTTATAGACAAATTGAATGGATAAAACTCTATTGACAGCCTTATTGCAGACAGTGGTAAACAACATATTCCCTCTGAAATGAAACATTATTTTCCACTTCTTCTCAAATGCTAAACCAGATGTTAATTCCAGACGAAGCCTCACATGTTGTTCACCCCCTCACTACATCGGGAACTGTTGTGGTCAAAGGGATCTAGTTTTACAGAGAAAATGCATATTTGCTGTATGTATTCAAATTCTGTTTTTTTTTTTTTTTGCTTATGTTTAAAAGTAGTGTTGCGTATTCTCTGGGTTTTCAGAAGAGTTGAGAATCTTTGAAGAGCAGCTAATCCCTGAGCATATCTTGACACACAGGTCATTGTTTTCTTACACAAGAAAGGTATTTGAAATCAATTAAATTATCTTGAGCACACAATCATTGCAGGGATGTACATCTGTGGGGGGGATGATATCCTTTGTGAAGTTTTGTAGGACTTTAAGAGTCTTTTGTTTGATTTTATCAGCCTTACAAACAGAAAGGTTTGTCATACAAGGCCTGACACATAGAAGAAGTCAAGTAACATGATTCAAACTTCACAATGAATATGTTTTACGCTGCCTCCCATTCACTGTGGCTGCCATTTTCTCTGATTTGTAATTAGACGTTTCATGGGATGACCTCACTTTGCCTCTATATTGCCTTCCATCAACATACATGCATTAGAAACAGTGAAATTACACTGACACATGTTCGGTGACTTTCCTCTTTCGTTCAAAAGAGTTCATCACAGATAGTGATAGTGTATCTGATGCTGTTATTCTAGTTTAAACTAATCAAATGCTCAATAAATCAAGACCCTGACAGTACAGGGCCTGATTCAGCTGGAATAGATTCACAGACTGTCTATATTATATTGACATTTACATACAAGTGTGTGTATTCATTTGACCGGTTAATTCCACTCGTGAAAAAATGTTCCTGAGGCGATCACGCCTCGTTGCATTGCTTTGTAAGTGATATGTGGTATAATATGTCAAATAAAGAGTCCATGTCTGATGTGTTTTGGGTTATCACGGTCCACCCCCTAAAAAACAGTTGCATGCCTGCTGTCTGCCAGCTGCTGTAGAGGCTGTAACAGCCAGTGCAGAGCTGGAATGTTCCCATGCAGATCCTCCATTCACATGCACGCCGACCAACTGCTCGTGCACGCTAACATAAACACAACAAATGCAAAGACTTTGTGCCACTTGTTGTATTATATGTCTCGTATATAAGATGCATTCTTAAAATAAATGTGTATATTCTGTGCTGTGGGTTTTCACCCATTAGGAAACTCTTTTACAAGACGCTGGATATTTGCAGTAGTGACAAAAAAAGTGTTTGTATATTTACAGATTTCCTGATCATCTGACAAAAAGAAAACCCTGACTTACTGACATTTACACTATCACAGCCTGAGAGGGAAACGAGTGCTGTTTATCAAAAGTAAAACAAAATTAGAAGTTGTATTACCAGTTATATATTTGTCTCTCTGAAGTTTTTTGTGTTGCCCTGTTTGGCCATGAAATGGCCCATTGACAATTGCCCACTTGGCCACCAGTGAAAAGACTGGGCTGGATCAGAAAGGAGCTCAGAACTCCTCGGGTACCGGATACCAGTGAACTGGACTAAAGATGACTGGCGTTGTGTTTGTAAAGGCCCACGTCTTTATGAAACTGTCAATTTTCCACAAAATGATTGTTTGCAGCCATGTTTAGTGTTAAGCTACAGTAACAACTGCATCTGTGGACATGTACCATTCATCTGGGTCAAGTGAGGATCAATCCCAGCTGACCATGTGTGACAGGACCTTGAAGGTTAGGGGCATGTTAGAGGGCCAACATAAAGAAACAATTTACAGTTTCCAGTTAACCATTAGCCTGACCTGTCCATGGTGTACCCCGCCTTTCAACCTACAGTATGTCAGCTGGGATTGGCACCAGCGCCCCCGTGACCCTCATAGAAGATGAGTGGGTGAGTGAGTGAGTGAGTGAGACAGGCCCTGGTTGAACTGGTTCAAACCAAGACCCTTCTTGCTGTGAAGCACCAGCGCTAACCATGTGCCTGCCACCGCTTGACATACTGTACGTGTAAAGATCAGATGGGGACTGGGGGTGTTTTGGGGAAAGATTATCATGTCAAGTTATTGTAGTTTTTATGCATTTTTGACCCGTTTTTATCTAGAGGACAGCAGAATTTAAGTTACACAAATGTATGCTGAAGCATCTGCAAATGAATTTCCGAGTTAATTGTTTTCCACAAAGTGAAACAAACATTTAAGGCAGATGTCTCAAACTTGTGGCCCATGGGCCACACGAGGCCCCAATTTCATGCGGCCCTGCCACTTAATGTCATTATAATGACTTATTATAGATTCATTTGTATCATACATTGTGTTTTATTGTAAACAACAATTTAATTCCAAAACAAACAAAAAAAATGTTGAATATTGATACAATTTGAAGCTCATATCGCCCACCCTTACTGGACAGTCCCCCCCCCCCCAAAAAAGTTGGACTATTTTCATCTGGTTTAGGCTCTTATTGGCTCCCCAGGTCCTTATAGTTTAAGACCCCTGATTTAATTCATGGATTTAAATACATGTATTTCATTTTATTTTATTTTATTTTATTTTATATCAGCATAAAAACAGTTGCAAAGGGTTAAAAGTCATGGTGGACTATCGTAGCCTACAGAAACACCCTTTGCCTCAGTTCCACGGTGTAATCTTGATTGCGGTCAGTTTATTTAACAAGATGTGAAGTGAAGAGTAAATCTCTCCTCTGTGCCCTGGAGGACTTTGGCTTCTGAAATTGCCCAGAAAGACTTGGGCTCGACTCAGCATGGAGCACGATAAGATTTCAAGTGACCAGTGAAACTTCCAGGCTCCGCGGTTCTCCTCCCATCAGTAATCCCCCTCCACGGTGACGTCACTGAGGCTGTCTCCAAAGGGGACGCAGCGTCGAGTGTTGGAGCAGCCAGGCGGCCAGTACGCATCCCAGGACGCAGCATCAGTGTATCCGGGGCTAAAAACTTTATCTTCTCTTCGCTAAGATTCGGACCGCGTTGGAAACGTATTCAGGAAGAAATGGGTACGTTTCACTCACAATTCCCCTCAAACATGCACTAAAGTGTCGCGCCTTCGAGGTGACAGCAGCGCACGCTTCGCAGTTGTGTTATTATTGTTGTTGTGGCTTCAGTGGTTCCAGGGCGCGCCGATGCCACTGGTTTCTACTTTTACTACTCCGCGCCGCAGAATCCGGGCCGTTTACGTGACCCGGTTTCCCGGGAATCAGCGTTGACCACCTGTGGAAAGCGATTAGTGAGATTAAGTGTGTCAGGATTCCTTCAGTCAACTGTGGCTCGAGGCTGCGGAGACTGTGTTTCAGTGCAGATCAGCTGGATGAATTCTCCTGTTCCTTCACTGCTGCTGTATGTCGGGCCTCAGTTTGCTGAACCAAACCTGATGTCATTCTGTTCTTTTGTACATTATTATTGGTCAGAAGTGATCGATTATGCTGCGGTTACTTTGTTGAGCTCTGCTTGAGCAAGTCACATTGTTTTTTTGGTTTCTATTGTGCGTGCACAGTTCATTTTAAATGTACTTATTTAAATTATTTTATTGTTTTTCTCCTTTTGAATGTTCATATTTTTTGGTTCTAATTTAATAGTGGCTGATTGTTGTTCGTCCAACCTCACTGTTCCCTAAATGAACTGCACAGTGTGTCTTGTGGGAAAGAGATGACTGTAAAAGGAAAACACCTACGAGTCAGACGCTGTGAATGTCATGCCACAGTTCTGTAATTGCTGAAGTTACTGTTCATTCCTTAAATCAGTCTCAGATCACGCACTGGAGGGGTGAGGTGCCCCTGACACGGGCGTGTGCTACAGTGCACGAACTATGATGAACTGTGAAGCAGAATATACACCAAGAACACCCAGCTTTCACTCCCAGCTTCTCTAACCCTTCGTTTGGCTCCACATCGAACAGTAAAAAAAACAAAAAAAAAAACAGACACAGAATCCCATTTTCACTCTCTGTGTTGGCTTTGTGCGACGATTGGGGGGCTTGTGTGTTGTTTGCCACGGTGCAGCTGAAGCCAGCGAGGAACCCAGTGTGAGAATGTGTATCTGTGCTCATTAATTTGCTCTGAAGTTCTCACAGAGGCGTCTTTGTGCTTCTAATTTGGAGCTGCTCCTTTGTGCGACTTCAGTGGCTCTTAATGTAGAGAGGGAAGTTCAGTGAATTCAGAGTGGATGCCATGTGAACTAATTCCCCACAGAACCCTTTTCACTTTCTCACAGAGGATATAAACTCTGGCAAAATGACCTTTGTGCATTGTCCACTTGCTGAAGCTCCCATTTTATATTCAAAGGTTCTCGACGGGTCTGTCAGGAGAGAGTAGCCTGACGCTGTGTATACGCAGACTCATTTGGGCACATGCGAGTTGCTATAAAGTCCACTTTTTGTTGAGTAAGAGCAAACGGATATATCTGTGTATAGCTGTGCTGTGATTCGCTGATTTGTCAAATACAGAAAACAGATCCTCTGCGTGTATGAAACAGTTTCAGTCCAAAATAAACAGGATGTCTTGAAGCCGCTTGTTCGCAGCGCTGCGAAAGTGAAGATGTCAGTCAGAGAGGCTACATGACTTACGTCTGATTTGATTTCATGGTGACCCTCACCCTCGCAGAGGGGCCACATGAGAGATTCCCCTCCGTCCTTGGGGTGAACAATATAACAGCGGACAGGCCTGTGCTGAGGATGTGGGAGGGTGATTTGGCCTCAGTCCACTGAGCTCAGTTCAGAGGTCGACGGCGAGTCATTTTGATACAAATATCTTGTTAGGCTCGGTGTTCGTCCATGTGATAATTACCCAACACGCGGCACTTGGCTGCAGTGAGGCTCCTCACACTCAAATATTGCACTATTTTCACTCTGTCTACCCTCTGACAGCAGGTGTTCAGCCATTTAACACTCTCCTTGTCCTTCCACTCCTCTCCATAGCCAAAAATATCACTTTATCTCACTATATCATATTGTCACACCTGTATCAGGACATGTATCATATCAAGCAGATTCTTGCCAATACACAGCCCCACGGTGTGGTTTCACTTCAGCTTCAGATGTTGAAAAAGTGTCGGCCCGAAGATGTTCTGTCTTATGATTGTGCTCATTTCATTAAGAAAAAGAAGCGTGACTTGTACTGCAAAAGAAAGTGTTCCATCTCTTCCTTGCAGCAGTTTTGCGTCCTTGGCGAACAAACACGTCACTTGTTGTTTTCGCGGAGTTTCTTGGAAGTGTTTAAGACTGGATTTGGAAAAACAGTTTAGATGTTCCCAGATTAATTGTCTTTGCAATCATTTTTTTTTTTTTATAAATATAATTTAATTATGTGCTTAGAGAATCCAAAGCCATCTTATGACAGGAGCTGTAGCTGATCAATTATGGACATAACTGTGAACAACTTCTGTTCTACTTGGAGCCAAATCCTGACTGGAAAAAAAGAGGGGAAGATTGTTTCCTCATATTAACTTCTGCATTTTGTTGCGCAAAGAAAAGGTCAAAGCGGCCGGATACGAACCAGATCCAAATGTCACATCATTGTCTTTGAGTAAGTCGGGGGGGAAAAAAGAGAGTTAATCACAGCTGACAAATAAACGTAAATAAACTTGCTGGAGTTCAGCGACTCAGCTGTTATTGACCTCATGCACAGGCGTGAAAGTGAGAGTTTCATAATCGTACTGATGACTGCATTACAGAATATGATCAACTCTGTTCCTCAGCGATCCACACACACACACACACACACACACAAGTCTTTCATAATGACTTACATGTGTGTGTGGGACATGTCTCCAAGGTGTCAGCTGTTTTGTGCTCTTTAAACGATGTGCATTCCCTCCGTCTTTTGAGTAAGGATGTCTGTGAAGTGTCTGATTATTAAGTCCACGCATCAGCAGCGATAACTGTCCCAGACACATGCAGTGGACAGTTTGTGCTGTGACCTTTCACCCCGAGTGTGAGGAGGAGAGGAAAGGCTGCTAACGCTGAGCCGGCAGCGGTGTGTGTTTCTCTGCTTTTGCAATCGACAGCTCGTCAACTGTTGGCAAAGCAATAACAGAGATAAGTGGGAGATTTCCACCCGTTCTGCATTTTTAACTTGGTTCATGTGATATTGGTGGTTATCTGCACATGCTTGTGCTCCTCAGGGTGCTTTCATACCAAGCTTGTTGCGCAAACCGTGGGACATTTCTCCCCTAGATCAGTTCTAGTGGGCTTGTGTGAACAGAGCAGTCGCACGCTGTTCCGGCACAAATCAACCTGGGCTGAGCCCGCCTAGAGAGGGTGGTCTCAGCTTCGTTGCAATTGCTCCATGGAGCTGTTTGTATGCAGTGTGTACACAATTTACAATTTACAAGTAGTATTCAGCTGCATTTACCCACGAACCAGTACGACCAAGAGCTTGAAAACGATGAAAAGAGTTTAAGCTTATAAATGAACTGTATAACTATGCTGCTTATAGTGTACCTGATGCTTCTCTGGAATATAAATTGCCCGGTGAATAAGTTATTATGTTCCTCCAGCACACGTCTTCTCCTTCAGAGGATGCAGCAACACTGGTATGTCACGATCCAGCTGAGGGCATGTCGAGTCTATACTGCAGTGTGTAAATGAGTCGAACTAAGGTTGAGTGCAGCATTCTAACATATTACTCCCTGAATCATAACGAAGTAAAGAGAGAGATGTGGAGAAAGACACTCCAGTTGAGCCTCCAGTTAACCTAACCTTAAACTGCATGTGTGAAGTCACACACACATTTGTGCTTCATTCATAGTGAGGATTCTCATAGCCCGTTACCCTAACCCTAACCCATACCCTTTACCTAACTTAACCTAAACCCAATTCTAACACTAACCAGGTTTTATCCCCCCAACAGCCCTTTAAAGATGTGAGGACCAGCCAAAATGTCCTCACTTTCCCAAAATGTCTTCACTCCATATGGTTTATACAGTATAATTATACACAATTATACACAAATTGTGCAGCTCTAATTTCCTGTCATATGTGAATAGTTTTTCTCTGTATGATGGTGAACTGTCCGGAGTGTACCACCTCTGCCTCTTTTCCCAATGTCAGATTGGCTCCAGCTCCTCCTGTGACATTTGAAGGTCAAGTCATGGTTGTGGATTGATGAATCTTTAGTAATTATTTACACAGTAGATTAGGGTCATACACTACTTTTTGAAACTTTACAGATCAAGAAAGGAGAGAAGATGCCGTGTGTAACACGTAAACTATTTACATAAACCATTTAATTCTATTTGTGTGTTGCATCCTTCATCTGAAAATGACTTCTGTCAAGCAATACTATCAGAACTGTCGGCTGGGTGTTTGTGTGGACACAACGGCAGCACAGGGGTAGAAGTCACTTCTGTCTGTCGTGAGGCAGAATGAATCACAGAGAGTCATGTGGAGCTGATCACTTAACCAGCATTGTGCGCACTCATTTCACAACAATGTAACAAGCATTTGTTTACATATAAAAGTTATGCACAACAGTTTTCAACAGTCAAGATTCCATTCATCTCCTTGCAACCTTGTTCCCTCTGGACTTCCCCTCTCCTCTCTAATCACCACTGATTTCCTCTGCCCCTCCAGCATGTTTATTGGCTGTCACTTTTACTTAAAGTCTTAAATAAATTGGGATATGCAAACCGGTCCATGGGTGACTTTGTGGACGTGCGTTCGCGTGTGCAAGTCCGCCACACTGCCACATGCTAGAAAAAGGACATCATTTAAATATCTGAAAATACTCGCCAAATGTAAAAGAGCCAAGCATCTCAGTTATGCAGAGGCAGCTGAACTCTGGGGTTATATGAAATATGCCAGAGATACAATCTGTCCTTTATCTTATCTGCAAGACTTCAGGAAAACACCCATGACTATCGTGGTTAAACTGTCAAATATATGCATAATAAGGCCTGATATTGAATCTTTTACAATCTTGGCATCAGTATGTAGCGTATGGGGTGTAGAGGTGATATTTACCACAGGAACTGCAATCTGTAGCAGAGCTTTGTTCACAGTCAGATGACTGTTCTAGAAAGCCTGTGTGGAATAATGGGTTGGGGGGAAAACCAAAGAGTCTCAGGCAGCAGCTGACAAACAATTAACCATCTCATTCAACAGTTCTCCAGCCCCACTGCAGGGTTTTCTCTATTAAACGCCTCTATAGCCCTGTGCATGACTGGATCCACTGTGGCATCAAAGACAGCGTCAAGTTGAAGAATTTCTAATGACATTTCAGTCAAATTTTTATAGTTTATATAAATCTGGTCCAGATTATACTCTTGTACTCTATAATATATTTTACAGTAATCTGAGATTCGACTATGTGCAAGAACAAGGCTCGTGGTTGGTCACAGTCTGACAGTCTGATGAAGAAAGGCCGTGACAAAAGACTCTTGATATCACATGATTCGCTGATTACGTGGTCAGTACTGTTTTCCCAGCAAAGCCTATTTTCTTTCATGATTTATTTTCATGTAGGAACTTGTGTGAGGTGTGAGCGTCTGCAGCATGTGTCGCCATCTTGTCTTCCTGTGGAGGATCACACTGGAAAGAGTATTTATATTATGTCAAATAAATCAAATCAAAAATAGATGGAAATAAATGCACTTGGGCTGCAGCTAACGATTGTTTGCATAATCAATTTATGTGTCCATTACGTTCTCGATTCATCTAGAAATGTCTTGTTCTCAAAATGTTTTGTTATATGGAGCAAAGAAACCAGAACATATTAACATTTAAGAAGCTGGTAAATCAGAAAAAAATACTGAAATAATGCTCAAACTGATTAATTGATTATAAAAGAGTTATCGATTATTATTAATTTAGTAATTTAGTAATTCTTTCAGCCCTAATATGCACATATAAAGAGCATTGATGGTTTTAAAATATAATTTACATATAAAGAGCATTGATACAAAGTAAATTTGAAGGAGTGCACTGGAGAAACTGTGGAAATGACAGAAAGAGTGGGCAAGATGAGGAATATGTCGACTGATGAGGAAACCACAACAATTCTCCACTTAGTGCAAGAAGCAAATAATTATGAAATTATTGATTTACAATGCCAATTATTGCATTTAGCAAATCTAACTTACATTTTTTTTCTAACACTATGAAACTGAACAAATATGACGTTCTATCTAATTGCTTGAAGACAAGTAGGTTATATTTAGACAAATTTGGTTGATCAAAAAGTGTCTCAGCCTGTTGTGGTCAGGCAGATAAATCCAGTCCAATCCAACTTTATGTATAAAGCACAGTGGTCCAAAGTGCTGTGCACAGACATGACAAATAAAAATGTAAAAGACAACATCTCAAACTGCGTTAAAAGCCAAAGAGAAAAAAAAACGTGTTTTAAGAGAGGACTTAAAATCAGGAAGTGAGTCAGTCTGCCTGATGTGCAAAGGCAACTTATTCCATAGTTTCGGGGGAAGCGACTGAAAATGTATGGTCACCAAAGAGTTTCCTCTTTGTCTTAGGGACGACTAACAGTGACTGATCTGCCGACCTGTGCAACCGGCAGGTCGGACAGATACTGTGGGCAAAGACCAAGAAGACATAGAATTTTAAAATCAATCCGGAAACAAGTGCTGCTAAAACTGGAGTAATGTGCTTTGGATGCTACTTGTCCCCCCACATCACATCAGCTTCACTTAGGCTGTCACATCTTATGTCAGAAACTTATCAAGAAAGCTAAATCCAGATTCCAGACCAACAAATGTCCACAACTGACTCTTAGTAAACAAGAGAAGGCTACAGTAATGTATGTGTACCAGTGAAAATGGCTGACAAACACTTTAGCTATGAAAGAAGAAGTAGGAGGAGGAGAAGTGAGAAGAAATTAAAGGCACCCCAGCTAATTCCCCTCTAAGATTATCTGTGAGGAGTGAAATCAGAATGCATTAGTCTGCTTTTCAACTGTGAGAGTCTGTAGGATTGAGCGTTTGGCCGTGTGCCCAACTGAATGTATTCAACCCTCCACAGATAGGTCTTTGTGCTCAGCGCTTTTACGCAGCTGCTAAACAACCGTAAGACAAAAGCATCTGGGGTACCCCAGCAGACCAATGAGAAATGTTCACCATATGAAGAACTGTGCCAGAAGCCATTTGGATGCAGCCAAATGCTACGCTTGGGATCAATTAAGCAGGAATTTCAATGAATAGTCATGTAACCCTTGACTTTTCTAAAATTCCGCTTGATTTCTATCATTTCTGTGCGATAATACCGCCGCACGACAAAGCTTGTGTCGATTTCATCACGGCTTGTTTTGTCGCTTTTATCTCAGATGAGGAAGATGCACATGACTGTTGTTTTTGTTTGTTCATGTTGCTTCGCGGTGCCACATGTGACACAGTGAAACCGGAGTTAGAGGCCACTCGGAGACAGTTTTCTCTCCTGCTATGAATCATTTTCCTGCCAAAGCAGAACGATTTTCCAAGTGACAGTTTTCATTCTTGGTGTATTATCCTCCAGAGAAGAGCCTGATAGGAAAGGAAGAGGCGCTTGTGCCAAGCAGATGAAAATCTGCAATGGCTGAGCTTTTATAAAGTGACAGCTGAACCCCATGGCTGAGAATGAGACTGTTAGCGCTTCAAAGACAGGCTGTTTGGAGGGATTAAAGAAGATAGATTTCAATTCTTACTAAAAAGCTGAAAACAGGAATTAAAGAGAAACTGCAATCGTTTTACATTTAATACCCTAAACCCACAAAAAATGAATCTTTATTTTATAGTGTGATGCTTTTACCATTTGCACATGTTTTTTAGGGAACTTTTTAAGAGAAACAGCAAAGACACACTCGGGAGGATAGGAAATCTTAGATGTTTATGTCTGCAAAACAGCTTGACACCATGACAGTGTATAACCACACATATACCACAAGAGAGATCAGTGAGCTGTAATAATAATAATACAGCTCCACCGCTGAGTGTTCTCATAAGTCATCTTAGCTTTTGACCTCCACACTATGGGAAAATGCTATTGTAACAATAGAGGGGCCACAGCGGAACGTATAGAAGTGATACTGTGACCGTCGAGCATCTGGAACATACGGAGCACTACACGCTACAAATGTGTGTGTTTAGAGAGAGGGAGTGTGTAAGAAAGTGTGTGTAGAAGGTTCAAGTTTACATTTTAAGGCAGTCCTCAGTTTCTGTACATTGCCATTTGCTTGCTGTTGCAGTGCATGTTAAAAAAAAACCCATGTACATTTAAACTCACAGTAGCTTTTTATCATTTCAAAGAAATACATTTAAGCTATGATGTAATTCATGTTTCTTGCTCATTTGTTTATTCACTCACAGCTTAACTAATTTTTTCAGTAACGACAGTGTGTGTAGGGTGGCAAATATTCACATTAATTCCTATAAAGTCCCATGGAAAGTTTCCAATTTGGATTATTTCCCAAATTCCCTAACTAAAGTTCCCAATCCCGTGGACAGTTTCTGGAAAGTTTAAAGAAAGAGTAAATATTTAGACACTGAGAACGGTGGAAAAGCGGCCTCACTTGAGATTACGGTTTCCACTTTGCACAGTACTGCTGTTGGTGGACCACTCTTAAGGGCTTAAAGTAATAATGTAATGGATTGACCTATTTTTGCAGAGGTCGCACAGGTTAGAATATACAGTATACCAACCCACGGGAAAGAGAATAGCCTCTTGTCATGTACTGTATTTGCTTACTTGTTAACACTTAAAGCTGCAGCGTGAGATTTGTTGCAATGTCTCATTATTTGTGTGCCGTGTCCTTCATCTGAAAATGGCCTATGTCAAGCAATGCTCTCAGACCTGACTGAGGGAGCGCTTGTGTTTATAGTGCAGCAGTGCAGGAGTGGGCGGGGACAAGAAGCACTTAGAATGACTTAGAATTAACATCTGAAACGTTTAGATTCTTTGTGTTTTCAGTCATACTGTTGCACCTGTATTGCTTTATTAGCATAAATACGTCTATACTGAGAAACCTGGAGAGAGTCAGCATCCTATGAACTCATTTGACGATGGTTTGAATCTAATAGACTTTTTGTAGGGATGAAAGTGTCAGGTTCAGGTTACAAACAACGCTGTCCTTCCAGTATCCAGCCCCAGGACACATGGCTTTGAGGCACAGGGAGCAGCCCCATGTAGAAGCATTAAGATGATCTGTGTGTTGGCTTCTCTGTTGTCATAGTGTCAGCAATGAATCCTGACACGGTGGGGTCTGACAGACAGACTGACTGACTGACTGGTCTGGATGAGTATCACCGACTGGGACTAATGAAGGAAAAAGTGCTGGAGGGTTTGAAATGGTTAGATTTTGGGGTCAGAGGTGAGAGGTTAGCTGTGTGAGGCAGAGAACAATAGGGCTGGCGGGAGCAGCGCAGAGAAAGCGATCCCAGCAGCTGGGGGAGACACGGGGGAGGGTGGGGAGCTGTTCATGGGAAGTAACCCCAAGATTAGCTGGAGAGTCTCGTCTGCTGTCTCCATGTCGCTGTGCTTCATTATGACTCTATTGTGTGTGTGTGTGTGTGTGTGTGTGAGAGTGCAAGTGATTGTGTTCACATGCCTATGCTCTGTGCAACAAGTAGGCTATGAAAGACTGTTTCCAATCCTCCTCCTCCTCCTCCTCCTCCTCCTCCTCCTCACCATTGCAGCAGCTGTAGTGTGAGAGTCAGAGAATGTGATTTGTGGAGGTCCGTGTAAGAGGAACAAAGTGTGTGACAGCAAATGTGAAAAATCAGATGTTTTCACTTTCTTTATCTGCCTCCCGACGCAACTTCCCATTCCACATGTTCCCCTCATAAATAAAGCATTAAATTGCATTTGTTTCACAATGCAGCGTTCTAAAAATTCCCTCTATTTCAAAAGACAATTTCCATTTCTTTGTACCAGCTCTTTCAGGTTTGACATTATTATTAGCGTAATAATGAACCCTAACAGCCACATTTCCATAACATTTCAATTTAATTGTTACAGTATAAGATGAAACAAACAAACACACTGCTGCTTTGTCATTTAACACACACAAGACAACTCAGTTGTCTTTGTTCTCTGCAGCTAAATATAGCAAATGCTTATGTTGATGGTTTGGTTTTGTATTTAAGGGATTAACCTCATTAAGGCAAGTCGCGCGCTGTTAATTGGTTGAGATAAAGAGACATAAAGGTATACTAATCCAATTAGAGGAACTATGACTATATTTACATGTGCCGTACACTTTTGAGATCAAAAACAATATTGGACATTCATGAATAAGTGTTTGTCATGTCCTTTTTAAAATGCAGTTTGTGTTGTTTTTACTGCTTATTTCAAGTTTTATGAATCACAGACATTCGTGACCAGCCTCAAAGATGTCCATTAGATGTCAGTATTTCTTACACACTGGACCAGTGTGTAAGAAACACTGACATCTAATGGTGAGAATGCAGAGTGCAACTAAAGGACTCCTCACCCTTCCCTTTCTCAGGTTACTATGGTGGCCTTCGCATACTAGAGAGGATTTAAACACTTTCACAACTCACTCCTCTGTTCCACTGTCCTTGTTTCTCTCTGCTGGTTCCTGCTTCTTCTTTGTTGGCTTATGCACCTGAATTATGTTATTCTTTGTTTGTGTAGCATACAAACCAAATGCAAACTGCATGTCCGTTTGGGCTGCTGTACCAATATGGTGGCATAAGATGGTGGCCCCAGTAAAGCAAGGCCCCTTGTCCAAAGCACATATAAAAAGGCTTTGAGTCTGTACGTACTCCGCATGGCTGCGAGAAAAGAATGACGTCATTATTTTCCCATGTCCGACAACTATTGTGTGATTGGCCAGTAATTTTAAGTGGTCGTGGTTAATGCGGAAATGTTGTCATTCCCTCTGAGGACTCCCCAGGAGTTCTGCACTTGAGTTTCTCGCGAAGTATGAAATGTCCTGGCTAGAACTGACTTTGTTCTTGTTCTTGCCACCTCGAGAAGAAGAAGAAGAAGAACACATTTCTCTGTTCTTGCAGAGTGTGTCCAGACCTTTGAAGCGATCATAGACTCATATACACTTAAATAAACTTACATACTGGGTAGTTTATTCGATTCCTGCCAGTAACCCCCCCTAAATGTTACACACTGGACCTTTTAATGTGTGTTTTTCTTTCCTGGATTTAGGTTTGTCACTTACTGTTTGGTTGCTTGTAAAATATTTTTTAAAACAGCTGAATAACACCCCAAAGTGTATTTCTATAGCCCTCTTTTTTTTTCCACAGGCGCCCATTTATGGGTATTTTCATTATTCTTGGCCAAGTGTTATCACAGTAGAAATGAGGTTATTATGTAGCATTATTCTAACTGGATAATTGCGTTATAATGGAGGTGTTTGTTTGCTCTACCTGCCTGATTCACTGGCTCCATAATGTGAGATCACAATGACAGCAAAAGCATTAGAATATTTTTTGAAGACCAAAACAAAACCGCTATTATGCAAAAAAAAACAAAAAACTTTACTTCTTTGTAAAATGGCAGAAGTTCATAGCCTGAATGTGGGGTTACAAAATATAAAGAAAGACTTCTGTCTCCCTCCCTTTGTCTGCACAACTCTTTTGCAGGTTTCAGTTTCAGTTTACCTGGCAGTGATTTTATTTATTGACTCCAAGTTGAAATTTCGGAGACTCGTTCCAAGCGACGGCGTTCTGCGCAGCCAAACCATTGTGGCTCTTTCCAACTTACTATAAGCAAAGGAGCCACGGTAATATGAAGCATCTGTGGCTCTTGCTCTCCCTTCAACACACCCAGGCCAAAACCACAGTGGCTGTGGAGGTGCCAGAGAGTCAGGGACGTGAAGTCATTTCTAGAGGAAAAACATGGCTGCCAGCATCGCCAAGTGAGTGTCGCGCTGTTTCCAGACCTGACACGTTAGTAACACAGACATGCAATTAGAGAAGTGCTGAGTCGGATACGCTCGGCATTGTTTGGGCAAACACTTATAATTACAGTGGAGGCACACACACACAAAAAAAATCTACGTGGAAATTATATTACGCAAGAACTGCCAAGAAACAAAGTATGTCTCCGTTAATAATGGTTGAAATTGAGGAGAGGTTGGATTTCCACCATGCGCTGCAAGAAGAATGTGTACGTGAGGGTCTTTTCCTCTTGTGGTAAAGTTCTCCAACAGGAAGAGCAATGTGATGCACCATATACTGGGGTTGGGGTTTGATTTTTTGATGTTGAGTCATCCTGGGCTCATCAAATCCTCAAATGTAATATCTGAACTCTCAGCTCACTCAATCAACAATAAGTCTATCCTCTGTGGGGAACTGCACACATGAAAAAAACACTTCTTCAAATTTGGCACAAATTCAGTTCAGTTGCACTCAATAATGAGTTTTAGTTTAGTTAGAGATTTTAGTGCTCAAAGAGCATAACTTTGGGCATAACTGACAAATATTTAACATTAGCTGACACATCACAAAGGCACAGAAGGCAATATCAGTTTATAATCACAAACTTTTCATAACTGATTATTCCTTGTTTTTTTTTTTTAAATAATAATAATTAAAACAAGCTCTATGATTTTTCTTGATTGTTCTTGGACTGTGGGAGGAAACCAGAGTAGCTGGCGAAAACCCACACACATCTTTTTTTCCGACTGGGTCGTCGACGCGGGTCTTAAGGCAACAGTGCTAACCGCTACACCGCCGTTTGGCTCGTTCCTTGGAGCCATATTTTCCTTATTTACAGCTTTGTGACAGAGCCAACAGGGAACCATAAGGCTCATTATGGCCCACTGTGGTTTTCCCTTTCTTACTGTCACATGTCTTGCCACAGTGAGTGATTGACATTAAGCATATTAATATTTTCATTGCAGACCAAGAATTAATTTACTTATGTGTTGAACTCATAGGATGATATGATGCATACGTTATTCGGCATAAGTCGTACATGGATTTGGTAAAGCTCTTGTTCTGCTGTAGACCCACAGCAGAGGAAAGTGGGTCAGCAAACAAATGAATGGATCTGTGTAATGGCTTAGTAGTGCTGTGCTTTAGTAGACCAATCAATGACCAAATTTAAGCACTCTAACCATGAGAACATACAGAGGACATTGACCTACAGAGGACCTGCACTCAAATTTAGGTCAGTGGTGCCACCACACTCACTGGAACGATGTTGACTGCAAGTCTTCACTCTCACAACACTGTTAAAAACAGTAACGGGAATGTTGTGGCATGTTATACAATTGCAGCAAAAATATTCTGGGATTATTTTGACTATCTATTTGCCTCTCTTTTACACATACTCATACCTCGCATGGGCCACTCCACACACATCTGTAAGCTTTCAGTTCTCCTCCGGTGTAGTGAGCCTGCTTTCTCAGACTGATGTCAGTGTTTCAAGTGGCGCTTACGTCTGGACACAGACTGAACTCCCTGAGAAAACCTTCCTCAGTGTGAGCCAAGCTGTGCGCAGGTCCTCACGGGTGACTGAACACTGAGGAGCCCTCAGGGCCCCAAGTCTCTCCGTACAAATGGGTTGACCCACAATGAAGCCCCCCGTCTCCATTTGTATGAGCTTCATCATCATTCAGATTGTGTCCTCAAGTAGGGGCGTGGCGCTGTCTCGCACTGTAGCTGAGAAAGCGGCGCTCGGGCCTTTCCTCCTACTTTCACATGGTTATTCCCACAGCCACTCTTAGCTTGTCACAGTGTTGGTGACACTGGCATGGTGGTGTCGCAGTCTAATTAGGCCCTTTCTCTTCACAAGTCTGAACATGCCTGTCTTCTCATTCATCTCGTACTGCTTCACATATTATGCCTGTCATTAAATTTGCATCACAATCAGTCAAATGACTACTATATAACTATATATATATATATACACGATGTGAAATATGGTCACGTGGACAAACTCACACCCATTACGTCACAAAACAGTCAGATGTTTAAAAGTCAACAGCAAGTGAACTGTAAATGCTGACGACTGAATTGTGCAGCATTAGTAGCATCTTATTAATTATTTGTAAGCCTATCACATCATTGAATCAATAATATACAACTACGGTAAGTCCATACTGTAGTGCATCACTTTAAAATATGAACTTTAAACGATGCTGATCGAGCCTGTCGGCTCCACACGAGTGGACCTGGTCACAGATGCAGAATAGGAATCATGTGACCAATGTTACCAAAGACAAACAGTGACAGAATAATAATAACACCAACAAAATCACCAAAGCTTAAGCTTTTTCTGTATGTTTGAGAACTGTTTGCTTGATCTGTACAGAATCAAACAGGTGCTACTTGCATTAGCTGACTGACATCAGCTGGTTAATAGACTTCACTATCAGCATCTGAACTGTGATGTCAAATCATGTCCATGCAGTTGAACTGTGCAGCCTGACCATTTGTCACATTGACATCGTCACACGCCTCCTATTGTGTTAAGACTCTCATATTGCTAATTCTTTAACTAAGATTGTATTTATACTGCGATCAGATTGTTTTGTTTACGTATGCCTTTGTCTCACTGGGCTTTCCTTGCGTGTCTTTATGTGAAACACATGTTGAGGCCAAGGTGAAGGATATAAATACTGTACTCTTTGGCATCACAAATGAAATTGTGTTCATGGTTTGCCTTTGGGGAGAGATCCCGGTTTTTGTTTTTCTACAGTTGTCTGAAAGGATCTGACCACGCCTGATGCACAATGTTTCTCACAAAACTTCAAATAGAACACTTGTGACTTCTACCATGTGTAGTTATGAAAAAAAAAAGACAAAAGCAACTGAGCGGCCTGGAGACTTTTACTCTGATTTCATGCTGAAGCTGTTTTTATGACGCCTGATACATAAAACATAGTCAGTGTAGAGTCGTAGATGCAGAGAGAGACAAGGATTCTCCACATTCCATGTGTTGTCCATGATGCCAGAATGTACTGAAGTAACAGTTCAAATGTAAACAACTTAAATCTCTGTAATTCTTTCCCTCTTTTGCGTTTTATAGAGGAGGGGGGGGGGCTCTTGAAAGGGCCCCCCCAGATGCTTGTGTTTGCCTCTGGTCAAACATCAAACATCTTTTTCTGTCCATATACACTCATGTATCACTACATAGTCTTTACACACACACACACTTGAGTGTGCTGCATTTAGTTCTGTTTTACAGCCTCTCATCGCAAGCACAGCTTCCTCTGACTCTGCTGCATTTCTCTCATGCGAAGTGTTCAAAGAGCTATCTCCTCCTCAGTGTCGCGGCTCTGTTTCGCACATTTTCACGAGGATGATGTCAGTTCGCCCCGGTGTTTTACGGGCCTGGCGGTGAAAACGCTTTCAGATGAGTGCAGCATTTGTTGTTGTGGGATCCCCGCTAAGTTCACTTCCCTGACCCCTAAGGCTCCCCCTCCCCTGCTGATCCCGCTCCTCTCTGAGGTCTGGTATCCGTGAGAAGCCCCCTCTTCATTGCCACTCCAGCAACCGCCCCCCCCCCCCCCTCCCCCCCCCTCACTTCACCACTGAAAGGCCGTCCTCTCATTAGCATGCCCCTGGGGCTCCTCAGCCTGCTGTTGCCAAACAAACTCAGCCAAGATTTTCGTCCTCATCTCCCTCTCGCTGTCTGTTCCTCCGGCCATCGCTTGCCATCCATCTCCCCCATGTCTCTGTTATACTGAACAAATAGTTTCTCACTACATCATCCTCTTTGTTTTTGTTGTACTCTCTCTCTCTCTCTTTCGTTCTTCCATTTGTTATCACCTCCTTCACCCGTCTCAAATTTCATCGCGTGTCTCCCCTTCACCTCCTCCCTGGACATCTCTCGTTCATTCGTACATATTTCCGCTGTTGTTTACGTCAGCCCAGAGGACACACATCCATTTTCCCCCGGTTTAGGAAATGTTGATCTGCCTCCCTCTCCTCTTCCTGTGTCGTTTTATGTGTGTGTTAAAAGCCACCAGATGGAGGAAAGACAGCGGTCAAAGTTTGCTAATGTATGCTGAAGGAGCAGAGGCCATATGGTGCAAATCAAAAGATGAAGGGCTCAGCCATGGTCAACACACACACACACACACACACTTAATTGTGTTCCTATAGTAGGAATCACTACTCTCCTGTCCACAATCCACTTTCTCCACATTGATATTCATGGTACAATGAGAAAAAAAAGTGCACATTTATTTGAGTCAAGATGAATTCCAATACAGCAACTTCAAACATATAATTTGGTAGATTAACAGACACGCATATAAGCCTCTTCTGAAGAAAACCATGCATCCAGGAAGTGTGATTTACAGTGGAGCGTATGTGGATCCTTCGTGAGGCAGGATGCGATGGGAAGTGTAAATGTGGAGGAGAGACCGAAAGCATGAGAGAGAGTGAGAGAGAGAGAGAGAGAGAGAGAGAGGGAGGGAGGAAGCAGTAGAGGGGAGAGTAAGGGAGAGATAGGAAGAGAGACTTTGCTGCAAGAAAGCATTTTTGCTGGATGGGAGAAAAACAACCATGGAAACTCCATCAGAGGAAAACCAAGACCAGTGGCAGGACAAAAGAGGTACCAATGAGCACTCACAAAGAGCCAATGCAGTTCTTTTCACTGCTGTGTTTACTGGGGCTTTAACCTTCCCCTGACTGCTTGCTTGGTTTCACTCAACACAATTGTTTGGTAGATTTTTCTCAGCATTGGTTTTTCTTTCTAATATCAGTGGCAGGGTCCTTGTGTTCAAGTCTGGAGGCGCCAAAGTGAAACATCATTTTAAACATGGTGCATCACTGCCTCGGCAAGACAGCTGTCGGTGTCAGGGAGCATGCGCTCTGCTTGTCTTGCATTTGTGCTTTTTATATGGTCTAATTAGTCGAAAGTCTTTCTGTGTGATGTTTTGAGCAGACCTCACTCCCGCAGGAGGGACGCTGTGTTGCCGCTGGCCGTCATCGCACTACTGTCACTTTTCAGGACAATAAGCCTGTTGCAGGATCAGCCGCAGATCAATCAAACCTCAGGGTGCATCTGAGTTGTTCGCTCGGGGCAGACCGATGATTAATGAGGTGGATGGGGCGCTGGCAAGGACAAAGATAAATGAAGCAGACGTTTACCAGTCTCCCAAATAGACGGCCATGAGGGCTGTGTACACGAAAGCCAGAGTGTCATTAACTTGCTCACCCCTTCTTGTAGAAATCAGCAGGAGTTTTTATGTTTTGCTCTTTCTATTGAGCCAGTGGCAGACTGTGCATCTACAGTTATAAAGGGTTGTCATCTTTGAACAGCAGTAGTCCTCACATTTAAGGATTTGGAATTGGCTATTTGTTCTGTTTTTCCAAATCTATTTTATTTTGTCGAGTTTTTTGTGTGTGTCATTTTCTGGAACGCTAAAGCATTCTCTTATTTTCTACAGACTTTAGTCGCGTTTAATTAGGTTTAATTACCTCTGCTAATTTTGTTGTAATTCTGTTTGCTACATAACTTCCTAATTGCTGGCAATGATGTGGTTTTATTTGAGAGTAGGCATGAAATGTGATCAAAAATGAGGGGAAGTGGGATGATGAAAGGTCCCCACCCAGACTCTAACTCCAACCAATGACATAACTATATGGCTGGTGCTGTAAATTATCAGGCCCATTGTTGGTGTCCCAACCTTGGAAATTAAAGGTTGGAACTGCTCATTCAGTACTCCTCTACTTGTGTCCAGATGAGCATTAAATATCAGCTGTTACGGCCATCACAGCTTCTTTCTCACTGTCCGTCTTCATCGTTGCGCGTCTCTCTCAGCTTCTTTCACACGCAGCTGTCTGGGAGCTGCAGTCGACGGCTATTAGCCGAGTAAGTTTCCGATGCTGAATACGTAAACAATGGGACCACTTTTGACAGATTTGCAGGCTCGGATGTATCTCGTCCCTCGGGGGTGGCCATTATAGCCATTAGTTGTGTTCCTCTCAGAGTGTGTAGTGTGGAAAATGAGACTGTTTCTCATAAATGGTGTTTTGGCAGTGCGCCCCACTGGAGCAAGCAAACAACAATACTTAACATTTGTTGTAAACATACACATCTGTGACCAATGAGGCTCGATGTTAGATTAAAACTAGTTTAAATGGAGGTGGAAGTGAGCTTGCTGTTGGGGGCTCATGGGTGAGATGGAACAGTTGCAGCATCTTAACCTCAAATTGTGTGCGTCCAAGTGTGTTTATGTGTGTGTCTGGGGTTTGTCTGGATACGAAATGCATACGTCTTATACGTTCCTGCGTGTGCTTGCGTCGGTGTGGACATCAAATTAGGTTTTTCCCATTTTTTTTTTAATTAAAGAGAGAACACAGACATGCTTCGACTTTACACTGATGTTTTCAGCTGCTGCAGGATTTCAGCTTTGTAGTGATGATGTTCCCTAATCACATCCTGATGGCTGTTGTTGAAGGATGGAGAAGGGGGGGGTGATGGAGCAGGGTCAGCTGCAGGAGGTTTGAAAAATGACTATACAAACACAACATACACTAAAATAAACAGTATGTCAATAACTGTAATAATTCAGTAGTACAGGGGCTAGTAGACATTGTACGTAAAAACTTTATGTGTGTAAAGCAAATTTTCGTAGTAAAAAGTAGTCAAAACATGAAAAATTCAGGTTGCCCTGTGGGTCAATGGCCCAAACGTGAACTCTAACCTTCCTGACTAACATCCAGATGGAGGACATTTGTTACTTGTCATTTCACCTTCCTGTCTCACTCCACTGTCTTTGGCTGTGTTTGCTGCTGGTTATTAAACAAAGTGATAAAAAACTCCAAAGTAACTAAAGAAATACTAGAAAAACTGAAACACAGCAAACGGTAAACTCTTCTTGGACTTAGTTGTCTGTTAGAGATGGCTTGATTCCAGTTTTACAATACAATACAATGCCCATGAGTATCTACAGATACCAATGTCAGTCCAATATAATCTTTTTTTTTTACCGCCCTTAAGCAACTTAGCTGTTAATAAGAACCCAGCACTCTTAACATGTGCAGCCCCCACTCATGTCGTGTTCACATTACAGTGGTGGGAGATACCTTTATTTTACAGAATGTTGCTGTTGTTTATTGAAACTTTTATGTCATATTTAGGGTTTAGTGATCATAGCAGACTTTACATTTTTTCCTGATCCAGTAATTATGGCCAGTATTGGACCAGTGATGATATATGGTATCCGCTCACTCCTGTTGACTAATAATGCTTTGTCAAGCACAGTGATTAGATGTTGTGGTCACTTGTCTGTCTGTCTGTCTGTCTGCAGCTTGCTTACCTGTTACTCATATTGGTTTTGGCAGAACCATCTTATTCACACACTGGCTGATTTGCCTAACAGCCTCCTCCTGGAGTGTGAAGTGGCTGCTCTGATGCACTGTGGCCAAGTTGTGTGCAGCACACAGAATGGAGCTCAGCAGTGGGCTTTTCCTGGGCCTCCAGCCTGCTAGCCGGAAGAGCGGGACTGTGGTTCACTGCAATTCTGAATGGCCCCTGAAAGTCCAGTGTGATGGACAGTCTCGGGCTGCACACAGTGGCTCTTTGTATCAGGACTTCTTAGACTCTGTCTCTCTCTCTCTTTTTAAATATCTCTGTCTCACACAATACCCCACATGCAGACACACTCACTCTTCCTCACACAAGCAGCTTTCTCTTCCTCTCCCCTCGTGATTCTGATGTCACAAAGTTGTCCCTGTGACTCTCCTTCAAGCTCTTTTTCATGCTGTTCTCCTTATTGTGTCTCTCGTTGTGTTCTGTTGCAGTGTGAGGTTGAAGTCTTGAGGTGACTGGAGGTCTCACCACGTCTGTAGTCGGGGAGCATGTGAAAGTCATCAGAGGGAAAAGCATGCTTTTCATTTACGGTGCTCTGCTCTGAGCAAGCCAGCAAAGATCCATTGAGCACAAGCCCGTTGTTTGAGTCGCCAGCTCCTCCTGCTGTTATTGCCTGTGGAGGAGGATGCTTTATAATAAGGCTTACACTGCAATATCCTGTACTCCTGTACTAAACCCACGCAGGATGCTGAGAGAAAACACCCCCTAATTGCAGAGTACATCATCCTGCTCAAACTACAGCACTATGACACTCATTCTGGCATGGTGCTAAACGGAAATATTAACACCGTTATCAATGTAATGTATGCAATGTAGCTGGTTGCATAAAGAAGTCAGTTTGAATGGAAGTCTATCGGATAATGACTCCAGTTCTCGCTGGATTTGTAACATCAGTAAACAATTTCCTGAGGAGTTAATCACTCTCATCCCTGGTGTTGTGTTTTCCTCAATAGCACATGAAGTCCATTTTGTAAATGATGTTCCCATCCGTCCGTCTTCTGCCACTTTATCATCCACATGGGGGTCACAGGGGGCGCCGGTGCCAGCTGACATAGTGTGAAAGGCAGGGTGCACCCTGGACAGGTCGCCAGTCCATCACGGGACCACATAGAGACAAACAACCACACACACTCACAGTCACACCTACGGTCAATTTAGAGCGTCCAATTTGCCTAATAGCCAAATCTGCAGGTTTTTGGACTTTTGAAATTTAATCCAAAAGCATAGCCCCACCTCCCCTCAAAGAAAATAGATTAAAAAAAACAAAGTTGTTGTCAGGAGTCTGAAATCCACAGCTGTCTTCTCTAAAGTCAGCAGATTCATTTGTGTGGACAAATAAGATATTTCACAGATCCCATGATTACTTTCCGAATGAGACTTCTTTTTTAGTGCAAACTACTGTGCCCATGGTACTTTGTGCAGGACTGTGCAAAAGAGGTGTTGAGCTTTGATGTTGTTTCTCTCTCCCCCGGCGTCTGATTCTGGGACCAAACCTTTGCACAGAGGTTCTTTTGTGAATAGCGTAGTATTGCTGAGGCTGCTGAGAGTTGAACCACGGCAGTGGGTCCGTCCATGTGCCAGAGTTGTTTCAGTCTGCCAGAACAGACTTACACTAACCTGCCAAAATGCTGAGTCCAGCTGTGAAAATACAAGCTTGGCTGTATGGTATTATTAAGCCTTACACCCAATAAGTGACACAATTCTTCTCCACCGAGAAAGGGAGATGGCCGACCAACATGCCTCAGTCTGGATGGACTGGTGGCCGCAAAGGCGAGCCAACTCTCGTGGAATGGACACTAATGAAGACGATGCTTCATTATGACTTTAAAACAATACACGTTTCTCTCTCTAACTGCACCAAGAAGGAAAAGCATGGCAAATATCAGCGGCGTTTGCTTGACCTCCTTTGTGACGGGGCGCTGAAGAGGGTTGGTGGATGTTTTAAAGCAACTCAAGACATTTTTATTGTCGCCCATTACATTTAGGACTTTATCCATCTACTTATTTCTTTTTTTGTTTTTTTTATTTCCAGATCCAGTAAAAAATCAGACTGACCCTGATATACAGGACCATGGTGTCAGATTTTGGGAGTACTAGTGTCACATTTCAAAAGATGGTTTAAACGAATTCACAAAGCAGTACAGCTGTCGTCACTCTGCGCACATTTAATATAAGACAGAGACAGATCTATACAGCTTCTTACTGAAGGACCTATATTGACCTATAGCTGGGATGTAGCGTGCGTCCGGATCAGAGCTACCAGACAGTGACATCCACTACAAGAGTGACTCTTCCTTTAAATGGACCGTATTTACTTTGCAGCTGGGCTCAATATCCTGCTTTGGCTCCCAGCGGCCCACTCACCCTCCTCAACATACTCATCAGAGAAATGTGGGCTGCGGTCAAAGTTAGCGACTCCGCTGCGGGCACAACTCATTGAGTTGTGGTTAACATGCTGCCATGGCAACTCTTGTTCACCCACCATGGGACAGAAATGTTTTTATCTCCCTGTACTACACAAACAGTCAGGATAAAGCGTCCGACTGCAAAAGTACTGGCTAAGCCACAGTATATCTGCTTTAATTTCCTTTGTCGTGGCAAAGAGCACAAACACGGATGAACTTTCGGCGTTCTCGTCTCACACAGGAAGCGAAGCGAGTAGAAAAGAATGTTATGACCTTTTTTTTTTTTTCTCCCTTCAAGACAAACACAAAGTGGTGTTGACCTAAGATGTACTCGTGTTGTCTGCAGCTGCACAATATGTAATTCCTTTTCTTACTACATTCAAGAAATAGCTGTAGTAGGAAACCGGTTTGGATTCAAGAAGAATAAGTGGATATATCTTTTTTTTTTATCTTTATATACACTCACTTGGAGATTAGATTAGGTTTTGCCATCCCAAATTATACATGTATCTTTCGCTGTGGAACAGAATGTGTTTTTGTATCATTTTTGAAGTGTGAATATAATAACAATGCTGATAAGAGCTGTGAAAGAAACACTGATATTGTTGGCCAGGAAACCAAAGCAATGAGCTTAGAGAAACTAAAATGCTTCAAAGAGCTGAGAAGAACTTGACTTTATGGTAGCAATCCATGCCTCTTTGCACATTTGCACACTGTAAATATATATATATATATATATATACATATATATTACAGCAGGTTTAAAGACTTCAGCTGTGGCCAGATTTGGGGCACATGAGAGATATATAAAAAAGTAAACAGCCCCTGACCTGGATGTCCTAATGACTCTACAACATCCTGTCAAACACATGTGGATTTTATTGGAGGCACTCTGGGGTTGTTTGTGTCCGTGCAGCCACAGACAGAGAACTGTGGTGACTAGCTCCATTTCACAAAGCATAAAAACACACTGTGTGAGACGGACTCATCTGGGTCGCTTCATCCCCTCATTGTGCGTTGCCATTGATTTCCATTACACTTTGGCAGTCACCCATTGCGCTGACCTGCCGGATGGCCATTAATGCCCTTTAGGTATAGTGATGAATTGTCAAATTAAACATTAAAGGCAGAGTGTGTGCACTGTGGAAAATCCGTGGCACGGAGCAGGCTGCGCTGTTTCTGCTGGTTACAGCTTATATAGAGCGGATATTTCTGTTCCGTCTTCATTGTTTCCTTTGGAGTGTTAAAAACAACTTTTAATAACACCAGATGAGTAGTGGAATTATGTCCACAATGTACCTTGTGTCTTGCCCAGTGCATTGGCTCACAGAATTCAATTGATAATCCATAATCCACATAAACATCTTTCATTTCCTGGAGATCACCTCCTGTCCTGCAACTGAAAATTGGTCATTTACATTGGGGCTGATGTTGACATATAATTGATTTTATCGCCGTTGGAAGTTACTCGTCACTGACAGAGCTTTTTCTCTCTTTTTTTTGCACAGGTTGCTTTGAGTGCTGCATTAAATGTTTAGGCGGGGTGCCGTACGCGTCGCTGGTGGCGACGATCCTCTGCTTTTCCGGAGTTGCCTTGTTCTGTGGATGCGGCCATGTGGCTCTCACTGGCACTGTGACCATCCTGGAAGCCCACTTCTCCAAGGTCACCAGTGACCACGCCATGCTGACTGAAATGTAAGTGACCTCAAACTACATGGCTTGTCTGTAAAATGTCTTTTTTTATCATTATTATTATTATAACATTTATTTAACCAGGAATAAAAACTCAATGAAATCTCTTTTACAAGAGTGTCCTGGTCCTGGTGTCTGTGGTTGTTCAAAATATTGTATCTTTAACATCACAGTAAAGTCCGTTACATAAAATCCTAAATGGAAAGTATGCCTTTAAATAACCAGCACAATAAAAAGAGGTCCAATCTCAAGTCTTTTCATGAGGGTGACTTTATGTAGGCTATTTTTAGCTGATAGTGTCTCCCGCAATCACCTTATCCTTCAGAACATTCCTAATATGGACATTTCTTTGTGGCAGTGCATCCATTAGGCCAGACAATAAAAGAGGAATTGACAAGAGACAGGAATGCACACATGTTTTATGTTGGTATAGACTTGGAGTGCACTGTTTAATGTCTACATGGGCGATCTGGATGATTTCTAGAGACACGCATCACCTGTTGCCTCCACATTTGGTCTTAGCTTCACTCCTCGCGTCGTTGGAAGGCTTCAGGCTCAATCATAACATCTGTTGATGATTAATCAGCCGCCCCAGATTAGTGATGTCTTAACAAAAATGATTGCATGCGGCAATTTCTTAAACAGACAGTGGTATGTCATATATTTGTAGTGGGGCCCTCTCCAGGTGTTACATTGGAGGCTGAGACTATATGATTTGTGCTCACAGTTTGACCCACTGCAGCTTTAGCAGCATAACTCATGTGCAGCATTGTTCCCAAACAGAATACAGCTGATGCAGTATGTCATCTATGGCATTGCCTCATTTTTCTTCCTGTATGGGATCATCCTGCTGGCCGAGGGCTTCTACACGACCAGTGCAGTGAAGGAGCTGCACAGTGAGTTCAAGACGACCATCTGCGGACGCTGCATCAGTGGAATGGTATGTCCATACAACACGTGTGTAATTCTAATTTTGACACACGGATGGCTTCAACACATGCTATGTGATTGAAAGTTACATCCAAAAATAAATGAAACATGCGCATGATAGGAAATAAAGAGTGTGTACCCCATTCCTTCTAGTCAAAAAACATGTTTAACCCAGGATTTGGCATGCTTACTCCTCATTACCGTAACTCCTAGACAAAATTCAAAAACTATGGACTGGTGATCTGTTCAGGGTGTGACCCCGCCTTTCGCCCTTTGTCAGCTGAGATTGGCACAGCACCCGCGTGACCCTCATGTGGAGGATAAAGTGGTAGAAGACGGATGGATGGATACCAGAAAGCAGAGAAATAGAGCTTTGCGCCCGTATACGTGTCATTATGATTCACCAGTGTGTCACACGTTTGTGACGTCATCCTCTCAGTACCGTAATTCCTAAACGATTGAATAACTGCCAGATATTGAAAGTGAAAGTTATCTTGGAAAAAGGGGCAGAAAGACGAAGAAGCTCTCACTCACTGAACATTTTTTGAATAAATCAAGGGTTAAACAGGTTGGAATGCGTTTAATCTGCATTTCCGCCTGCTAAACACCGTTTTTTGACCTTTGAACCCATCCATTTCCAACATTGTGCCATGTCTGTTTCCCCAGTTTGTGTTCCTCACATATGTTCTTGGCGTGGCCTGGCTCGGTGTGTTCGGCTTCTCCGCCGTGCCAGTCTTCCTCTTCTACAACATGTGGTCCACCTGCGCTGCCATGAAGTTTCCCATGACCAACCTCACCAACATCGACTCCATCTGCGTGGATGTTCGTCAGTACGGTGAGCGGAATAGCACTAAGTCCAAGAGTGTTTTGTTTTAACACGAAGGTGGAGCGAGAAACAAACGTTTCTGTTAGACGACGAGCTGTCGCTTGGTCTGTGATGGTCATGTCACACTCTCATACACAACATAAAAATGTGATGATTTTAAAAATGCAGGGACCCGACAGTGTAGTAGGCCTAGACACTGTATGATTGATGGCCAGAGGTTTGTAACCTTGTTGTAAGAGCCAAATGGTTTTGTTTATTTTTTGTTCGGAATGAATTATGACATAATTGGTAACTTTGGGGTGTGGTTTTCATCCATGTCACCCTGGCATTCCATGTCAGGGTGAGGTTAGGCGCTCATATTTTATTTCGTCGTTACGAGGGATACTTTACACACAAAGGGATTTGAGTGTTAATTACATCTTTGAATTTTATGGCTACAGGAATTATTCCATGGAATGCCACACCAGGCAAGGCCTGTGGGTCGACACTAGGCGACATCTGCAACACCAGTGAGGTAAGTCTCACTCATTCTCATCCATGTGAAGAGGAAATCCCATTTGAACTCATGTTAGAACCCGACTTATTTCAGACGTTTGAAATTAAGAGGCAACTAAGAAAGAAGGGAGGACAGGACAAAAACTAAACTGTAATACTGAAGACTAATCTCTCTTGCTTGTCTACTTCCAGTTCTACTTGTCCTATCATCTGTACATTGTAGCGTGCGCTGGGGCGGGAGCCACTGTGATCGCTCTGGTAAGTTTCCCCCTCCTGCCTCTTTATCATTTTGCCTTTAGCTCATCGTTGCATGGTTTGTATCAACAGATCATGTGTCAAGTGGTCCTCTCATCATTCCCATTTGGTTTATGTAACCACCCCGTGACACGGGTTTCTGCTCAGCTCCAGTTCCATTTGCTGTTTACCATGTGCATGGCCCTGTTTTATGTTAACTAGGTGCTTTTTATTTTTGGTAAATGTGTAATTCTTAAAAATCCTGATTTATATTAGTATAAAACCACAAAATTGATAGTGTAAAATGTGGTCATTTGTTCCCCCTTTTCTTTACTTTTACTTCTGGAAAATGATTAGTCATTTTACTCGCTTGTCACAATACTCGTGACAAGGAGGGTCGAGCAAGGGCATGTTCTCTTACAACCTTTTCTGTTCTCTTCCACCAGCTGATCTACATGATGGCTACCACTTATAACTTTGCCGTTTTGAAGTTTAAGAGTCGAGAAGACTGCTGCACTAAGTTTTAAAACTGTTTTGAGAGCACAGCGCAGCATTTGAGGCTGCCCTGAGTAGAGACAGTTGCCACTGACAACAAATGAACTAAAAAAAAAAACAACAACTCAGAATAGAAGAAAAATCAAAATTTCTGTAATAGTAATCGTATGAAGTGTACATAGGTGGTATGTTTCCTTTAGCATTTAGTATCCAGGAATATTTCTTGCCTGAGGACGTAAGAGTTATCTTCAGTGGGAGGGTGGGCTTTCACTTGACTGGTTTGTTCCGCTTTCCTTGGCACTGACTTACAGAAATATGTCACAGATTTTATAGAAACGTGCACAGCTACAAATCCACACTAGTGTTATTTATATTCCTAATATGATTATTTAGCATGCAGTATTTCTGTTATTAAGAGGACAGGCATAATCAGTTGACCGCTATCAGATTGAACAAAAACAATAATAACATAAATCTAAACGTATCTAGACATAGACTGCACCGTCCCCATACAGATATACAGTATAAATATGTACAGTATACATTTTTGAAATTAATCCACATGGACATTTGATGACAAACACTGTGTCAGATTAGCAGTTTTGGTGAAGATTAATGCTACTCACTCACATAATTTGTGTGGCAGTGGTCAAGTGCTGTCCTGATATTCCTTTGGTTTATTGGACTCAAATATTTGGTACCATGAAAGTGTTATTTTTTTTTCCCTGTCACGTTAGAATCTAAAAAAAACCCAACTTTTATCAACTGTAATATAATGCAAATAAGTATTATGGTGACCACTTGTGTATTGTAGACTTCAGAGTAACTGCACATATCTAGCACAGCACAGTATGGAGGGTTAGGCCAGTACCAGGGTTACACTTCTGTATGAGGCCCTAAGCCTCACTTTAATTCCATGTATTTTACAAGAGAAGAGATTTTCCTATTTCAAAGTAGAGGATTTGTTTTTTTTTCTATGAGCGCTGACGCTAGTATGGCCTCAGCTATAAAGTTGGTGGTTGGTTTCATACACTTTCCTTTTATTCTTTCTCAAAGTGCCATTAAAGAGCCATTTGTTTTTATCTTAACACTGAGCCTGCATGCTTACATTTTTTTTCCAGATGTTTTGATCTGTTTTAGAGTTACTTACACTCCATATTTCATATATTTAATTTTCTTACATTTTTGAAGACTGTAGCTTTTATGTTCTATATAAAATAAACAACCTTTGTTTTAAAAAAAAAAAAATCCCCACTTGGTCTATTTCTTATCTTAGTCTTGTAAAGAAGAGTGTTTTAAAAATACAAGAGAGAGTCGCACATGTAGCAGTGTCCGTATTTCATGCTTTGCACTAACCTGATTTTACAGCTGCACTGAGGGTGCATGCACATCTTTCCTATGCTCTGCTCATCATCACGCTTTGAAACTGTCATTTCTGTTATAGCCAGTAACTCCAATACTAGTCATGGTTGCCACAGTCATTTGACACTAGTAGTAACAGTGATGTCCTCCCTGTGTGTTAGGTCTTTTTTTTAAAAGCTTAACTTTTTGTGTTCGTCTATGATGTACGTACTGTAGCTCTGAGTCCTGTAGCTTGCTTTGCATCTCTGACATGCTCACCGGCCATCCACCTCACCCTTCTCTTCCAGATCCACTTCCTCATGATTCTCTCAGCAAACTGGGCCTACCTTAAGGATGCCAGTCACATGCACACCTACCAAGACATCAAAATGAAGGAAGAGCGGGAGCTGCAGGACATCACCTCACGCTCAAAGGAATGCCTCCATTCCTACACATAAGGATATTACACACTCACAGTCCACACACACGCAAAGACACACAGACACTGCAGCCAATCACTGTGGCCCCTTTGGACCAAGACAACGCTCGGCTAAAATAACCTGCCAACTGCCCCTAACACTATGCAGTACTAACCATACGCCTAACAAACTAACGCATCAGTGTTGCTTTCTGCACTAAACTAAACCAAGAATTGTTTTTACAAAAACTGCTATGTGCTTCATTCATGTTGATTCTTTTTTCCTAGATGAAAAACTTCATATTGGTGTTGTCTGTCATTTTCTCTAGCCCCCCCCATTTTTATTTTAATCACCGGCATTTGCTGGTGAAGCTTGAAACATTGCACTATTCTTTACAACACATAACGAGTCTGTTACACAGTCTTGCTCTGTCTTTTCTCTGAGCTGGTGGGGCCAGTCTTCAACAAGGGAATGTATGTTTGTTTGTTTTGTTTTCCCGACCAAAATGCAGAGGATTTACACACATCCAGCCTGAGTGCGTCACACGGTACTGACTACAGTTCAAAAGGTGTTCTACGTGATAAAAAATACGCACCGCAGACTACGTTTAAGTGGCGATTGTTTGTATTCTCTACTGCCAGGATGCGTCAAACTTAAGTACTTCACTGCATCTCTATCTCAATAATTGAGATAATTTAATTCTTGGTGATACTAGATTATAGTTTCCGTTTTACAGCCTCTTAAAAGTCCCACAAGACTTTCATGGCCTACATTAACACTACCTCAGGTGTGCACTAGAGCCTCTGGATCACTTTTTTTTTGTAAAACTATGGTTTGAAAATCTCACTTTAATTGCAAAAGGAAGCCCTAAACGGAGTATTATTCAGGTACCTGCAAAGTAAACCAAGCACATGTACACACAGGCTCCTATTCAGCACAGCATTATAGTATTTCATTTCATGAGTAAAAAACAAGTTTGCTAAGTGAACCGCTGCCAATAAAGTGGCGGAATGATATTTAATGTATTTTTTCCAGTTTGGACAAATGAAAAAGATCAACGCTTGCCAATGAAGACGTATTACAATACCAACATTGACCTGATTTTGACGCAACAAATGATCTCAATAGACTCGAGTTATGAAATGTAAATTGCAAGACGGGATTTTTGTCTTTTATTACTAAAGACAAAAAAAACACCTTTTCCTTAATTTCTATAAATGCATCTCTGTTGATGTGCAAGTGTGGTAACGCTGACAACCTTGTGTAATCGTGTGTGGGTTGAGTTACAGGGATAACTTCTTTGTTGCATGGACGCCGACGTTTCTGCAGCAACCCAAGATGTACAGACATGTATACTGATATCAGTTGTAGGCAGTGTTTGCCTGTTTCCTTATTTCTTTATAATGATTACAAATTAATCCATTTTATGTAGCTTTTTTTTTAGTTGTAGATGTTTTTAGCTTCTTTTAATCAAGTGTACAAGTCCTATATATTGTTTTGTTGCCTAATAGTATGTCAGTATTTTCTGTGAATGTCAAGGGCTTCCACAAGAATTACTAAAACTTAGCATTAAATCCAACTTGGAAAGATTATCCAGGTTTATACAAATGTATGTCAATCTGCAAAATGGTAAATTTAACTGCCATCTTGACTGTGTCCTGTTAAGTATTTTTAGCACCAAATCTGCATTGTTCTGTGCAAGATCAATAGCCACAGGATGATGGGCATAAATGAAGATGGGGTGTCTTGCATCTCATCTGTGTGTGTGGCATGTTTCCTGTTGGATGAACCAAAAACTAAGGGAAAAAAAACACCTGTCAATTACCAGAAGAAGAAGAATAATCCAGTATCCTGTCTGACTGGAAATCCCCTTATGACACGACTCAATTGACGTGTTGACTGTTTTTATGAAAATAAAAGTAAATAAACAAAATTCTACCTGTTTTTGTGTGATCTTTATTGCATGATGGAAAAGATTGTGTGGTAAAAAAAAATCACACTTCAGAATGAATTCATACAAATGCAATAAAAAAATAAATAAATACATCACACGTTGAACAGAACACAGAGGCTTATTTAACTCATCGGCACATAATAGCAGTCTGGGACGTTCAGCTCACCAGAAATCATCATCTTCATCCTTCGGTAAATATGCTGCAAAGCTGGGAAAACAAAAAAACAAGTTGAAAATCAACAAAATGAACGGTAGTAAAGAAATAAAGTCATCCTCACAATGACCTCAATCCATATGTAGACTTCAATATAGTCAGCATTACACGTATTGGGCAGTTCTTTCATTTGAGTAACCTTATTTAAAAACAAACAACTTTGTGGGAGATGGCTACCTGTCGTCTTTTCCCTCAGACATACTCTTGTCCTCTGGGCTTGTATGTCCTGTTTCTTCTCCTACATGACTCTGGAACAAAACAAACACACAGGTGACTTTTGTAAGCCTTTTATAAAAGTATTACAGCAGTGCAGAAGAAATCGTAAGACAATTGGGTGCAACTCACCTGTGCATGCTGCTTCTCCCTTGCCTCCAGAACCATTTTCATGTATTTCTCCAAAGGATCTTCACCCTTATACTCCTTTATATCATCCTCATCATCTCCTTCATGGATTCTTATCTCAGTCGCTGCCTCCTCCTCATCTTCTTTGTCTTTTTCCTCTTGTTCTGCGTGCTCCTCCTCTTTGTCTTCTTCACTCACAGATCCACCTGTGGTTTGTGAGACGTCTACAAAAACCCAGTGACAGTGAAGTCAAACGCATTGTTATTTGGTCGCCAAGTTCCCGACTTACTCTTGGTTTGCATTGTAGACTAGTTACGATAAATCGGTTACTTCGCATTGACAGATCTTGTCATTTGGAGTCAGAGTTATAAATCAGTAAAGGGCGGGCCAACAACTCACCCGCCTGGTCCTGCAAGTCTGTTGGGTCTTCTGGGAGGTCCTGTGAGTGGGGGACAGTGGGTCCATCAGGGGCCTCCTCAGTGAGAGGGATGGCAGTGTCCAGGAGAAGCTCTGGAATGTGGCCGGGCTCTGGAGGGAGACATGCACAAAGAGATCTTTTATGCTGCACCATAATGCAACAGGGACAGAGGACCAGCACAGAATACATAATCAGCTGCCCTTCATCTTCACCATTGTGCGGAGCTACTGAAAGGACACTTTGGAGGCCGGTCACACACTCATTAAAAAGCAGCCTTTCAAAAAAAAAAAATCCAAAACCATCACACCGGATATACAGCAGGGATTTTGTTTTAATTAATAACAAGAATAATGAGAGCAAAAAACTGCTAATGTACTTCCCGTAGCGATGGATTAAAAGTTCCCTTTTGAGAAATGTCACAAGCAGGTTTCCTGTAAACTGCATCATCATCCTACTGTATTTATAGAATGGAAACTAACTGGGTCTCAGTCTAGGGTGCATTAATGAAGTAGGACTCAAGTAGTCTCATTTGATTTATAATGTCAGTTAACCTTTTGCTGCAAAGATAATGGTCTCCATCGCTATGGTTTCAGCTCTTCAATAGAACATGATATCATTATTATCAATTTAACGATAGAAGATGAAGCACAGCACATGAGCAGACACCAGTATATTTGACAGCATGTACCAGTGGATGCCTGGTTGCATTTAAAAAAAAAAAAAAAACATACCTAAGGGAATCTCCAGGTTTAAAAGGGTAAGACTAAGTGCAATTATAAATACAGTTTATGGTGCCAGTCGAGTATCAGTGAAGTTTTACAACAGTTATATTGTAGTATTGCCAACTACTCGTCCATAATACCTGAAAGAACCCCTGTGAGGTCCTCTAGGCTGATTCTGTCAGGTTCTGGTGAAGACTCACAGCTGGTTAGGACCGGCTGTATCTTTGGTGGACTGGAAAAAAAGACAAGAGAGAACGATGAGATCATTGATATTCATCATCTGGTGTGTGTAAATGACACACTGTCCTTTTTTCAGTCATGGCAGATGGTACCTGGGCTGGTCTCTTGCTGTGCTCTTGAGTTGAGGACTGAGAGGTGGACTGAACTCAGATGAGAAGTCACCCGAGGTCACCATCTCCTTGCGAGGGGAAGGGGGGAGCTGTCTGTCAGGCGGCAGCTCTGAAAATGGCACTGGAGTCACAACTGCCTCTATCAGGGGACATTAGACATGATTTAGAAATCATCAGTGGAGAGATATTGTTCAAAAAATTAAAACACAGGAAGTCAATGTTTTAAATGTTTAAAGTGCTTTAAGTGTTTGTAATACCTTCTTCAATCTCTTTCTGACGATTTTTCCTGGGGGAAGCGCGTGGTGTGGAGGACAGACGTCTGAATGAAGTTAAACTTTCATCCAGAGGATGTCCATCGCTTAGAATGAGAGGTTCAGAACATGAATGGACACTGTGCTCGGTGAAAACTGCGGCCTTTAGTTGGTTTGGGGCTTCTGAGAAGGTCACCCTTGGCTGTGACCGTGGTACAGTGTTTCTGGTGTCACAGGATGACGAGGAGGGGGTTCGTATAATTTGAGAAGACAATGGTTTGTGGGGGGAGTGGGTGTGAGACTGGTGAGAGAACCGTTTCCTCGGAGGAGAGCTGGGACGCTGTGAAGGTTGTGGTTGCTGTGGTGAAAGTCTTCGGGGAAGCATGTGTGAGATGGAGGAGTGCACTGCCCTCTGCTGGTAGTTCCTGTAGGCTTCCTCCAAGGTCTCAGCCTCTCTTTGCAGCTCCTGAAAGCGAGCCATGGCTTTAACCACCAACTCATTTTCAGAATCTGAAGAGTCATTCCAAAGCGACCTGTGTCCATGCAGGGGCCCACCTGCTTTAAACATATCACCATCACCCACACTGGCCCTCAGCAGGGTTCTGTCCACATAGATGTCAGGTGGAACCAGTTTGTCAGCACTGAGCTCCAGCACTGAGCGATCAACAAGCGAGGGCTTGGGGTTACGCAGCACTTCGTTTTCAAGAGCTGCCATGACCACACAAAAGGAAGGGACAGAGGAAAGAAACAGAAAAGCAAACACAGGAGCTGAGCACTAACAGAGAAGACCAACCACCATTAAAGAACACAGGATGTCTAATTTCTATTTACATGCATTTACAGCTAGAATCCGAATGTTGCTGATTGTAACACAGAAAACCCCAACATGAATTAAAGTGACTAAACTAAGATCTGATGCACATGCATGTCCTATTAAAGGGTACCTTTCTGTGTTTGGTGAAGCTGCATCTTGAGGTCTTCAACGTGGTTGGTCATCCACTGTGACTTCTGCTCACACTCTATCAACTGAGCCTTGAGCTGAGCGCAGAGCTCCACCTGCAGAGACCCACAGACAACAGGACAACCCACAATGAGTCAGCATTTACACAAATAGGCCACTGTGGGGGCTGTTCACATGCTGCATCTTTAGTGCGCACAGATGTATTATTTTCAATTAGAATGTGCACACAAGCGAGAAACAATACAGTCGCAAAGTGCATCCTTGACACACCAACGTTTTGGAATGCAGTGAGAACTTTGCACATGTTTTTTGATGCTCGGGCCAAAGAAGTGGGTCATACTGAGCTTTGTCCACTCTGAATTAGATGGCAAGTTATAGGATTAAACCAGACTTTTCTTCATTCTCCACACAATTATCAAGCAGAAAAGCTGGGGCGAGGGTAAAGCGGCAATGGTAATAAAATATTGTCAGTGTTTTGATTTTTTTTTTTGGTTTAATATGTTAAATAATTCAGTGAAGCTACAGCAACTTTAATTATCTCAACTGCTCCCATTTTATGATTGCTTTGTAACGACCGATGCGACAGAAGCACAACCCTCCTAGCACCTTGGTTAAACCTCTGGCTTCTTCCAGGCATTTTTCAAGAATTTTTAAATGTTAAATGTGAACTGCCCCTTAGGTTTGAGCACAAACCAAATTTTCCAAGATGAGACAAAACGGCATAAAAAAAAGAAGAATATATTGTTTTCCACACTTAGTGAGAGGCTATGATGTCACTGACCTCACGCTGGAGCTGAGTCTGCAGCACCTGTTTCTGGTTGTCAAACCCTTCCTCTTCCAGTCTCCGAGCGCTCTGCAGCCTCCGAAGCTCCATCTGCAAGGCCAGCTGTTCTTTGGACGGTTTGCCCAAATCTATGAGAGAGGTTATATTAGTCAAACCAAAATCTAAAAGCACAGCTTAGTATATTCCAAACCTACTTTAGAGGGAAAATCGTGTGATGAAAAACAGGTGGCAATATCCAGAAATAGGTCACAGTGAAGATATTATTAGTTATTTGCTTTAGTTCACAATTTTGGTAGCTTGGGAGTTTAGCACATGGTCCTTAGCATCATGTAGCCTTTTACAGTAATCACAAGAGAAGTCCGCGGCTCCTCTGCCGCACTCTAGTGCATCCTTTTGAGAGAGAGAACATTTCCTTACAACCCTCATCCCGTAGTCTCCCCCTAGTCTCTTTTAGAGTGCTGTCAGCCATGCTATAAAACACAGCAGCGATGGACCACATTGGCACAAGAGACACTGAAAATCATTCAGCTGGCCTTGAGGCAGTGATAATGCTTCACAGTACATTGCACCTTCTTACAGCTCACAATGAGCCCAGTTTGACCATTTATTTTAGTTATTAAAGAAAAGCAACTATAAATATTCACAGGTAGTGATTTATTAGGAACACATAAACTAGATCAGATTGCAAATGCCCCCAGCAGCAAAGTAATTAAAGAGATAACACTAAGAATTTTATTCTCTGTTGGGAAACAGGAACGGGACTCCTGACAAATACTAGGGAACAGCAGCCACTCCTCCTCACCTGCATAAAGGAGCCGATTCTCCTCCCGGGCTTCATCCAGCTGTTTCTTAAGCAGCCGCAGCTGTCCCTGCAGCTCTGCTTTCTCTCTCTTCAAACTGGTGTAGTCACTCATGGTCTCAAGTTGCCCTTGTAACAGCTCTTGCCGTTGGGTCATCAGAGACATCTGCTGCTGTGTTGTGTCGAGTTCAACCTTGAAAAACAGAAGAGCCGTTAGAAGTTAATGTTTAAGTGAAGTGTATCACACCGAATCATACTGCATGACACAAACTTGAATTATTGTGCCAGGTGCCCAGTTACAACTGCTGCTTACCTGCAGTTTTTGCAGCTCTGAACATGCTCGACTGTGTTCCTCTAATTTGGAATCAATTACCGCAGCCTCCCTTTGAATACGTGCTGTTTCAACTAAAGGGGGGGAGAATAATGTCAACGTCATCAAAGGCTACTCAATAACTGCCTTCATTTAAATACTCACCTTTGTTTTGGTTCTCATCCTCAGTTAGTTTTTCTGTTCTCCTGATGAATTCTTCCTTAAGTTCAAGCTGATACCTAAAGACACAAAACTGTGTTTAAAAGAATTTCAAAACAAAGTGGCTGCAACAATTAATCAATTGCTAGTCAACTGCTTTATCCATCAGTTCATCATTTGATGTGCAAACAAATTCTCTGATTTTAGCTACAGTGGATATTTTTTAGTTTGTTTGTTGTTTTTTTGCCCCTCTAAACAGAATATCTTTGGATTGAAAACAAGTTTGGATAACATTGATCAACATCTTTCATGATTTTTTCAAAAAAATTGACAGATCAATCAATAATGACCACCTATGTTCCCAATACGTGTTGGGACTATACTGAGTGTCAGTAACTCTTAAAAGCATTACATTTTATTAACCAAGACCAGGACAATTATTTCTGACACTCACTGACAGTATTCAAAATTCTAATTCACATTTACAAGTTCTGTAGCTTTAGAATGTACAGTATATTGTTCAAACAACAATAATCGTCTGATGTGAATGCAACACATTTTGGGTTCAACATCAAAATACCTGGAAAGTTCATTCTTCAACCTTTGCTCGTACGTGTCCTCCGTAGTCTTCAAGGCCAGGTCTCTCCTCCTCAGCAGCTCTTCTGTGGTCTCCACCTTCTCCTTGTGAACCTGACAAGTTCTGTTGTCGTACAGGAGCAGAGGCATTGATCACAATGAGAGCGCACCGGTTACAGACACTAAATAGTTTAAGTTAAAAGCACTTACTTTTCAAAACCCTCCACTCTCATCCTCAGGTCATTTTCTCTGCTACGCAGTGTTTCCATTTCCTTTAGTACCGATTGTCTCTGATTATACACATTTCTTTCTTCAATCTGAAGAAAGATAAAATGAACAACATTAGTACACTTAGATTCAAGCAAATTGCAATGACAGTTTAACAATTAAACGTTTTTTTTGCTTAAGATTTATCTGTAGAGAAAGAATCAAAGACCAGCATGTTAGAAGTAATCTACCTCTTGCTGCTTTTGCAACCGATCAATGGCATTTTTCTCCCGATCCACCAATGCCTTTGTCTTCCTTTCGTACGTCCTCTCCAGCTCTTGTTTCAGCTTTACAAATTCTTGATTAAAAGTAGATTTTTCTTCCATCCTCACTTTAGCAATCTCAACATCTTTAAAATGTTGCAGCTTAAGAAACAAAAACACACAAGTGATTACAAATTTTACTGCATCTTTTAAGGTGTACTTAATTGCAGATGTGAGCATAGAAAAATATACTGCATGTACCTTTGTGTTCATTTCTGCTTCCAGCTGTGCTGCCATTTCTTTTCGATATGCAGACAGTTGTGATTGGAATGAAAGCCATTTGTCCCCACTGTGACTGAAGTTCTCATACTCCTTATCTATCATTTTCATCTTCTGAACTGTTATTTAAGGGACAACAATCAAAAACGTTGCAATGAAAACCACACGAATGAATACAATTTAAGACACCACTTGAGCACATACCAAGAGACTCTCCGTATGTTGCTATACTTGTTGTCTGTGTTTCAGCATCATGATACAGGTCAGGAGTATAATGCTGTGTTAGCTGAGTTAGGAGCCTGATCAGGAATCCTGATAAACAAAAATAAAAAAGATGCACATATAAAATAATGAAAGGTGGCAGAAGCTACTTTATTATTAAATATATTGTACATACCTTTATCATTGCTGTCCTTATTTGATGCCTGTAAAAATCAAATATATTTTTATATCATTACATCATTGTTTTTTTATTCTATGCTTTCAATAAAAATATTCACCATGCCAATTCATGCTTTTATTTACCAGGGATCTGTATAGGGATGAGGATGGATGGATTTTAAGGAGACGAAGAAGCTCTTCTTTTGTGGAAACCTGTCAAATTCGATCAGAGGCCAAAATCATTTTGTGCAACAATGTTCTTTATTTTCTCTTTAAGCTACAGTGAAAATTATGCAGACGTCATGCTAACCTTCTCTTTGCACAGGCCACTTTCAGGGTAGAATACAGATAGAGTGTACTCGTAACCCGAGGTGCTCAGATGTTCAGCCACTATGCTGTTACAGGCAGAGACAAGAAGAGGTTCAGACTGCACAGACACAGGTCTGGGAACAGGTTCTCCTGCAGCCAGAGGTGGGTGTTTTAACTCCTGAATGAGCTGATTCCGCATCTGTGTCTGAATCCCAGAGGAAGGAAACAAGAATGAAGAACTGATTGCTGCTGACTGAGCAGATTTTAAAAGGTCCAGTGTGTAAGAATTGGTGACATTTAATGGTGAGACTGTTTACTATTCCAAATGGAGGACTTGGAACTCACTCACCCCCTCCCTTTCCTGTGGTGCACATTTGGGAACAAGCCTTACCGGTCATCATGAAAAGTAAAAAAAAACTATTGATAACGTAAATAAATGAGTCCACTTCTCTCCAATCATTTTGAGAAACGACAATGGCGAGCCTCACCTAACTCCCGACTGTGCTATCCCTCACACACTGGGTTGATGCATGTTTGCAGACATGTTTATTATACACCTGGACTTTCCACAGTCTGGCTATTATCTTTAATGGATATTATAATGAATGTGTGTGACAAAATTAGTCTTGCTGATTGGAGGGTGCAGAGCAAATGCTCTCTCTCCACCATAAATGTAACATTCTTTCTTAGCTATATATGTACCTTATCTATCCATGTATAAGGAATGCTGATGAGATATGAAACATAACCAGTAGTTAATGTTCAGGCTGCTAATTTAATAGTGAATAAGCTATTAAATTCACTATTACAAAAAAATAAGCAATTTTTTTGTAAATCTGATTTTGAATGAGTCAGTGCCTCACCAGCCATGAACCTGACCACACATCACTGCTGTGTGTAGCTGAAATAATGGCGTTTTTCGACATTTGTGTAATAGGTTTTGATTCAAAATGTACGACACACACACACACACACAGTCTGACATGCCCACTCAGGCTGCTGTAGAAACATTGTAGTGCAAGATGGGAGCCTCCACAAACCAAGTCCCTTGTCTAAAGTGCATATACGAAGCTTTTTGTAAAGCTACGAAAACCAAACCTTTTTCATTATAGATCTATGATACACGTATGCAAACATACTTGTGGGTGGTGTATTACATTTATGCCCTGCTAAATGATACACACTGAACCTCTAGCAAAAGAATCAGACGCAACAAGTAGTCATTTGAAGCAGGACTTACTTTGAGCGTATTGAGCACTCCTTTATTTTTAAATGTTTGGTAGAGTCTTTTCCTGAGCTCATCAGACGACAGGGTGTCTTCCTTGGCCGCGTACATGACTACAGACAGTTTGCAGTACTTGAAAGAAGAGAAACAGAAGCAGTAAATAACAGCACGGCGAAGTCGACATGCCCAACTACACAACGAGAATGTTTTCAACAACTACCATACCTGGTGTAAAATTACAAAATAATAAATACACGATTAATAAAAAGACAACAATTTCACTCAGTGGTAACCTGACGACCAGAACGCGTCCCCCTGTGTTTTTAAATCCAACGGAAACCAGAACGTGACGTCACTGACGTGTTCAGTTCCGCTGAAAATGCAGCTCGACCTACTTGGATGGGAATGCTGAGAACTCGTGTCTTTGATTTATGCGGACACGATATCTATCTGACCTGTCTTTGTTCTGTCATCACAGTTCATTTCATATGTGAGAATATTTTACAGAACGAGGACGAGTCAAACGCTTTTAGTAGGAGTTCCAAACAAATGTTCCGGGTGCAGACACAGTTATCACGTAATGACGCAGGAAACCAAGTTTATTGATCACAATTGTGTAATTTATTATACGCAACATACAATTATGAATTTCCAAATGTTTCCAAAATTATTTTTACAACCCATTCTGTGAGAAATTAAATAAGGCTACTTACTACTAAGTGTATGTCGTCATCTTTTTGCGACTGACTGCCCTGTTGCCTCAAGTAGGTCCAGCTGCAGACCCGCAGACCACTCAACGAAACGCCCCTTCACTCAACGAAACGCCCCTTTACTCAACGAAACGCCTCCTCACACTCAACGAAACGCCCCTTCACACTACACGACACTCTGATTGGCTCTCAAGAGACTGCGTCTGAAACGTGATGACGTTTACTAACGTGATGACGTTTACTAACGTGATAACGTCTTCTTTTATTGAAACTTTATTTACACACGCGTATTTCACAGACACTTGTTGACAAGAGACTTTTATCCCGGTGTGCGACAGGAATAGAGAAGAATAAATACTCGTGTTGACTTTTATGAACACAGAAATGTACTTTCTGTGAAATTTGTGAATAATTAATGTCACTTTGTAAAGTATGAAATGTTATAGCCAAACTGCTAAAATATATAAATGCCGATTGGAAAAGTTCTTTGAACATCACGTTTACACAATATAGTATCACGTTTTTGTGATATAATTATCACGTTTATACAATATAATATCACGTTTATGTGATATAATTATCACGTTTATACAATATAATTATCACGTTTATACAATATAATATCACGTTTATACAATATAATATCACAAATTCCACTTTGAACACACACTTTGAATAATTTCATTTGTTTTTGCAAACTTCCAACATCATGGCAACCTGTATGTTACAAAAAGGTGTGTTTAATATAGGCCTACATTTATTGAATGTCTTATTAGTCTGTAGTTTGACATGTTGTTCAACTGGACAGAACAACAATTAGAACTAATAAAAGTCTACTTGATCAGGTTTTTAACCTGAAAGAAACCCTCCTAAAATTCTGTGCTGGTGTGGTCCAGGTGGTGGTGGTAGACAGAAGTTAAGTAGACAAGATCTGCTGAGTATGTCATTAAGGAGATGTTACCTATTTCCAGGAAGATATGTTAAACATTGGTATCTGAATCAAACCCAGCCAGTTGGACATCAGTAGGTCTTTTGATGAAAGTAAAACAAATGCACTGAAACCCTTGATTCTGCACAGAAAGTTGTATAACTTTCAAATCCATGTAATGAATACAAGTGATGAATGATATATTTTCTTTATTTTATACACAACAGACTATCCAGCAGACACATTCACTACCCAGGGATTACAGGCGCCTGAGGAATTCCTCACACTCCAAGGCTTTCTTGTAATTGCTCAGGAAGCTATCCAGGTTCTGCCTCGCTTTTGAGGAAATGTGGCTCTGAAGCTGTTCCCCAAGCTGGGTTATCTCACTGACAAGACAAAATGATATAGCAAAATAATTAAGTCGTTAAAGACACTCAAATACATAATAAGATATAAACTGAAAACCTAAACTATCCGGCTTACCTTGAGTCAAACTCTGTGCCACGCATGTACATCTCCTTGGCTTTGTCCAGGGAGATGGAGTGAACAGCTCCGAGGGCGTATACTGTTGCCTGTGGCATGAAGATTAAGATTTAAGATGGTGTTAGACAGTGACCATGTGTTAAAAGGAGACAGACATATGCAGTCATATAAAACATGTAGTCTACAAATCAGTGTCAGTGTCTGAGATCTCACCTCTGGCAAAAGTACATCCATTACGAATGCCACTGGATCTGCAGACTTCTTGTCTGTCTCAGTACGTTCGAGTACTTCAGACAAGAAGTGCATGACTTTGTCCACTTGTTCATCATCTTCAAAAAGAAGGATGACCCTGTCCTGTTTCTTGGCCCAAGGAGACACCGTGTTGCCTGTGATGATGTTCTATAAAAATTGTTTAGGATTTTAGTTTGGGTATTCATATACAAATGCACAAACACCACACTAAATGCCATTGTCACTCACTTTAAGGTGTTGCAGCATGCCCTGATCCTCTGTGATTACACTGGTTAACAGACAACATGCCTCGCGTCGCTTCTGTTGGGCTTGTTGGGCCCTTTCCTAAAATTAAATTACACATAATATGCAACACTGAATACATGTGATTAAGAACTTTGAATAAGACATTTTCTTTCCCTGATTATTTGCACTTCCTCTGATAAGAGGTGTCATCCTGGCTGGCAACTTGTTTGGCCACAGTAACATCACTGCCCTAAATGGATATACAGATAAGCCTGTCTGAGAGGCAAATTGTTACATTACTTCTGAGAACAATCATTATTATCAGGGGCATCTATAAAAATGCAGGAATCTTGAAACTTTTTCTCAATATCTAAATTCTCAACAAGAGTGAAAATAAAATACACATTGACTTAAGATTCTACACACATGAAGTACAGTACACATAGATGAAATGGCTCCAGCATTAGTTTACTTTACTTTACTTATTTTGAGTTTCTGATACTCAAATGGATGAGTTGAATAGTTTGATGGTCACAGTTATCCATGGTCAGGACAAACAGAAATAACATCACATTTAATAATACATAAGGCTCATGGGGAAATTAAAGCCTTTCAGCGTTGAAATGAAAAAATATTTGATCATTTAGGACTTACCACCGTACTCCACCATTGACCTTTGGTGTCCCTGCAGATGAGCCACAAGCTTTGCATAGCTCCCCTTTTTTGTGCAGATCAGTGTCCGAGTCGCATCTTCTCAGCTCAGGGTCTGCTCCTTTACTGAACGTAGTGTTGCTCTATAAGAAAAAATGTAAATTAAAATTGTATTTTGTATTTTTAACATGGAAACATTTTTAATCCAGAATCAAGTAGTAAAGAACTGGACTGCATTTGCCTTTAAGACTTTCCCTGTCCTAAAATATATGCAGGCTAACTGAAATAAATCAAATCAAATGACACTGTTGACTGTGATTCAACAGAACTTCTAATTTCTAAACATGAAAAATATTATTCATCATTAAATCTTTTATCTTAACAATTGTTCAACTGAGGTCACACGTTTTCAAATTAGCAAAGCTGTGTGCAACTTGTCAGAGTCATTTAAAGATTAAAAAACAGATAAATACTAATATATAGAGATCATATAGTTTATCTTATACGTTTCTTGGTTGAAAATGAGACAATGTTATATTGTCAATGTTATAACCTGTACATATAAATAAAGGAAAAAAAAGGGAGAAAATCGCTGCGTCTTGCTTGCTGTTACAATCGCTATCGTTACAGCATGCAGACATTACTGGTTAATAAACCGCACTTAATTGATTTAATGGATACAAATAATGACTATTCATCCAGTGTTCAATATCTAAATGTGTTCTTTATCTATTCTTACCTTTTCCTCCGTTATTTTCCCGTGTTTTAACCGTGTTACTTTTTCGGGTTCTCTCTTCATACTCGGTCAACGTAAACTTCATCACGTTTCAGACGCAGTCTCTTGAGAGCCAATCAGAGTGTCGGGTAGTGTGAGGGGGTGTTTCGTTGAGTGTGAGGAGGCGTTTCGTTGAGTAAAGGGGCGTTTCGTTGAGTGAAGGGGCGTTTCGTTGAGTAAAGGGGCGTTTCGTTGAGTGGTCTGCGGGTCTGCAGCTAGACCCTTCTCTGTTGCCTTCCGGGAAAGGAAATTGACGGGTAAACAAATGTCGATTGATCAAATTATATCGTTGTATTTTGTCGTAACCATTGTATTGTTTTAATTTTAGCAATTATTGACAATAGGCATATTTTCTTCATTATAGTTTTACATGAATGAACAGCGCTAAATGTCTGTCTGCTACATGTCGCGTTAGCTTGCTAGCTGAAGGGTTTACACCATGGTTTACAGTCATGGGTGATAATAACAGTGAGGTTTGGTAAGATGTATTTCTTTAACCGCTTTCTTTTTCTTTGATTGACTTTATTACCGCTTGGTGTCACTAAAAAGAGGGGGAAACGATGTCTGGAAGTTTTTATTTTGTCATGGTTGGTCATCAGGACAACCCCGTGTTTGAGATGGAGTTCCTGCCATCTGGGAAGGTTGAATCAAAGGTAAAGTTTCATTATTACCAGCAATAATTCAGTCATTTATTGTTCACTTTTCTTCATTGGTCGTAGTAACGATTATTTAAGCTGTCTGTACTGTCAGTGGCACAATGAGTTGAGTTATTTACAGGAAATAATAATATTAATAATACTCATTTTTAATATTATTTCGTTTTCTAATTATTGGATACCATTTGATTCACTTACCACAGGACGATCATCGCCACCTGAACCAGTTCATTGCACACGCAGCCCTAGATTTGGTGGATGAAAACATGTGGCTGTCAAACAACATGTACTTGAAAACTGTGGACAAGTTCAACGAGTGGTTCGTCTCTGCCTTTGTCAGTGCAGGACATATCCTTTTATTATTCACATTGTATTGCCTGATTTTTGTATCATTTCTCATTCTCACACAATATTCATCTGCATCTTTGCATGCAAGTATACAGTATACACTTTAATAGGTCCACCCAGTGTGGTCTGCTGCTGTAGTCCATCTGGTCTCACCCCACACAGCACATTTAACAAAGAAGCAGCACAATTACCTAACAACAAAATATATAAAGTGATTCAGTCATAAAACTGTTTCAAGTTACTGTTACCTTTCTAACCATTCTGGTTATTTTCATCTGACCTCTGGCGTCAAGCACTGTTGCACAGAGAATTGCTGCTCACTGGATGTTTTTTTTTCGGACCATTCTCTGTAACCCTTAGAGATGGCTGTATGTGATAATCCCAGTCAGAAATTTCTGAAATACTCATAATTAGATGTTTGCTTTTACAAGTAGTTAAAACCGTGTACCTAATAAAGTGGATGGTGAGTGTATGAGCATGACAGTGGTTATTGCAGCCCTAATGTTATAATGCCATGCTGTAATTTACTGGTGGGCACTTATGCACTTAATGGAAAAAATTAATTGATAATAAGAATAATATATAATTGTTGCTCCTTTAATCATGTCAAAGTTATCTATTGTCTGGGTTTATTCTCTTTAATGATTTGCTCTACATATAAGATTCATCATGCTGCATGATGCAAGACAAGAAGATGGAATCAAAAACTTTTTTAATGATGTCTATGATTTATACATTAAGGTAAGTTGACTTTCCTTAAATGAAACTTACTTGAATACTTTGTCTGGTTTATTTTTTGTTCAGTTTTATATAAATGAACTATTCTGTCTTTCAGTTTGCAATGAATCCATTCTACGAAATCAATGCACCAATCCGCTCGACAGCTTTTGAGAGAAAAGTCCAGTTTCTTGGAAAGAAACATCTCCTGAGTTAATCATGTCTCATGCACAGGAATGTAAATACATCATGTCTGTGTTGTATAGCTGTCACACTTGTTTCATGTTTATTTTCATGTTTCATAGATAGAACACAAATGTGGATTTTCTATAATGCCTTTACCTTTGAAGCTAATATTTAGATCTTTATTTCTAAATGGTGTGAGCAGTTTATATGGCTACTGTAAAAAGTGAACGCTGGACAGTATTGAATAAAACATATAAACAGTAAAAGTTATATACCTTGACTTGTTACTGTTTTCTACTGCTTAAAGAAATTATTTAGTTTATTTTGTTACAATAATTAACTGGTTTGGAATCTTCAGGTGATAAAAAAACATGCTACACATGACAATTCACAAGGGTGTTTATTTATTGTTTGGTATACCAGAAGTACATCTTAAAGGACAAATGAAATCCAAACGAAAATCAGTTTATCATTGGTTCATGATTTAAAAGAAAAAATAATTATCTTGAAATTCAGTTATTTAATTAAAAAGAATTGCCCAAATATTAAAAATGCACTCGTGAAATTAATTTTGTTTCATTTAGCGTCACTGGAGGAAAGAATTGAGTCAATAGTTTCTAAGGTAAAACAGTTTTTAAAATAAGTGTTTGCAGAAGCATAAATACACCAAATGTCATGCATGTAATCTTTGCTTAAATATTTATCTTCTGTCAGGGGGTTTGTCCCTTGGTGCTTCCAGGATACAGCCATAATCTATTCACTATCCAGAATGTGCACAAACAGGATCGAAAGGTGCAATAATCACAACAAGCCTTAATTTGTTAGTTACAAAAAGTAGTGCCTTAGAAACCCTATACTCTTGAGAAATAATGTTATTTTCTAAATATAAGTATACAGGTCATGGCTATCTGTATCCTCACAGTCTGGAGGTACACTTTTAGTGATTAATGACAAAATGGAACATAAAATCATTTGAGAGGGAAGTGAAACTATTACTACATTGCCTTTGTGCTGTAATGACATTTTAGGTCCCCACATGTTGTCTTAGGCCAACACAAAATATTACCTTTTCTGCAAAACTTTTAAAACTTGACATTTGAATGGTGATACAGCTGAGTGAATGATTCAGTGCTTTCATTTTTATTTGTCTCAGGCTGCAATGAAATTTAGTGTTTCAGCTTACTCTTTCAACCAAAGGCATATTAGCATTATCACATCTTTTACAAATCACAAAGCCAGTAGCTTAATTTGTTTAAATAAGATGCTATTACAGCATTGTTCACTTACAGCCTTGTTACAAAACAGGCATAAAAGCAAATTCCTGTTAGTGAAAAATCCTGGACGTTATGAACAGCAAGTGCCAGCAGAGCGAGGCTTTCTGTGGAGCTTGACTGTGTCTGTGGGGATGAGGTGGTCTGTTCTTTCATCCATAGCCAACACTCTACGTACTGCTTCCTCAAAGGCCACTGCTACATTGGTGGCATCCTTGGCACTGGTCTCATAATAGGGGTAGTCGCCATTTTCCTGGCACCATTGCTGCACCTCCTCTATAGACACCTGCCGCTCAGTCACATCCAGTTTGTTGCCCAGGATTACAAATGGGAACTTCTCTGGCTCCTTGACATCTGCATAGTAGATGAACTCCTTCTTCCAGTTCCCTAAATTGAGAAAACTCTGGTTGTCATCTACACTGAAAGTGAGCAGGCAGCAATCAGAGCCACGATAGAAAGGAGTTCTCAGGCTGCGGAAGCGCTCCTGGCCGGCTGTGTCCCAGATCTGCAGGGTGACCTGGTGGCCATCAACTTCCAAGTCCTTGTTGAGGAACTCAACACCAATGGTGTGGAAAAGATGTGCATCAAACTTGTTTGTGACATAACGATTCATGATGGAGCTTTTTCCTACACCACCATCACCCAGAAGAATGACTTTCAGCAGGGATGTCTTAGTTGTCATGATTATTCACTCCGGTTTCAAGACTGAAAATAATTTACCTGGTGGGAAAGATGCAATGTGTGAAAAATATGGTACCCCACAATAATATATCTTTTGAGAAACATTTTTATTTTTTTACCAAAACACATTAGTATCTGTCTCACCCCTGATTGATTTTTAGCCTCCTCCACTGGTCCAGATCATGTGCTGTATATCCAGGTTCTCGGTCACATGCTCATTTGTTTAATGTTGACGTGAACAGCCATGTAGGTTCAACCAGCTGGAACACAGTGATAAACAGGTTTCTAATTAACAGAACACAGGACAGCAGCGGAGAGGTACCAATGAAACAAGACACGATCTGCCACCATACGTTCACTGCACTGGATGTACGTACTTCAATATGGTATAAAACATACCACGTACACAATAACACTAATGACCTAAAACTACGAGCTATGAATACTATGCTGGTATATCTAAGTTAGCATAGCTCTGACTTAGCTGTGCCGAACATGAAGAATGAAAACAAGATGAACACAGTTGGACTTTAGTCAAAAAATACATTGGCTAACTCGGGATTACTTGCTGCTAAGATATCTAGTAACGTACCTTGTCGCTTGGGCCCAGTTCAGCAAGTGAGAGATAAAACGGGAGGCAATATTCAAGAATATGTTTGACAGCTAGCTGTCTTGGCGAGATCACATTAGTTTGCACTGTTTCCTGGTAAGCTACAGCTAGTTGCTAACAAGCTAACAACAGCTACACAGACAACCCCGGTATCATGTGATCTTTGTCAGGCAGAAACGGCCAACGAATGATGAGGAGGTAACGATGCAGGCCCTCACAACGTTAACATACAATGTAATTATTAATTCTAAACTCGTAAATAACATTTAATATGTGTGTTAAACGAAACACGGAATTTATTCGGTGTTTACTTGTTGTCTTTAAAGGTATTATTCAGCCTCAACTTCCCTCTATTATTCATGCGTCACCACCAGAGAGCGACAACTAGCTGTTGCTAGCCGACATCCCAGTCGTTTATGTATCCATTGACTGAAAAATGGTACACCAGGGTGTTCTAAAAATAATTGTATAGAAGTGTGTGAACTCTAAAGACATTTTCTTCAAACAACAACAAATAAGTACAGGACAGAATGATTGATAAGGCAGATTTAAGATCTTGGGCATCAAACAGCTCTGGTCTGAACCTATGTCCCTATTTCTATGCACAGTTTTATATTAGGTAGACAAACTCTGCTTTCCCAAATAATACTGTTTTCCTTTTCCTTTAGTAAAACAATATTGCTATAGAACTTAACATAAACAAAAAAAAACTTTGAAAGAAAGTCAGAAAAGAGCGTATGCAGTGACACTTACTTTGCAGCTTGTTGTATGTATGGATAGACTTAAAGATACAGGTAAAGTTGCATGACACCACACAGTGACCGTGCAAAGTTGAAGAGCTCAGATCATTTACTCAAGTACCAGTAGCACAATGTAAACACAAACCTACTTGTACACAGCCAGTGCATCAGCAGTAAAAGTTCTCTTAGAGATCTTTCTTTCTTTCTTTCTTTCTTTCTTTCTTTCTTTCTTATTGTTTGGAAATGGGACACAAGGGACACTGTTTCATGATACTTCTGTTGTATTTCTTGGTGAATTTACCATTATTTTTATTAATTCAGTAACATGTACACTAAATTATTTTATTGCAAGTTATTGTGTAAATTAGTGTAAACATATCAAATTCCTATGATAAAATACCTTAAGTGTCATGATCAAGATTGCCCTTCCAGGTATACAATCTTATGGTATGTGATAAACACAACAAACAGGGTTAGAAAAAATGTTTTAATGTTGTTGTATAATATGACATAAAAGCAAAATTTACAGCACTTACACACTGATATTTTTTCATTATTCAAACTAACTAGCCTTCAAAATTGTTACTCACCAAAGAATGAATCTCAGCACTAGTTCACCTGAGAATTCACATTACATTTTATATGATCATTTTCAGTTAACTTCAGCAATGCACCATTGCATACAAAACCAAGGACTAAGTACAATGTTGTAAATTTAACCAACAAAGTTAGCGTTCCTACCTATTCCTGAGTTCTTTGTATCCTAAAAGAATGTTTAAAATCACAATGGAGATGAATCAGGATGTTCTGGTGCAGCAGCATAGAGACAAAAAAAAGCATGCACGCACTGGTTGCACATAATCTCCCATTTGAAACTATATGTTTCTGTCTGTGTTGATGTCCCAAGGCTTCACCATGAGAGACCACTGTAAAACTCCAGAATTAGGAGACCTTAATAATCACAGGAAACATTAATCTTTGATACATGTCATGTAGAGGAGATTTTCAAGTTGTTGATCCAAGGTGGAGATTCCTAAAAGATTGGGCTCACATCGTCTTGACAGGGCCCTGAGGTCAGCACAACATTGTCCAGCCCTATCTCTCCACCAACACCTGTCCCACGCTGGGCTTCAAAGATAATCTGAAAGACATTCAGTGGTACCATTGCATCTTTAGTTTGTAGAAAAATCCATCACATCCAGTAATAAAAAAGTGCAGTTGTCCTTTAAGTTGAGCTTTATGTGAATTACTGTATATTGACTTGTATTTTATATTGAAAACCCCACCATATACAACTGGGCCACACTTAAGACTTTGAATTATTTCAGTGAGAGTCCCCACATATTTTGTGTCTATAATATATTTTATGATTCGAGTAAATGACTCACAGATTGTGGTGCCTCCTCTTTCCAGGCCACTGTGACAAGTTCTGTCTGCCAGCCCTGGTCTCTGCTTCGGCTCTGCTCCCACGCTGGGTAAGCATTGTTATCCAGCAGCACACTCAGAGTGCCAACATTGTGTCCTACCACACGATAATCAAAGGTGAGGCAGAAGCTGCCCTGCTGGACCCGGTCATTGAGAAGCAACTTCAGCTTGGCCATGTCCTCCCTCTCCCCTAGAAGCCCACTCATAGCCATGTAATACTGTACACCTGAAATAAATGAATTCAGCCATTATACATATCTGTATGTAACTATACAAAAATATTAATCCTAAATGGGTTAAAAACTAATCTTAATGATGCATCTTTATCAATTTATTACCAGTGTCATGGTAGGCTACACTCCAGTCTATGTCATCAGACTTGTCCTGGACCCACTCACATGCTCCCTGGTCAAAGTTGCAATCCATGATAAATTCTACATGGTAAAAACAAAATGTAAATGAATTACACAAACAGCCATTATAAAACATTATAAAACAACATATTAAAATATAATATATTTGATTACCCTCCTGGACTGGTGTTATTTGGATTTCTTTGAGTTCTGTGGCTGGGCCGAATACTGACTCGAAGTCTTCTGATACTATGGAGGTAAAAGAAAATGAATCCATGTAAACACATGAATTTAAGCTAACATGATATTCAGTGGGTAAAACAACATTATCAGGTAACACACCAAATTCCTGAGAAAATATGTGATCTGAAAAAAAACAAAAAACATTCCAAATGTGTGCATGGAAGAAAGCCTCCTCAATGAAACAAAAGCTAGAACGGGGATTTTAACCAACAGGTGTAGACTTGCACAGCTGTCATTCATGTCTTGAGATGGAACTACAACTTTAGGATACAGCTCCCCCAAGCACTTAAAAGCTCTAACAGCAAACCACCCCCCTGGTAAGCAGCCTTAGAGAGTCAGGGTGAGTGACAGCTGGGGGTTATTTAACCTGCTCACCCAGAGTGGTCTGTGGTGTTAGAGAGGTCTCAAGTGCTGATGACAGACTTCCCTACCAGCAGTCAAGTCTGTTTGCACAACAGCTGTTTTGGGGAAAACATAATAAAAGGCTTGGGGGCTCTGTAACCTCCCTTTCTTCCTCACCCTCCTCCCAGGAGATGGGAAGAAGGCCCAGGATGACTTGTATCCTTGGGCTCTCACATACCGATAAGGTAACATTCCTCCCTGAAGGTGATGGTTGTCTTGGGACCTGTCTCCTCTTGCCAGTTCCTACACAGACTCTATCTATGTTTCCATGAAGATCAAGAGTAATGTTAACCACATATGTTTCAGTGATGTGCATCCCACTAAATAGACACACTGCACACTCTTTTTTTTTTATCTGAGGAAAGTGGAATAATCTGTTGCCAAAATGTGCACAGGTTGAATGATATGGATTAGGAGTCATTGTATCATCGTATTCAAATCTTAGCATGTTGGTCAGTAATAGGCATGGGCTGGTATCCAGTGTCAAGGCAAACTATTGTATTGTAAAAATCGAGGTTTTCTGTCATACTGTGTCTAAGGTATGATGTGTTTTTAATTACTTGTCAAAAACAGAGTGCAGGAATCGTGCAGGTTTTGTGCAACATTGAAAAACACGCCTCTGCCTCTTCCAGGTTGGTGCATTCAGTTAGTCAGCTGTGTTTTAGATTTAATCACAATACTGTGAAATACTGTGATATTTTTGCTTAACGTGATCCTACTGTAAGAATCTAGTCAGACAAATGAGTCCTTTATTTTTGTGCCACAAGTGTTTTGAAATGTGTAGTTCTTTATTGTCTGTAAACTTTATTGGTGTTTCTAGGTCTTGGAGGCGCCTGAGGTTTTAGATGTGACCTCCTGTTTTAAACTTATTTCAGCTGCCTACTGGAAAACAGATAATTGTGTTCAGATGCTGTGTACACAAGAACAAAACCTCTGTAGAAACACACTTGAGTTTGTTGGTCTGTGTATGATTAATGCATTGCAGACCACCCAGGATACTAGAAACAGAATAAGTGAACAGCAGCCATACTTAACTGAAAACATCTCCCCTTGGATTGAGCTGGTTATCTTCCTCTTGCTCTTCCTCTTGCTCTTCCTCCTGCTCTTCCTCTTGCTCTTCTTGCTTCTCAGGAAATCTGTTCTCTGGACGCTCCTCTTTGTGGGAGCCAATGTAGACCTCGCCATCATAGTCAAAGGGCTGCTGGCGTATCTTGGAGGGTGGCGTAGCGGCTGGTTCAGGGATGATATTTTTGATTTCCTCATTTTCTAGTTTACCTCCCAGAATTTCAGGCCTCACTTGGGAATCTGGGATGGCTGCAGGCAGGGAGAGGATTTAGGTTAGACAGGTGGAACTGTAATCATGAGTGGGAAATGCAGTATTTCCACTGGATTAAGATCCATTTGTTGGTTGTGGTCATGTGTTTTGCAGCTGCAGCTCGTGTCAATATCCTCCTTGCACTTACCTACCAGTTCATGGGTTAATTCAAATCTATTGCAGGGTACTATAAGCAATGAACATGCTAAAACAACAGAACAACAAAACATATGTTATTCCATGCAGATTCATGACTGACATACGTTATACATAACTTAAACAAAAAAAATGCACAAGCAGTTTATCACATTCAGCAAGTATTCAGACCCAGTACATGTTCACAGTTTGTTATGTTGGAGTCTTATGCTAAAGTTCTTTAAATTATTTGTTTTCTTCCATCAACAGAGTTCAGGATAGTTTTAGAAAATTAACAAAATGTGAAAAAAAAAAAAATAGCATAAAGCTTCAGCATAACAAAGTGTAAAAAAGAAGCGAAGGGGTCTTCATACTTTCTACAAGCACTCTAATGTCTCTATTAAAAGGATCATGCTGAGGATTCCAGTTCGTATATCAAGCCTGTGTGTGTGTGTGTGCCTTGGGCGTCCAACATTTCCAGCCATGAGCAAGCCAGAGTCAGTGGAGGTGTTTTTAAAAAGTGGGTAAGAAGAGTAGGCGAAGGGGGTTGCAGGGAGCGGAAGCAGAATCTCAGATTCCACACATTCTCACCATTGAGGAAATGATCTGCACTGCCTTTGTCTCCATCCCACGACCTTTGATAAAATGGCTTAACTACAAAACATAAAGGCATCTTCATTTATGTTGAAACCCTTGGCTTATACTTCGTATGTGATTTGGCTATACACAAAGTTTCACCTGTTACTTTCTGGACCTGGTTTAGGGAGTGCAGCACAACCTGTTTTTTCCCCCTTCTTATTTTTCCATTGGCTGACTACCATGCAGTGTCATATTTACACAGGTGTGTTTTTAATCTGTCTCCCTCCATTGCTAACATCTGAGTCTGAAAGCAGGAAGCCTTCCTTGGCAGGACTGTTACTTTCTGATGTTTGAAGAGTCCAAATGACATGTGGGGCTGTAAAAACATGAAAGAGCTCTTGAACAATCTGCCTAAATGCTCTCATCTGGGGAAGGCCTGAGACATGGGCATGTGTAATCTGTTATTTGACATGTTTTAGCACAGATTATGAGGCACTCCTAAACTTAATTATTTCTATTCTGTTAATTTTGTGAAACTGATCTCATATCTCACCAGAGCATTCAAAGCCATTGCCTCTGAAGCCAGACTTGCACCTGCACTTGTAGGATCCTTGAGTGTTCAGACAGACAGCATGGTGGCTGCACTTGTGGGTGCCGGCTGCACACTCATCGCTGTCTGTAATCGGAAGAAGCCTATTTGTACCTTTTTTGAGGAGTAGGATGGATCACAAACTTTTCCCCTGAAATGTGTATACCTTACCTACACAGTCATATTTGCCGTCTACATATTTCAAGTCGTAGCCGTCCTGGCACTTGCAGATGTAGCTGCCAAACGTGTTGACACATTGTCTGTTGTTTGGGCAGAGGTTCTTCTGAGTAACACATTCATCAATATCTAGAGGGAAACAAAATGGGGACAAATGAAACAGCCTGTAATTGTCATTTAGTTGTACATAACCACTGCAAAAGTATGTTACATTACTCACTGCAAATTTTATACAAAATCAATTTAGCAATTATAATATTCTCTGAAAATAAGCGCATGTATTCATTTAAAAAACAAACTTTAAAATGTACAGATATTTAATTCCCTATCTTTTACATTACGAAAGTTTTTGTGATGGCTAAGTTCCGCTGCTCATAGTTCTTGATACTTCCTGCTGACTATTGTCCTGGTTGGGATGTAGCCAATTGTGTGCTTCCTTTAATTCACACTAAATCATTGGCTAATTTTTCCATCTGCCAGGCCAGCAGGCATCCTTTAACAAACACTACTGATTTGTTTGATGCAGCTCTGAGGCATGCTTGAAGTAGTGTTTCCACTGTGTGTAGTTTTGATCTCTTATAGGTCTGCAGTTCTGCTGCTAGTCCGTTTTAGAAAATGTCTTCTTTTCATTTAGGGCTGTTTCAAATTTGTGACTAAAAAAAGAGATTTCTAGATATTAGAAACTATTTGGGTAGTCTAGACATGGGTCCTTTATTGCTCTGAAATCTTATCTGGGTATACAGTATGATAAAATGTCTTCTTGGAACATTTTGAGAGGAAAAATGGATGTCTGCTGCACTATTTTTGAGTGTAATGATGATCTTTAAACTATTTAATGACGTCTCCTGTGAGATTAGTATGTCAGACTGTCTCTGTCACAACCCCAAACTATTTTGTGGGAAGACATATCTATAATTGCATCCAAGCATGTAAAAGCCACATAAAAGAAACAGGTTTTTCTGCTATGCTAAAATCCAAGTCATTTTCTCACTACAGTACCTTAATTTAAATAAGGGTTTTTTCTTTATCTGATTTTTTTGTTTTTTCTTTGCTTACATTTTGTTTAGACCTATCTTTGGCTTCTTACCCACACAAGTCCTGTCATCTTGCCCCAGTTGTAGCCCTGCAGATGGGCACAGGCAGCGGATCTCCCCCTGAACTTCTTCACAACCATACTGACAGTGAGCAAGAGAGCACGTCCTGGAGTCTATACACAAAGAAAAAAAAAAATCCACATTTACAATAATGCAAACTCTGCAACTGTATTTTTTACATGTGTAGGAAGACTACGGGGATAAAATACTCACTGGCACAAGCTCCGTCCGGCATTACGGTGTATCCATTGAGGCAGTAGCACTTATAACTGCCATATGTATTCATGCAGCGATGCTCACAGGGACGAGGTTTCAGGCCGCACTCATTCAAATCTGCAAATTAGAGTCATATGCTTGTTTTTGCCCACATTGCCATATTTTCTCAAGGTCAAACATGTAGGTTTTGTCTCCACTTTCATGGAAAAAACAGCACATTCTTGTAGCAAGTAAAGTGAGTTATAGGCTTGAAATTAGATCGCGCTGTACCCAGTTTGACCCATGTTTTCCAGCCCCTCTACACTGACCCCAATGACTCACCTTGACTACATGTTTTTCCGGTGTATCCAGGGAAGCACTTGCATTTGTTGGGGCCAACGCACTCTCCATGCTTGCAGCCGTGATCACACTGAGCTGGTAAAACATTTAAGAAGAAAGTACCATCAGAAATATCAGTGGTTTTGAGAACGATGGATTCAATTCAAACCACACATTCTATTGTGCAGGAGAGGTTTTTCAATCTAGACTGTTAGACTTTCCTCTACATTTCCATGGTTAGGAAAATAGCTCTCATGAAGAGAAGAACAATTGTAAAGACATTACGGGACAATGCAGGAGTAGATCTCGATGATTATGTCCACAATTGAATTGTTAATTCACAAAGCACTGTATGCAAACTACTATGTTGACATAGTGGTTGATGCTAAGACAAGTATTTGTCATCAAATTTATTTCTCTTAATCGGTCAAACCTTACCCTCACACTGTCCTTTACTGTTTTTCTTCCAGCCATAGCAGCACTCCAGTCTCCTGCCATAGCGGCACACACCTGGTTGGTTTCCAGTAAGGACTTGTCCGTGTTGCCTTTGTAAAAGAAGAGAGGAGCAGATGGTAAGAGCTGTACTTTAATTGTGGTAGCAGTATTTATAACACAAAACTTGGACTGTATGCAATGTTAGACTAAGGGGAAATTAATGTTATTTCAAATATGGGTTTATTTTACTATCAAGCATCTAAAAGTAGCTTTTCAGGCATCCATTTCAAATTATGATGATTAGAATGATCCCGATGGTCGTGGTGTGAAAGAAACCCAGCCTAAATAAAGACTCCCCTCACATGCTCCCTTATAAAAGCAGGGCTCCCTGTGAAGCAATGGCCATCTGACAGGATGTTGGCTACAGATGGAGAAAAACACACCAATCAGATGTTTCCTGTGTTGCACATCAATACCGATTGCTCGGCTCTTTGCCTTAATTTTCATCTGACTTTAGTTGCTAGAATCAGATGAGAATCTGTAAAGCTATTCTCAGTTGTGGTCAGCGTCAGCGAGTCAGCATTACACTCAGAATAACCTACACTATGTTCATAGAGATTACATTGCATGTGCATATTTTTAACCTGTTAATTAGATTAAGATGCTAATGTGCTTTTTGCCTTTGGCATATTAGATAAGTAAATGCATGACAGAATCACACATCCAAATCAAATTTGACAGTTTTCAGCATCATCAATTCTTCCTCTGAGCTCAATGGCAATTTATCTTATCCCAGATGTTAAGGTATTGCAGGGGCAGCATCCTAAAATCAGCCTTGGCTCCAGTAGGACTGCAGGAATCTGAGACCTGGTAGAAATCCACCAGAATAGCTCACAGAAAAGGGACTCCTAAGTGTGACAGGTGCTCTTCAGTTATTAACAGTTGCTGTGCCACATTTAGCTGACACACTGTCATAGCTGCCATAGTTTCCTGTTGGCAGCAGTAGCAATGTGTACATGCCATCAAAACAACAGCCTTTCTCTGTAATGATTTAAAGCGCACAGTTCAGAGTAAATCTCCACTTTTAACACGTGGAAGAACTCATTGTTAAAGAGGTAGTCATTCCTTTCTTTGGTCACAGGAAGCCGGCCTACGTTGCACAATAGCCAATTTCATAGGTAACATCGTTGGTTTGTTATTGGTATCAGTACATATCAGTCATCATACACAGGGATCCGTGTAACATTATGCTGCAACATCTTATCAGAGCAAATATCAAGACATAAAAGACACTTGCTGCAGGCCCCTGAGTTAGAAACACACCATGCAACTTCAAACTGTCTTGCTGGTACTTACCTATAGGCTTCTGCTCCAGAAGAGATGCAGGAGACCAGGAAAAGAGCACTGACCAAGGCAAATGGCTGCATGTCTGTGACTGTGGGCATCCAGAGCGCTTTGTTTCCCACGAGGCTGACTGTGGTTGGCGTATGAGTTCCAACTATTCCTCCTGGGGGCTTACGCTCATTAAAATGCTTAGACAAGAACAGGTCTCAGTTGAGCCTTTGACAAAGCACACCAGATTTCATGTATTTCGAGAGCCCAAAGTCTCCTCCTGGGGGAAAAAATCCCTCTCTCACTTTCTTCAATGGAGCAGCTAAACTCTGTGTCCCATAATTTTCCTCTTCTGTCTATGTAAAATTCCAGAGGTGGGTTGACACTCTGTGAAATGACACTGCACTGTGAGGGATAGGTTGTGACTTTTGGAGGTAGGAGTGTGTTTGTAAGGGGGTGGGGATTTTGTTTAGGGGTGCTGCTCTCCTCACTGAAACCCTATACTGGACCACATGAAACTCTTCTCGTGAATCGCCATTAGGAAAAAACAATGTTCAATGCAGGGTTACATAATTCTTTTGATTTAGTTTCTTTCCTGAAATGGCTCAAGCTTTCCATCATAAATGAGTTGTTCGACAGGCTGCCCATGCTGCATATATTTTTGGATAATTAGCTGTATTGGCTAATTGTGGAACTGAGGCATGCGCAGGCCTGTCATTAACAGCTGAGGTGCTCTTTGATGTCTTACTCACAGGTAGCACATAAACCTCTGCTCACTCACATGTGCTAATTCCAAGTTCAGCCATAAAATATTTTAATGAGACGTCACACTTTCAAAGGCAGCTCCGACATCTGGTTCAGTTCCTCCATACCCTCAGAAATGAACAGGTGATGTTTTCTGTGCTGTGGGAACTTCTGGGTTTAGTTTACATGTTTGGTTTTAATACAGAATTAATGTGTGCAGAGAATACACAATCTGCCTCATATACACTTTAAATGTGCAGAGCCATTCTACCAAAAGAGTGACAAGGATATAATTTGTTAAACACTGTAGTTTACCCCCACAATCTGGAAGCAGAAATGTTACTGCTTTTAAATATTGGTTATATCACATTTTGGTTTTACAGCAAGAGAACAAAACTGAGTCAGTCTCATTGAGCCCGGTTATTGCAACAGTCATATTTGACTTTTTTCTAGCTTTGCTCATGTGAGGACTTCAGAAGAAATAGCCAATACAGAATACAATAAGATATGAAAAACTTAAAACTCTAAAACTTTATTTTGTTTGATAATTGGGTATAGAAAAGCAAGGTTATGTTCTGGTGAATTACGCAAGCGCTAAATTCATGGCAGGGAGAGGATTCATTCTGATTCATAAGGTTCTTTTAGAAAATACTGTACCTTTATATGGAGAGTGATTAATTAATAATCTAGGAAAGGATATAAAAGCTTTATTCTGGGGGGAAAAAAAACAAAGCAGTCTTTTTAGGAGTTGATATGAGACTTCATTTTATCAAAGATGTTTTACCTCTCAGTTCATAAACAAACAGTGTGGATCGTGCCTTATGTAGAGTGCATAACACTATGTGCATATTATTGTTGCCAATGGTCGAATTATGATGTTCTCAAATGTCTTGTTTTGTCCACAAACCAAAAGTATTCACATTTAAGAAGCTGAAACATCAGCAAACATGTTGGAATTATTAAAAAATAACACTCAAACCGATTAACCAGTTCTGAAAATAGTTGACGATTCATTTAGTAATCGATTAAAAATTGATTAATTGCATAATCGTTGCAGCCCTATATCTTTACCACCTCTGGTAATTGAAGGAAAGACCTCAAAATAACAAACACACTCACATACTGAGATGCTTTTCTCTCTGTGTCCAATTTCCTGTGTGCAACTTGACTCTATATGACACCTTAAGCATGTGGGTCATGCAAGCTATACATTATGGGGCTGTCTCCGTGTTGCTCACTGTGAATGGACGTTATGTGCACATACTTGTGCCATGTGACCCTGATGAAGACATTACTGTCACAACAACAGCACCCTCGTCTGTCCAGGAATTTGTCCAGCATTGAGTCTATGACTAAAACTTTAGTCAAATAAGATTTACTATACAGTGCTATGGTTTTTGGGCTTTAGTGTACAATTTAAAAATTTATGCTGGCATACTGTATATGATTATACATACAAAAGCACAAGGATTGCATAACTTATGGTAGCTCACTGCTTAGTACACTGAGCTGTTGGTGATTCACTGTTGTTGCTGTATTTTTAGCTTTAGTATTTAAGTGTAGTTAATTTTTTTTATAACAGAGGTTTGCATAATGGATTCACTAAGTTCTGTGTAGTTAAAATGAATAATTATTGTTCTTTCCTTCATCGCATCAATTGCACTTTCTTCCAGAAGGGGGGGACATTGTACTGTGCTTGCTCACAAGAAAGACTCAAGGGGTTGACAGAGGTATTGTTACTGCAAAGTTTGCCATCAGCCTGTATTATAGTTGGAGTTTCACCTTCATTCTTTATTGTCTATGTATCTCACTTTATTTATTTATTTATTTTTTACAGCGTAACATGATTTGTGGCTTGGTATGGTTTGTTGTGCTCTGCCAAGATTTAAGATTAAATCTGTATGTGAGTGGAATTTTACCACCAGCTGTGATTTATGGCATGCTTTGTCACTTTTCTGGCACAAGAGGTCCATATGTCTTTGGATGTAGTTTTAATTTACTAAAGAAAAATCCTGAATAAGATGACAGGGAGAGGTGGTTTTATCATTTTAGTGCATATGATAGATCCAGACATACATTACGCACATTTGGCTGTTTGTTGTTGTTGGTGTTTCATGGCAGTTTGCATGTGTAATGTTGCACTGGTGCCATCTTCTCTTTCCTTTTCCCTTTTTTTCCTCCTTCTCTTTCCTTGTCATCTTTGTCTCTTTCTGTTTTCAGACTGGTTACTGAACTAATCTGCAAGTGGCACAGCACTGTGTTGCAACACAATGACCATCATGACATGTGCTGGCCAGCTTTTTGAAAGCCACCCTCCACTTACCACCATCCTGGCCTGTAAGGTTGCAGACATGAGTTGATTGAGTTATAGTGGCATAATGCAGGCTGATACTGTTCATAACATTTAGTCAATTATATGACTCTGTGTGGGCACACAAACATCACTCATCCAGTCTCTTACTACAGCTCATCGTACAATGTACAAGACTTTTTACTATAAAAGGAGAGACACGACTGTTGAAGAGTTATTTTGAAAGTGATATGTGTACACAACCACATCCTGCCCTGAGTGGGAGATGACATGAGCAGCAGAGAACTTACTTCTCATCAAAGACACTCTAATACTATTTCAAATAATGTGTTAAAATATATTTCAGCAACACTGTCTACATTTGCCCAGGTCACATTTAAAAAGTTCATTGGTATAGTGTGGTCATACTAAAACCAAACTAAACATGATCAGTCATGTGATACACTAATAAGGAATTGCAGTTAGGGAGTTGTGACTTCCTCTTGCGATAAATATAATGTTGCAAAATCTTTTTGACTAGTTTTGACTAGTGTGTGATTGTAACTGGATCATCCATCACACCTCTCTATTGGTATTGTGTGCACACATCCCCATGTATGAAAGTCAGTAATGATGGTCAAGTGTCTGAAAGAGGTCGTAGCGTTTTACTCGTTACTGTTGTATGGACCTGTCCTCTCTGTGACCCAAGAGAAACCTCCTGTAATGCGCACACAGTAGATCTTATAGGTCCAGGTGCTCCTCCTGGAACATCTGCTGCCTGCAGATTACTCACTGACAGGCTGCTTCTAAGTGGAGTGCCCAGAGAGGAAAACCTTGAGGGATTCAGGGTGTGTGAGATCACACAGACACTTTTCCCCTTCAGTGTGACGGGTGTGGCAGACTAAACACGGGCTTTGGCCTCAGCTGGGTACCCGTTGGCCTCTTATTAATTATGCAACATTCGACACATGCTGTGAAGGTGGCCTGATGGAGAAGACATGGCCCTCAAGAGAGTTAATGTGTGGCTCAGCATTATTTATTAATGGACTAGTCTAGCCGAAAGACTTTTTATTGAATTAATCAGTCTGTCAGTCCATATAAAATCTCTTATGTGGCCTCACTGCTGCTGAGCCAATGATGGTCCAAAATAAAACTAAAGTTGTTGTATGTCAGTAGTTTTGTTCTTTTCTTCCTGTATTAGAGGAGGCAACTGGCCTCCTGAATTAGCAAAACTCCCTGCTTTGTTACATTTGTCACAGTGTAGCACAGCATTAAAGTTAACACATATTTTTATCACAATAAATACACATTTCAGCATTGGTCAAAATGATCTGCATTACCTCTAAGGCTCACCAGTGGTGCCAACACCCAAACTTTAGAAAGCAGTGCTCTGGATGTTGCTGTTTTTTTTCTCTCTCTCATTTCTGTTAGCCTTTGTCTGGTTGTAATGGGGAACTTCCACTGTTCACTTCCTGCTTCATGACTTTATTTTAGTACATGTACTTTTCACTGTTTGAGCCTCCTTTTCATGCAAGGTCTTTTACAGTTATTTCTTAAAGACCTTTTCTTTTCTTCTTTGGCTACTTCCTTTTCAATCTAGTTTTACTCCCTGAGTTTGCTGTAATCTGCTGTAGTAGTGTTGGAACCTGGTACACGTAGTCTGTACTAAAATCCACAATTTACTCGCACACATTAGTTCTGGGATGAGGCCTTGACAGTCTCGGCCTGTTTTTTCTTTCAGGTGTAACACAAAACATACGACTTCATGCGTTCTTTGTATGGACATGCATGTTTTCCATGCTGCTATTATCAAAGCTACAATTGAAAGAACACAACCCTGTGATAATGAAGCTGTAAGTAAACTTCACATTGTTCTTTGATGTGTATATGAGTTGAGTTTACCATTTAACCTTTTAAAGTAGCAAGACGTTAAAGGTCAGAGTTTAAATCTGTTCTTTATTCTTCTTAACTAAGGAGCTTCATGCTGGGTATAATTACACAACTATGTACCTAAACAAGAGACTCCACCTCCCCTTAGTGCAGTGATCATATACACTGCATGCCTAACAAGATACGACATGCTGCAGTATCAGTTTTACCATACCAAATGTCTGTTGCCCCCATTCACTAGGGTGTCCGGGGATCATAGGCTGCTGAAAACACATTTTAAAACGATTGTACTGTTCTTAAAACAAAACAAATAAAGAAAACATAAAGAACCTATTTCCTATTTCTAGTTTTGATAAGCTTTGTAGAATTTGTTGCAGGAGCAAAAAAGACAGAGGGTGAACAAACTCTACAGACATTTTTTTTACGTTGAGTACACTACTGTATTATTAAGCCCTAAGATAAGAGAGGACTAAATATATGTTATGGTTTGCAAACAAGTTATATAACTTGACTGGCATGTTTTGCTTGGTTCATATTTGTCCTTAACACATGACTGACTATTGACATTACACATGATTTTAAAATGATTTTACTTACTTTGAAAGCTTTAAATGGCCTGCCTCTTATAGCTATTATCATCATTCTTCTTATTATCATTATTATTATTATTATTGTTATTACTACCACATTTATCACATTTTAGACTTCAGCTTTAATTTGATTTGTGTTGTTTTACTACTTTGTGTGTACACACACACTCACATATACATATAAACATTTACATTGCTTTAAGTGTCACAAATTGCAGAAGTCAGTCACTGGGCCAGGACAAGAGGAGCAGATACAAGACAAGCACATCCCTCAGTCAACAATCCACCTGGTTTACTGTCTGTATGTGTTACATACTTACATATGCGGTGTAGTTTGCACATAATGTTCTTATCGGTGGCAGGCATTGACATTTCACACTGCTGTGCAAAATGACAAATAATTTGAAACAAGAACAACAAATACAGGAATTGGGAGCCGCAAAAGTTGTCATCTTTGATTAAACATGCTTAAAAATATACTGTAAGTTCACCAGCACAGTTTCATTATCTGTGGAGCTTTGCTTCTAGAGTAAGGAACTGCAGCTCTTTAACCACATCCTCTTACAAACTTCTGCGTTCAGACACGCTCATAAACAAGCTGCAGTAATGCACCGTGAAGCTTTAAAGGCAGAACATGAAGATGCAAAGTAGATTCAACATTTGGGGCTCAGTGACACAGTGTGACATTTTGTTTTTTCTCACAGAGGAATAATCATAATCTGTTCTTTGTTGTCTTTGTTTGTTATGAAACATTACAACTAGCACATTATAAATTACAAAGTTACTTTGTACAATTACAAAAATATATATTATATATATAATCCTATGCAGATACAGTGTAACAAGCAATCAAGAAAACTATATTGTAAGTTTGTGAAACACACTTGTGACTACATTAGAAGTGGGAGGAGGAGAAGTTGACACATTGTGGGGAACTGAGTATTTGTCAAGAGCATTACCTTTCTCTATTTTGATGAAGTATATCAACCCAAAAGACTTAGAAAGAGAGCAACATTGTTAGTGGAGCTTTAGTTTCTTTGTGGATTATAACAACAATCATAACAGTCATGCATCTCATCATTTTTCAATAACTATTGCCAGAAAACTAACATCTCTTATAACGTATGGCCCATTTTTTATGTTGTTCTTTCAGGGAGGAACTATGAAGCAGACATGGTCAGAGTTTTACTGAACTTCAGTCTGAACTCTGGACAGATAGAGCCAAAAGTGTTTTTCGCAACAGGGAACTACTTTGTTTCCCTCAGTGAATAAAGCTCTCAGCATGTTCCTGACTAAACTTGTGACTGTGACGGAGCATTACAATAAAAAAAGCCCTTGTTCCATCTTTAAATCCACTTATACTTAGTGGCCTATATATTCACTGTCCTGCAAATGTCAATTTATAATTTATTAAGACATGTTAATTTATGTATATGATGCTTTATGTGTGTATCTCAATTCACACTTATTCCTATCCCTCTGTCACACATGATCACTGATACAATCTAAGCTAAAACCTTACCTTGTTGCCAGTACCGAAGTACTAGCTACAGATCACAGCATGCAGCTGTAAGGTTGCATGTGCACTTGTCACATGGATGAACACAACACTGTATCTCTGTCACTGCTCTCTGAACACATCCATCTAGCATCTAATTCTGCATATTACAGCAAAGCAATGTCTTTGTTGCTTAATGATTGACAAGTGTAGTCATTTGCTGCTACAATTTTGTAGAACGGATGCCATTAATGAAGGTACATTCTGTACTTAAGTAGATAATAAGCAACAAGAGAGGAGACAGTGTCTTTGTATTTACTCTGTCGGTTTGCAAAGATTAGCTTTTATTTGTTTCTGCTCACAGGTAAATGTTGTTCATCTAAGTGATCAGTCTGTAAGGCAGATAGATATTTGTTCTCTACCACAATTATTAAGTTAAGTATGGCAAAAGGCATGCATCCAAGAGTTTTTCTGTCACACATAGCAACCATTAGTGTGTCGCCGTATTGGCCACCTTACACCCTCAGCTTTTGTGTCTGACTGTCATACAATGGAAACACTTCTTTTTCCCACCAACGCTATAGTAATGCAGACAAAGATGAATTGTTCTTTGTATGGTGCACTCTGAAAAGATAAAGATGCTGAACCTCTTCGTGGAAACCCTCTCTCATTTAGATCAATCTCACTAATAGATAGATCTTATTTAAAATTGATTTTAAATCATATTTAACACAGTTAATCCATGCGTGTGTGTGATGCACGCCAACATTTTTATATATATATATATATATATATATATATATATATATATATATATTATAACTTTGCTGGATTGCTATTGAAGAAACGAGTATCAAAATATGTAGTGTGATTGAATTATTACCCAATATCTTGTTGTTTTCACAACAAGCTGCCAACTGTCACCTTATAGCGCTGATTCCTTCATAAACTCAACTGGTTTCGTTCTCAACTATTATGGTGTGCTGCAAACCTGTTTTGGAACAGGACAGCCAGGCTTAAACAGGAAGACCATTGACAATAAGCTTATTTTGTCAGTGTGAACTGAACCAGCTGCTGATTGTTCACAGGGAAGTTTAGTTTCTCATGTGTCACATCAACCTGCAGCTAATTCCAGGGGGACTAACTTATAACCTTCAATTTATATGTTTCCCATAACATTGACAGCAGACCTGTAGTACAAACACTAATTTACAGAAAAAAAAGCCACCACATGTCCAGTAAGCTGCAGGAAATCCACTACATTATCCTTAGAGAAGAAGGCACAAGCTGATTTCTAAAAGCAGTTACACTTCCACTGATTTAATGAATCTCCTCCCTTTGTTTGGATACCAGTGAGATATGATGTACTGAAAGTAACTGTATGAATTCAGAGCTTTGATCAAAACAACACTCTCTGATAATGTGCGAAAACCTAAAAGCTCCTGTCTGCTACCATGGAAACAGAGCACATGAGAGGTGGAGTGGGTGCTCACGTTTAAGAATGAACTCAAGGAAGGAGCTGAAACAGCGATGAGTCTCACCATGTTACAGTATAAAAATAATAATCCATAGGAAGAGGCTTATTTGACATTATTTGGCTGCAGAGGCTTTTATATTTGATTGTAAATCTGAATTGTTTATTCAGTTGTGCCTTTTGCCTATTTAAGACCATACAGCCTCTTTCTTTTCATTTCTCGTCATTTCTTACATAGCGACTATTGCTGTTAATGAGACATTATTAATATTACATACGGAAGATGGACATCCCACATACAGTAGGTTTGCTAGGCCTATCATCATTATATGTATATGAAGATCCAACCTGAGACCTTTTTCCTGTGTCACACAAAAAACATTCAGCTGAGGCCACATAGATTAACATTAGTGCAGTGTGTACATAGTAGTGACTTTTGTTGTTGTTGATGTTATTATTCAACTTCTATTTCATCTCTGAACAGAGACAATGTAACATTATGTGTATTATGCGTCCTTCATCTGAAAACGCTCTATGAAGCAAAGGTTTCAGACCTGACAGAAGCTGTGTTTGCATGTATACAGCATTAGCACGAGCAAGAAGCAGATTTTTGAGCATTACAATTCACTTTAATTCAATTCAAACTTTTCATGGGTGCTTCTATGTGTTTTTACTCACACTTCACTCTGTTTGGCAGCCATCTCTGAACCTCTATGCCAAACTAAGAGTATGTCATTGTTTGATATACGGTATATGACTCGTTTGGCCAGCAGAAGCTTCAGTGTGCTCGTATTGTAAGTGCACATTACGCATGTAGCCATAGACTGCCATCTGTGCTCAACGTAGTGGGCTACACACGGTCCGAGTCGCAGCCAGTCCAGTGGGTGTCCACCCGTCATACTATGTCACACTATGGGCTGATTGTGGTGCCAAGGTCACCACAATAAACCCCATAGTGTGATTTCAGTGTCATTTGCATCCCTTTTCATGAACAGTTATCATTACTTGACTGGGAGGGCAGACTCATAGACAGCGTGACAGAGCATGAAAAGTAAAAAAACAAGTTATCTCGACAAATATTTGCTCTACCTCCAGCACAGGGAATGGGTTTGAGCTCTCCAGCCTGTCTTCCCTTGGAATGTTCTTGAAAAAAACACTACTGTGCCCTGTAGCTATACACTTATTATAAGGTTGGTGGATGTCTTAGGAGGCCACAGTATGGTATTTAGGCAACCAGAGTGTGTCCATCAGTGTTTTGTTCTTTCACACACGTTGTTGCAAATCAGTGAGGAGCTACTGTGTGTGGACTTGCACAGTAAGTGTGACGATAGTGAGGCCTTCTGGTGCTTCTTAAAAACTAAACTAACATGTGTCATTTTAGCCCCACATTAAAAATAACTTGAGATTAAATGTAGATTTGTGGGGAAAAGGATGAATGTTAAATGATGCCACTCTCTCAGCAGAGCCTATTGTTGTTGTTTCAGTACAGCTGTTGTGGTTTTATTGTATAGACACGTTGCAGTTACGTAATCTCTCTTCCCTTCTCCCTCCACCATGAGACAAAGCTGTCAGCTCTGTGCAGTAGAATGAGGTTGTCCTCTCCCCACTTTAATTTTTTTTTTCTTGGTGGAGCCTTGTCAGTGCTTTGATTTACAGACAACAAATACTTTTTTTTTTTTTTTTAACTCTAGTACCACATGTATGGATCTTTGTAGGGAAAAACCTGCAGCAGTTGCACCTAGCACCAAAGTCTGTAGTGCTGTGAAAATGTGTTACCTCTAGGCAGATTCCAACATTCAGTCTCAACATGCAAAGCAGTCCATATTGTTCTCTATTACAGAAGAAGACAGGCTATATTCAAAAAATAAACCCATAATTTAACTATTTACTGTTTTACTGCTTTTTTTTTGTTCAAGCAATTCCAAATGCTGACTTAAATCCAACTCAACATCAAAAGTCAGTCAAAGTAGTGAAATTTAAATATTAGTCTGACCTACTCCAGCACACACAAGAGACACAATGACAAAGGCGTGTGTCTCTTTGCAGTTTCACAGTGGGAAGGCTGCTGAAGCTACAAGTGCTTGGGACTGGATATGTTCCTACTGAAGTTTGGAAAAACATGGCCCCGGTGCAGCTGCAGGAAAGTACATAAACAAGGTACCGTGTTAAAGTAATGTGGTAGGAACATTTGCCTTCACTTCCTCCCAAATGATTGGCACGTGTCAATTTGAAATGTTAGTAATGCAGTATGATAGGCAGACATGCTACCAGACACCACGGCAGTAGCTCAGTGGTAGAGTGGGTCATCTTATTGGTTGAAAGTCTACAAGCCGATGTGTCCTTGGGCAAGACAACTAGACGTTGCTCCAGATGGCTGTGCTAGCATTGCAAGAATGGGTATGAAAGACATGTGATAGAAAGTGTGCTGCACATATATCACTGTATGAAGGTGGTAATGAAGGGGTGAATGGCAAAACTATAGTGTAGAGCAGCCTTGAGTGGGGTGGGTGATGTTGTCATCTACCAGCAGGACAGTGCTCCTTCTCACCTGGAGAAGACTGGGAGCACTGAGGATCTTTTTTCTTTTTAAACTTCTCAAATGCATTAAACACCATATTTCTAAAAGGACAAACAGGAATGGATCCTCACCTCACATCCTGGATTACCTGACCAATCAACCCCAGTATGCAAGGACCTGGGATTGGCTGTCAGACATGGCTGTGCAGTACAGGGGCGTCGCAGGGAACAGTTCTGGCTCTGTTCAGCTTCACCTAGTACATTGCAGACTTCTACAGCTGTTCTGACTCTGCAAAGGTCAGCCTCATAGATGACAGAGTCCAGAGAACTGATACAGGACTTTGGACTAGTGTCTGCAGTATATGTAGGGGATAACTAGAGATCCAGGGAATGACATGGCGATGGCGTCTCAAACGTACTTGCCTGGGTGTTGTCATGAAGTGCAAGTCAATCATATTGTACACGTGAAAAAACATGTTTACCTTCACCGACACAAAAAGTTCCCATTGTGGGACTAAGGATATCTAGGTCACTGAGGAGAAAAAAAAAAGAAAAAAAAAAAAAAAAAAAAAAAAAAAAAACTCTTCTGGACCATTAGTCATAATTAGATTTACTTACCATTTACAGATTTAGTGTATACAACCAAAACTATTGATAAGTGCAAAAACCCCAGAAAGACTCAAGTCAATTTACATTTTTTATTTTGCATATTTGAACATTCCAGTTTAAGTGCCTTACAAGATAAACAGAACACTTGCTTTGCAATCATTCACAGGTGGCTAGAGTAGAGAAAAGCTTCAGATCATGTGAATCTTCCCAGTTGTTAATTTACACAAGACCATCACCCACAGCAAAGAACAGATGACCAGGAACCCACACTTCCTTCCTGTACAAAAAGGGACATCTGAGAAACGAGTGGCACACATTTGAGCAGCCATTATTTGGTCAAAAGGGTACTCCAACTTGGAATGCATGGTGTAAAGTCAAAAGGGGGCGAGGAAAGAGGAATGTTCGGCATACAGGAGGACTGGCCTTCATCCTGACTTCTCCTGCTCGATGGCTGCAAATGGAAGTGAAGAAAGTTTGCATTGTTAGTCCCATATAGCAATGCAAGTGATCAGATCAACTAGGGAGTGGCACATACTTTCTGTAGTTGGCAGTGTGTTTTTCTCCTGGGTCGCAGTCTTCTTCAGCTTTGTCTTGTCAAAAGATTCGACTTCCTTGACATCAGGTTTGTCAGACATGTTGGCGGAGGGTCTGGAAATAAATATAAAAATGTGATAGTCTTTTAAATTAATACCTTAAGCACACAGAAAGGCCAATTATGAGTCCACAATAGGGGAGTGTAAAAAAAAAAAAAAAAAAAACATTTACTGGTGCATAATCAACTCCAGCTGAACACCTCATGGGTCTCAATGGGCTGCTTTGTGAAGAGATGGTTTCATTGTGTTTAGGACCACCGGCCTGCCTTTAAGCACTCACAGCGATCTCCCTCTGATCAATACGCGTTAGATTTCAGTTACATTAACACCGATTGCTAGATTAAAACGGATTAGATTGATACAGCATGCGTGTGGTTTCACATACCACGCAACGAAGCAAGCCGTTCATTCAAATGTCTTTATCGAGTCAGAGTTTTCGGTGATTATATAACCATTACTCAGTAAACCACTCGTTGCGCACGTGGAGCAGGCACATTGTGATTAGTTCAATAACACTCAGCAGATAAGCTGCACATCAACAGAAATGGAGACGCACTTACCAGTGATTCTGTCGGCGAACTGCACGATAAAGTCTCTCGCGTTGCTGCAGAGTGTTCCTCTCGGCTGCGCCCACCCTATAAATACCGCTCAATATGCAAATGAACCCATGACGTCACCCCCTCTGCCTCCAAAACCTGCCTTTGTGCAAACAGGTATGGGGGGAAAAACACCATGACAGTAAAACACCACTTATACACAAACTGAGCAGGGGGTTTGACAAAATCTTTAAATTTAGCAAAAATGTCTAAGGGTTAGGCAGTGATCTGGTGTTTCAGGTTAGGTGAGAGGGAAAACCAGTGTGCTGAGACTCTCCTCGAGTATGAAAGGCTTGGAGATCATTTTACCATGGGTTTGTCCGTCTTCACAAAGCGAACAAAAATGGGCTGCGATATGGATTTGTGAGTGGGACAATAACTTTAGGATTCACTTTCAATGTGCCCTAATTACGGAATGAACAATGATGACACCATGTGGACAAGTGAAGTAATAACCAGGGAAACATGGATACCCTATACGTATACGCTAAAACAAAGATATTCAGTTTACTGCCATGGAGAAGATACCAGTATGTATTCACATTTAAAATGCTGGAATCATACATATATATATATATATATGTGTATATATATATGTATATATGTATATATATATATATATATGTGTATATATATATGTATATATGTATATACATATATGTATATATATTTATATATATATATATATATATATATATATATATACACATTGTGCAGTAATAATGATTTGAAAGTCGGGGCACGTTTGCCTTTTGCTGACTGATCATGTCTTAGTTACATGTACAACAGAGAACACATTGAAATAATCATATAAGTGGCACAGATCTTACATCAGTTGATTCATTTATTCAATTTAATATTTAATAATACACAAAAATTACAAGAAATTCACAAATGTATGCCTCTGAAGTCTCATCCAAAGTGATACATGAAGGATCACATATGTACAGTGCTTTCAAAACAAACAAAGAAAAGATTATATTGTCCACATACGATCTATAAATTACTCCCACACATTTGCCATAGAACTTTCTGCTTCACCTGTTTGTGAAGTACTTTGAATAGATCTTGTTGTACATAAACTGATTGTCTACTCTGACAACATTCCTAAGGTTTTGCCAAAACCAAGGCTCTGCGGCCGCTGTCTTCGGCCACTCTACAACACTTTTTCCACACACCCTTCTCCTCAGGCGCAGGAAGTGAGAGTGTTGCAGGACTGGCTCGAGCATCAGCAGAACAATCACGTCCACATTTTCATCCAGTAGCCTTTGGTGGGCCAGATACATTGCCAGCTTGAAAATCCCAGTCTTAACATAGTCCTCTGTTAAGACAAATAGGGTCTTGCGACTGTATCTGATGCTATGAGTGAGGTTGTCCACCAGTGGGACTCCTGGGACCCAGTCCCTCTCCTCCAGACACAGTGGGAGATGTTTCTCTCCTTCCTCTTCCAGTTTCACCCGCAGATTTCTCATTACCCATTCAGAGACATGTGGATCTTTGGTGTCATATGTCACAAAGACACCATAGTAACTGTCTGTTGAGTTCAAAGATTTGTATCCCTTCAACTTAGCTTTCATATAGTGTATTACATATGACGCATCCCAGTAAAATAGGTGAGCAACTGTTGCCACAAACATAAAAGCAGTGATGAAGAAAGTTGTGAGAATGTATAACGGGAAGGCCTCACTGTCATTTACACACTGCTTAATGTCAAAGTAAATCAATGCTCGACCTTTCTGGTTTTCTGGTGTGTCGCACGTCACCTCAGTGGTCAGGCTTGGGATTTTTATTGTACTGTTTTCCATCCACAGAATGAAATCTAATGAATCACAGGTGCATTCAAATGGGTTTCCCTGCAAGTACAAAGTATGGATCGGATTATTGTTTTTTTGTGGGAAGGTCGATTGATTGATGGTGGTGAGTTTGTTGCCACTAAGGCTAAGAGTCTCAAGACTTTTCGGACCATTTATGAACCCGTCATCCAAGTGGAAAATTTGGTTACCACTCAAATCGAGGAAAGTCAAAGTCTGAGTAATGCTTGAGTTTATACACGTCACATAAACTAAAGAATTGGAACTCAGGTCTAAAATTTGAAGTTGATGGAAATAGTTTAATGCGTCCCATTTAAATTCAGTGAGCAAGTTATTGCTTATGCATAGTTTGGTGAGGTTACGTGGTAAATATTGATAAATATGGTCTGGGATCTTTTTAATTTGGTTTTTGGATATATCTAGATATGTCAAATTAGTAAGAGAAGTGAAAAGCTTATTGTATGCGCGATCTCTGTCTTTCCAAATGTAGCCAAGATTATTATGTGTAAACTGAAGTTCGCTCAAAGATTTGCTACAAAGCTGTTTTGTTGTTAATGTGGAAATGGAATTGTGACTCATATTAAGCACTCTCAGTGCTGGCAGATTTTTTAAGAAATTTAAATTATGCGTTATCCCGTATGCTTCAAAGTAGTGTGAGTTGTAACTGAGGTCTAGCACTTGTAGATTTTGTAGTTCTTTGAAGGCATTGTCATAGGCCAGATCAATCTTGTTAAAAGATAGGTCTAGGTATGTCAGATTCGGTAGCGAAGAGAACTCTGTGCCATTAAGTGCTGCTGAAAATCCATTTCCGGAGAGGTTGAGACATGCAATATTTCCATAGCCATCAAACTGCTGTGGAGAAATGAAGAACAGATTATTGGAGCTGAGGATTAGTACTCGACCAGAGTTATAGCACTCTTGCTTGACAAGTTTGTGTGATATCTCATAAGTAAAGTCTTTTGAATAGGATTTAATTAGGGGGGAAAGTGAAAGGCCTGACCCCAGCATGTATCTGTCATTTGGATGTGGAGGATCTTTCCCTGGAATGGGGTACAGCCTGTTTTCTGCAAGATATATCATTTTCAAGTTGCGTAAACTGCTGAATACGGTTGAATTAGAGTGAATGATGAAGTTAGTCCCTAAATTCAGTGCAGAAAGGTTTTTAAGTTCATACAGATGTCTAAGTGTACCTGGCCCAATATTCTGGAAGACCAACCCTGCTAAATGCAAAGTTCTTAGTGACACCAGACATGAAAAGTCATGTGAAAGATTCAGTGTTTCAGGATAGAGTTTGAGAGCAAAATTGAAAGAGAGATCAAGTTTTTCTAGTTTCCTAAGATTTCTAAGAAATATTGCCTCTCCAACAATTGCTTTTTGCAAGAAGTTAAATGACAAGAACAATTGTTTAAGCTTGTGCAGTCTCTCAAACCAGGAGGGATCCAGGTATTTCAATGAGTTTCCTCCCAGGTGCAGGGTCTGTAACTGTGTTAGATTGTGAAATGCTAAAGGATGGATGCGTAGAGAAATGTTTTTGCAGGGAACACAGGGATATGGTGCATTTTGACATCTTGGACAATTTCCTTGCATTGAGAGTTGTTTTAAATTAAATAACCCAAAAAAATCATCTTCAAATATCTGTTGTATTTGATTAGATCCAATCTTCAACACCTGCAATGACTGAGGTAATCCTTTGGGAACCTCGGTTAAGTTGTTAAATGACAAATCCAGAACCTGCAGTTTGGCCATAACAGCAAAACTGCCTTTCTTAATAGTCACAGGTCTTTTACAGGGAATCCATGAGTAGCAGTTTTTTGATATCCACAACTCTGTGATGTTTGCTAAGCTAGTGAGGTTCATGTTATCCAAATTAATCTTGTTCATGTTCAGAGTAAGGACTTCCACACTGAGGGGGATATTGAGGGGGAGATTCTTCAGGCTGTTGCCAGTCAATTTCAGATGTTTCAGGTTTGTCAGGTTTTTGAAAGCGCTTGCATCAATGAGAAGTTCCCTGTTGCTGTTTGCCCAGTTCAGATTGAGTGTGGTCAAATTCAACAAATTGTGAAATGCATTCGCTGAAATATTTGTTATGTTATTTTCTGATAAGTTGAGGTCAGTTGCATTCCTCATTATCCCAATAGGTACTCCGTGCAGATGGCGCCCTTCACAGTTAAAAATGACGTCAGAGTCATTGCAGACTGTGACATCACAGGGGAATCGTGGTTCCATCCACATAGGCTCACATGCAGCAGTAGGGACAGGTTGGAACTCACAGTGGCAATGCATACAGAACAGCAGCATGAGCATCCAACTCGTGACAGTCTACAGGTGAACAATAAAATGTGTAAGAGGCAGAAGATAATACAGTATATTATAAAGTTCATCTCATATTAAAGGATATATTTTTTTTTTTTCATCTGAAAATGCATGCGGTAATCATCTCCTCTAGTTTGACTGAACATTCATTGATCTCTCTTGAGTTAGCCATCATGGTGACTCGTCATGGCACATGTAACCAGGAGGTGGCAGTGTTTTGTAAGTGAAATAACTGGATTGGCACAGTGGAAAATTACATTATCTTATTAGGTGCACAAAGACTGATGTGTTGTGTGATGTGGTAAAGGTAAATAATTAAAAATGCAGCAACCGTCGCTGAGATGAAGAAAAATTATCACTAAAATGAACGCAGTATTAAGAAATAAAAGAGTTGTCACCATTCTATACATTGGCAAAACCACAAGGTGTACTGAACTTAACACCACTTTCATGTCTTTTTATTTCTTATTCTTCTATTTGTAAATAAACACTAAACATGTTATATATATATATATATATATATATATATATATATATATATATATATTGACATCTGTTTTTCAAATAAGTAGCTGACATTTTTGAAACACAAAAAGATTGAAGCAAATTTGTATTAGCACCACTGAAGTTTATGTCTAAAAATAAAAGGTAAAAAGACGAAGCAAATGACGTAATTTTCCTTCTCACACATATAAAGAAACTTTAATATGTTATATTTACAATACACTTTTAGTAATATATTTTTATCGATTGTATAAACATTTTTCAATTCTTCAATAAATTCATGCAGAGTATTATCAAGTCCTATAAAGCTTGTAGCACACAATTATAGAAGCACAACATCATTATATATACAGTATATATAAATATGTCAAATAAATTCTGATAACTTTGTATCAGTAAAACTCACCATTGTGCATGCATTGAATATATTCCTCATGATCCTTAAATGGTAACTTTAAAAATGTAGTTTTGTAAATGTAACCACACTCACAGGTTACATTTGAAATCAGCTATCTATAAAAAGCTATACCTGCTTTGTGTCACATCAGCTATCTACATTTTTACCATACATAGGATTCTTGAAAAAAGCTACTCTTTCTGAAGTCAAACACAGGCAAACAAACTAGCCAGTAGTCAAAGACAGACAGCCTTTCTGAGAAAAGTATCATGTGAAATGAAGAAGTACTTGTTTCATTTCCCTGTTTTGCGATATGCTGGTAGTTTCACTGGTAGGAATGGTACACATTATTGTTAAAACACAGAAGTACATACAGAACAATCTGAAATGAAAGAAGTATTTCAGTGCACTGTAGCACTTACAATGTCTCTTTGAAGAGGTTGTTGTATTGTTTGTGGCTTTCCGTTGCTAATACATTTCTCAGGCTGAACCAGAAGTATGGCTGAGCTTGAGGATTTGTTGGCCATTCCAGCACAGATCGCTTGTACAGTTTCTTCCGCAGGCTTAGGTACTTTGAATTGCACGGTACTTTCTCTAAAAGGATCAGTACTATGACGTCGTTTTTTTCATCCATTAGCCTTTGATGGGCCAAGTAGAAAGCTGTCTTGAATTTGCCACTTTTGATGTATTTGTTGGTGAGAATGAACACAGTTCTCTTGCTCCTGTGAATGCTCTGGGACAGGTTGTCAATTAGAGGAGTTCCAGGGATCCAATCCCGTTCCTCTAAGCACAGTGTGACACTGTGGTCTCCACAGCTCTCCAGCTGAACGCACATTTCCTTCATCACCCATTCTGACACAGCAAGATCCTCCTTATCATATATGACAAAGGCATCATAGACAGACCTCTGGGAGTACAGGCGGGCATAGCCTTTAATCTTGGCCCTACAGAAATGGTATATATACCAGACGTCCCACAGGAAGAGATGACTAGAGATGGACAGGGTGAGGAAGCTGAGGACAAGGGAAGTCATGATAGTGTAGAGAATGATTGACAAATAGTTGTGTTGGCAGGCCAGCAGGTCAACAGAGATTAGAGGATGACCTCTTTGTGCACCAGGTGCTGCACAGGTCACATCTGTGGCCAGTCTGGGGATGGTTACTGTGGTGCTATTGAGCCATTTTACAAACCATGTGACATTGCAATTACACAGAAATTTGTTGTTATGCAGAAGGAGCATGTCCATCTCTTTAACAGAATCTGGAAAGCTTTCAATGTGCTGTATGCTATTAAAACTAAGATCCAGATATTTTAAGTTGTAAGCACCTTTGAGGAAATCTTGCCCAAGTTTTTGTATTTTGTTTTTATGTAAAATTAGTTTCTTGAGAGATTTGGTACAGTCCGATAGCACTGGAACGGTCTCTAAACTATTTCCACTGAGATCTAAGACTTGCAAAGAATGTAGAAACTGTAGTTTCTCCCAAGCAAAGGATTTTAATTTGTTAAATTTGATGTAGAGTTCAGACAGCTTGTCTGGTAGACTGCTGAACACTTGTTCTGGAATAAAATTGAGGTTGTTATGAGAGATGTCGAGGACTGTCAGGTTGACTAATTTCTTGAAATACTTAAAATATCTGGTGTCCCCGTCTCTCCACAACATATCTAACCGGTTATCTCTGAACTCTAACCTCTCAAGAGATTGACTCTCCAGCTCTGTGTTTGTAGATGTAGAGATCTTATTGTGGTTCATCAGTAATACTTTGAGATTCTTCAAATTTCTAGTGAAATTAAGCATGTGGGTCAAGCCCTCAGATTCAAAATAATAGTTGTTGTTACTTATATCCAGGATGACCAGACTTGTTAGCTCTTCAAATGCAGTGGAGTAGAGCAGGTCCAGACGATTCAATGAAAAGTCCAGATACTGTAAATTGGTCAGGTAAGAAAACTCAGAGCCGTTCAGACTCTGGCTCATTGCATTTCCAGACAGATTGAGGCATCTCAGATCTCCAAGATTTAAAAACTTTGCCTGCAAGAAGAAGATGTTGTTTCTGCTTACATCTAGGGTTTTGCCAAACTGACTGCACTCACTTTTGACAAAGGACTTAACAACCCCAAGTTCTCTGTCTTTGTTTTTGCAGCTGCGGGCATATTCATCATATCTGAAGTAATGTATTTCTCTTACTTCCTGACTTTGGTACTGAGCCACAGCTGACATTGGAGACCAGTCTAAGGGCTCTCCTCCAGTAAAACCAACAGCATCTTGGCTGTCAGAGGGGGAAGATATTTTGTTGTCAGACAGGCTGATTATTTTAAAGCTTTTAAATTCCATCAGAATACTAAGGTTTGCCATTTTAATGAAGTTTGTACCAAGATCTACAACCTCCAGGTTTGGGAGGAGTTTCAAAGGTTCAATACTCTCGGCTTTTAGCTGCTGAAACACAAAACCCCTTAGTCTGAAAATTTTGAGGGACTTGAGCGAAGAGAAAGCGCCACTTAGTCTCAGCGTTTGAGGATACCGCCTAAGCTCATAGTTAAATGAAAGGTCCAGTTCTTCGAGTTTGTGCAAGCAGTGTGGGAATTTGGTGACTCCTATCTCTATTGCTAAAAAGTTTGATGAGAGATCGAGTACTTTAAGTTCTTTTGTGTTGGCAAACCATGCAGATGGCACGCATGTCAGAGAGTTGCTGTGCAGGCGGAGCATCTTCAGTTTTGTTAACATTTTGAATGCCATGTTGTTGATTTTTAGTGGTGAGTTATTTGGACATGGGTTGCAAGGGAAAGGATTATTATAACATCGAGGACAATTTCCACTTATATCTAGAATCTCAAGGTTGGTTAAGTTTTTGAAATCCTCAGCAGTGACTTCCTGAATGTTATTGTTATAGAGATACAACTCCTTCAGGCTTGTGGGTAGATGGTGTGGAATAAAAGATAAGTTGTTTGATTTAAGGGATAACACTGTCAAATTGCTCAGCTGAGAAAATGCACCGTGCTCTATATCATAGGACACATTACAAGGATTACGATAATAGCAGTTTTGACCAAGATAAAGCATCTCAACATTCCTGAGCCCGGAGAGGTTTGCTTTAGAAATGTAATAAATGTGATTCACTTCCAAACTCAGCAGGATCACATTTGAAGGCAGGCCTTTCGGTATACTGGAGAGCTGATTGCCATCCAGATACAAAGCACGCAGACTCCTCATGCTGGTGAAGGTGTTTTCCTCTATTGTCACACTCTTTGTACACATGCGGTCTTTGGGACCAATTTTGATAGGCACACAGTTGCACCTCATGTCTATCTCAGTTAGGTTATGTAGACCGTGGAAGGAGGAGGAGTTTAATTTCGGAATATGGTTGATGGTGAGTGTCAGATTGGTGGTGTCTCTGGGGATGCCGCTTGGGATTTCTTTGAGGCCCCTCTCAGTACAGTCCACTTTGACCTCAATCCCGTTGATGGCCTCGCTGACATCACATGGCAGAGTTTTTGGAAAAGAAACGTTGGCTGCTGATACACAGAGACAACACCACAGGGCCAGCAGTGCCACACACATCTGGGCAGAAGCTGTGGCATTTCCCTATGAAGTTTCCAAGAAGACATTTCACAATGCAGTTACATTACTAAGGAAACACACTCACATTACACAGCACAGTGAGTGTTATTTTCAGTATAAATTATTTATAAACAGTTTACTGCACAATACAGCTACGGGTATTCATTTTCAATTTTATGTGGTCTACAACCCTGACACCATTATAGTACAATTATTGCTGTACATGTTGCCTATATCAACAAAAATATGCTTACCAAGTGGAAGAGCATTGTTCGCATGAACGATTGAAAAGGGTTCCTGCTATGAGTTCTGTTGGATACTGAAAGAACTGTAACATTGATCATTACTTACTAACTAATGTAATGAAACTAGCAGGTGGCTGGGTTGGATCAATGTGTGTATAATTAGGCAGCATCACTTCCTTATTGTCACAAACCGCACATCTTCCAAAGTTTCTGTTTTAATAAAGCTGTTTGATAATGGTTGCTGTTTATTATAACAAGGCACATGTGCTCTAATGTGATGGAGATTTTTACCCTAAAAATAGGATCGAGTAGTCTCTTGTTTTGGTATTTTTCAAAGGCCCAGCTGGAGAAATTGTGGGTTATTCAGTTGTCACCACTGGTGGAAAGAGCAGTTTCATTTCTAATTTACCTGCAGGGGAAACTAAAATCTTGGGTTTCAGTTTTAGGTTTGCCAGCTTATACTGTGAAAATGCTATTCTGACACAATGGGATCTCATGCTCTGGCCTAAAAGTATAAAGGACTTTACTCAAGAGACCAAATGCATTCTAGATAGTCCACCTTCATGTATTTATTTCTTTATTTCTTTATTTATTGACCTGAACAGCCTTTTGCACAGTAGAAACATGATGAGACATGATCTGTCAGCTGGATCAATTCCCAGCTGATTGAGGGCAAAAGGCAGGGTACACCCTGTACAGGTGGCTAGCCCAGTCCGTCGCAGGGCAAATACACAGAATGGAACAACCATTCACTCTTCATGTTTTAAGACTGTGAGAGGAAACTACTTGGAGAAAACCACTTGATGGATTCAAACTGGTCACCTGCCACTATTCTGCTGTGTGGTATTTTGGATTTTTAAACCTGAAACCTCAACTTTGGCTTTTTGAGTATCTTGATTATTTTTTTCAAGCTTATTCAAGTAATTGTGTTAATTTCAACTGCCATATTTTTCTATTTTATATATGTTATATGACATGGTGTCTGTCTGTCAAGTCAAAAATAGCTCAACAACTTTTGGATAGCTTAAAATGGATTTTCACGCAGTTGTCCCCAGAGCATGAAACCATATAACTTGATGTTTGGATCAGCCCCAGCTGTATGTCAGTGAACAAATATTTCAACGCAGTCTGCTTGTCAGCACAACATTGTATTATTCATTAAAACACACTGCATTGCAACATAGAACACAGCAGAATGGCATCATACATTGCACTACAGCAATCTGCAACTCATCTTCTGATGTTGGGTTTGACCCAAACCTAACATTAAAACGTTTTGTGTACAAATTAAACATTCACCATGGTTTTCTGGGAGACTAGACTGAAGATTACCAGGATGACTAACTAAACAGGCTACGAACATGGTTAACATGATGTGTGTAATTTTATTAGCATGCTAATGGTATCATTTAGCTCAAAGTAATGCTGTGGCTAAATAAAACCTCACAGATCAGCCTGGCTGTGTAGACTCTTGTTCAAAATGCATAAACACTACACATCTGCTTTGTCTACTCTCACATACAAATGTGCAAACAATCCAGACATCCCAGACCTGCAAATTAAATGAGCAATTATCCTCATTAATGCAAAAAGCACTGCCACCACTCATGCATGAGAAATAATAAATTATTAACATAAGTAATACAACTATACATGGATTTACCATCTTCTCTGAATGAGTAATGCAAATGCAGAAATGAAAGTGTTAGACTGAAAGTCTAGAAAAGTCACTCAGCCTGTTTGTGGTATTCTGTTTTAATGCTTCATTGATTGACCGAGATAATACGGAGCCCGTCTGGTGACATAGGTGGAAAAAAAACATTCCGTGGCCACGAATTAATGCGTGGGAACGAGATCCTATTCCGTGGCCACGACTTGTTTAATGTGTGGGAACAAGATGATTATTAGGTGTCCACGAATTGATAAAGCGTGGCCACGAGATGATTCAAGTTCCAGATTGATGGGGTGGTGTCATAGGCGCGGATTTATATTTTTGCCCGTGGGTGCCCAAATTATATAAATACCATCATATAAAGATCATATAATTCTAACTATATAGGGGTGGCATGCTCACTGCTTCTGAACATCTGATTTTACAAAGAATTTATTTGTTTTCTAATTCATGCTATTTAGCCTATTTTGATGGACTCGGAACCCCGAGAGGGTGCTGTTCTATTCTGGCAGATCAGAGGGAGAGAGAAGGTCCTGGGTCGGGAAGGAGCCACCGCCCGTCTCTCTCTCTCCTCACTTCACGTCGTTTACGTCAATAGAATCAGATCAAACTTGTCCATGTTTGCGGCTGAAGCTACTGATGCCAGAAAGTCAACAGTCTCACTGATGAAATGACTAACATTTCTCGTGGCCACCTAATAATCATCTCGTTCCCACGCATTTAAGCAAGTCGTGGCCACGGAATAGGTTCTCGTTCCCACGCGTTATTAATTCGTGGCCACGGAATCTTTTTTTTTTTCAACCATGTCACCAGACGGGCTCCGTAAGATAATGTGCCACTGCAAAATATAAAACTGTGGCATTGTGCGAGAGGTTGGTAGTGTATTCCGACTGAATATACAGAGTTCAGACACCAATAGACAAAAGTCATTTGAGAGTTTAAAAGTTTTATTTTTTTAATGATGTTCACACAAAAAAATAACAGGAAAATACTAATGTGTCCATGTGTGAAGTAGTTATTAACGCAAGATGAATCCAGCAAATAAAAAAAGTCATATGCATTCCTTTTATTGGATCATGTATTGTCCTTTGCAGTGATTTGTCTACAGCTATATATATAATATGTGTGTGTGTTTGTGGGTTTTATATATAATATATTTTAGAGGGTTGCATGAGGCCTTCATATAATCTATTTCAAAGTTACAGGATTTATATCATTTTATTTCTACTTTACATAAAATATTGTGTACACAAGGCAAGATTTATTTTCACAGCAGTTCACATTGGTTTTTAAACCCATGTCTCTCATGTATGGCTTTAAAATCAATAATCAAGACAAAATAACTACAGTTTATTTGTTGAGCAGTGTTTCCAGTGAGTTAATTAGTGCGGTAATAATAGCAGACATAGTGGCAGAGTGATGTGTCAATGCATTCACACTTTGGCCACTGGGGGAACTTCCAGAAGCTGTCTCTGCAGCTTTCAATAGAGACACATAGTTCATGACAATTTCATCTACCTTGGCCACCACCTCGCACCGGTCCCTCTCTGTGCTCAGGCCTTCCACCAGTGACATGCAGGCTTGCGTTAGACAGCAGACTGTGTGAAAGCTGTGTGTCAGAGTGAGTAGTAACTCCTCTGGGCTGCTGTACTCCTGGGGCATCTGACTGCAGGAGCTGCTCAGCACTTTGGCCTGCATGATAAGCAGCTGGGAGCATGTTTCCATATCAGCGTCATGGACCTCATGCTTATCCATTCTGGACAAGTGGCCTATGCTGGAACGCAACACACTGACCATCTCTAAGGCATCCTTCTGTGCAAGTGCGAACCCTGTGTGGAGACTATAGGTTTTGCCCTTCATTGAATTTACACATGCTAGCCTTGCTGCAAGGCTCACATCATTCACAGGAGTAGCCTTATTACTCTGCTCAGCTTTATGGCCTGCTTTCTGCTTTGTTTTGTCCTCACAGCAGATAGACACTGTGCTGAGAGAACACAGAGCATCAGGGGGCATGTTTCTGCTTTCTCTATCACCATCAGTATTTGTCTTTTTCCCCCGGAGGAAGCAGTGGCTGAACGGCCCTCGGCACCTCCAGGTACCTGCATCCAACCTTGGCGCTGTCGATGCTGGCAGCAGCTGTGAGGCTCCTCTTTGCAGCCCTCTACCAGGTGAATCAGAGGTGACCGAACCCTGGGAAAAGCTTTTGGGTAAGGTTTTGGCAGAGTATATTCTCTCTACTTTGGGGGCTTCTTGAGACTGGAAATTCTGACTACCACTCTTCCATGTAAGTGTGGCTTTGGTCTTCTCTATCAGTGCTTCTAAGCTCCTAGAACCTGGCATCATAGTGCTCCAACTCCTCCTGAGCATCCGAACCCTGTGTGGCTTCCTGATGCTGCCTGTTGTTGGGTTATATGACGATCCGCTTGAGGGGATAGCCAGGGCGTGTGAGTTGGGTTCGGAGATAGCCCTTGTTAGCTGACTGGGCTCTGTGCTACTTTGTAATGACGGTGGTGACATGGTTTTGGTGGTGGTCTTGTTACAGAGAGCTAAAGATGAATCTTTCCCAGGCTTCTTCAGCTGTGTGCAAGCTACACTAGGGGTAGTAGGAAAATAAAGAGAACTGTTAAGCATCTACCTGACAACAAAACTTCTTCTCAAACAAATAGTTTTTATGCTTTTGAATTATGCAGACAAATGGTGTGATATTTAATGAAATACTGATGATTATCAGATTGACAGCTATGAAACTTAACAAAGTATGTGTTTTGAGAAGCAATATCTGCATTCCAATACTTAAAGTTAGCTAATGAACAAATTGTATTTTATTTGCCTAATCTGTACAAAAATAACTGGTCCACAGTGGTTATATTCTGGACTTCTTCTTGGATGAACACAATGAAAAAACATTCCCTGCACCCAGTGCTGCGCACATACCCACTGAGAAACCACATTATGTGTTTTTTACACTTGCCTCTGTTTTATTTGTCCAGGTTTTGAGATATCATTCTGCTTGTATATACGAAAGGAGAATGAGATTTAATTTGTGGTGCTCACAGCTTCAAACTTTAATTAAATTAAATGTATAAATACAATTTGAATGACTTAATTTCCCATGGGGAATATTGTCACAGAATACCTTTTTTTCCCAATGAAAATTGCAGACAGTGTATCCTGTGGCCCACACAAAGTATTCATTTCTCTGAGTACTTCTAACACAATTCACTTATATTAACTGATGTGAATACAGAAGCTCTGGGAAAATATATCCCAAAACATGGACACATGTAGACAAAATGAAGCCATTGGAATAGTATTGTAAGTTGAGCAAATTGTCTGCATGGACTACATTCCTGCCCTTATTTGTCTATAATGACCAACTTTCTTAAATGTCCTTGTTTTGCCTGCCATTAATACAGATATAGATAAGAGGGAACATACTACTGTGTAGTTTTACCTGTGGTTTCTTTTATCTTGGGCATCCGGTGACTGCCATCCCGTGCAATTGTGAACCCAGGCTCAGCACTGGTAGCTGCGTGGATCTTCCTCAGCAGGGTGGGATCCATGGGATGGCCAACCTTCCCCTGGCTTGGAGGCCCATAAGCCCTCTCCTCAGCAGCTACATAACTAATCCCCTTGATGGAGGACTCTGACAGTATATGCATATTGTCCGTGGCACAAAGGGGAGAATCCATCGGAGTGGCACAGCTGCTGCTGCCTGTGCTGCAGCCAGCATCTATAGAAGAACACTGCGAGCTTTGGAGAGAATGCATACCCTCATTCTGTATCAATGACATACGCTTGCTCACATGGTATTCATATAACCGTGTGGTGTCTTGCTCTGACGCTGGAATCTTAATTTGCTGCTGCTCATTATCCTGTCTTGTGGCATCTCCCTGTGCAGAGATGGGCCCTTGGGATGGGGAGCGGAGATGGGCATTTATCTTTTGGCTTCTTTGATCTGAGTCCTGTTTCTCTCCCTTGATTATCAACCTGTCTGTGAAGGGAGCCTGTGACTCATTCACACATTCTGGAGAGAGGCTCTCTGCCATTTTGTTTACAGTTGCTTTCTGCTGCATTGCTTGATGCATGTCTTTTAAGTGAATCCTCCCTAGATCGAGTTGATTCATGTAATAAGAATCTCTCACAGTGAAAGCATTATACTTCCCAACAAGATGAGGGGGCTCCTCTTTAGCTGAGTCTTGAGAAGTCATGTGCAATTTGTCAGAGGATTCACAGGTATCTCCCTGCATTCTGCTGTCTGCCTCCCTCTGTTTTCCTCTCTGTCTGCTCATTACTGAGCCCATGTGCATCTTAGTGAAGTATTCACTGACGGATTTTATTTCCATTGTCTCTGGCTCCATCTCGCCTCCATCTGAGTGAAATATCTGAGAGGAAGCAACAGCAGATGATTTCACCTCGTCGTCCTGATGCTCCTGTGGATTGTACTGCAGAGCTCCTGCTCTACCATCACTCTGTGCAGACACATTGGCCTTTTCATCATTCATGGCGTGGTATCCTTCTGCAGTGGCTACATGCATCCTCAGGTGGCTCTCTAAGTGTCGTTGAGCGCTGGCCAGCTCAGAGCTTTCTGTCATCTCAGAGGAGTTTGTCTCGTTGCCAGAATCTGAGGACTCAGGACTAAATGCTCGTGATATTTCTACACCTGTGTACCACAGAAAGACAAACACTTCATTAACAATCTCATCTGAGGCAAGTGGAAATTATCACAGATTATGGAGTGAGTCAAATATAACTGATTGTAATTAAAATGTAAATGAGTATGTGGATGAGAAAAGTGTAAATGGGTTCTTAAAAATAACAATTACCATACAAAATAGGCCTATAAATCACTACATGACAACATTTTACTACTATAAAATATTAACAGAGAATTCTCACTGACTTACAATGGTTTCCTCAATTGCTGTTTAAATTTTATTTTCAGTGTTTTCAATATCAGCAAAACTCATCTGGCATTGTGTAAGCGTTCAAATGAAAAAAAAAACAAACGAGAACAAATCTTGACAAAATGATTTACACTGTAATGAACACAGCTGCTTGTATGTTGAAATGAATGATTAAATAAATACACACACAAATGGAAACATAGAACAAAATGAGCTTTATTGAAAAAAAAAAAATGAACAACAAATCAAAAATGAATGGCTGGAACATGTGTGAGGTTAATGAATGAATGTTACAATGGTGAAAGGAGAACCTGTGCTACTCTCCGACTGTGCTGGCCTCTGTTCTTCTGATGCAGCGAGGGCCTCAAGTGCCTGTAAGGTGGACACCACTGCATTGTCCAGGGGCTCTGCGTTGCCCTCCGCTCTATGGGTGGGCACTGAATCTATGAGAGACACTGGGATGTCATTGCCAGCTCCCTGGGCTCGAGTCCCAGCTCCCCCCTGCTGCTCCTCCTCATCAGAGCTGTCCCTAAAGCCAGGAGGAGGAGCAGCAATGGCCAGGTTAAGAGAGTGCAGCAGTACATCATTGCCCTCCTCATCATTACCCTCTGGTGGAGGAGGGAGGGAGGTCAAGTCAATGATGTCATCCGTGGACCCTGAGAGAGATAGTAACATAGGCTTGTCAATGTCACTCATCATCATGTCCTCCTCACAGCTGATGTCATCCTCATCCTCAGCATCATCAGTTGTGTCTGCGTAGCAGATATCGTGTAGCAGTGGCTCCTCAATGCACTCAGTAGGACCAAAGATTTTGGTGGTATAGTGATACCCATCCTCATCTTCTATGGCATCCATCATCTTATAATCCTCCTCGAGACGCCTGTACATGGGGCTGTGATTGTCCAGAATCTCTGGGCTTTCATCCATCAGTCTTTGGTAGCCCAAATTTTGGGGGTTTACACAGTCTAAGGGAGGATCTCCGAATATAAACGAGACCTTTGCACTCCTGGAGGAGTCTTGGGATTTGGGCCTGGGGATGTTAAGATAAGTTTGGGAGCAAGGGATTCTGCAGCACTCTGCTCTTTCTGCCATGAGCATTGAGTGCTGAGGCTGGTGTATCTCAGTTGTGTATACCAGTTGGCCCTCACATCTCCTGTGGTTGACATATTCACACTCCTGGTCAGAATAATCTTGGCTGAACCTCTGGTTATTTCTGTCCTCATACCCTTTATGAGGCGTGCTGTATGTACACTCGATGGCCTGATAGTTCTGCTTTGTTCTCACTGCATGGCCTGAAAAGAGGAACCAGAAACATGAAACAGGTCTATTTGAATTTATCTCTTGCTGAGTCATTGTGTGATCATTTTAGACATACTTGTTTCCATACTGTCTGTATTTTTGGCCACGTTGAAGATGGAGCGTCGGGAGTCCACCAGTAATCTGTAGTACCCAGCAGTCAAACAAGCCAGATTCATCGCATCAACAGACTCCATTAGGAGAGTGATAGGCTGTGAAAAAGGCAGATAATCAATAAATGTTACAGTGGGTCTGTGGAATGAGGTTATAATGACATACTTGACTTTGTGTTGTCTGTTTAGATTCATAGAATATACACAAAAAAATAGTCAGCATCACATATTGTTGTATAAGAGCAGAGGGTTTGTTAACCTTTACATCCAGGACATGTAGTTCCACTCTAACCCTGTTCTCATCTTCTGTATACATCTCAATGCGGTTAACATGACTGAAATCAGCCAGAAGTGCCACCAGGTTCGTTTTGGTGTTAATCACATGACTGATTCCATATCTGGGCCCCACCAGCAATGTCACTTCTGTATGCTTCTCGCCTTGCTGTAAAAAAAAAAAAAGAGGAAGAGAACTCATGTTCTGCATGAAAATGAACAACATGTTATTGTTTCACACGCTAGCTGTGCATAATGTAAAATAGCTAGATGGTTTCACTCACAATTAATGTGGATTTAAACACACGTCCTCCATACAGCCTCAGGTCACTGAGATACTTCAGATAATGAACCTTTGCTTGTAAGGCAGTCAGCTACAAAAAGCAGGAAACAAGATAAAATAATTTAAATTAGTAACTCACACAGCTGAAAGTAATGGGCAACTGAGTCAATATTGTTTAATATTATTTAAGCCATCGCCTAGCACCAATAATTTGAAATTGAAGACTCCAGTAGGTGGCATTTAAGAGTATTATCAGATATGGGGCAAGGCAAAGAGAGACAGTTTAAAATATTACACATAAAGAGATGAAGGCTGTACCTTTTTACCAGGGGGCACCAGGTTCTGATTGGTTTTGAGGATGTGAGTGAGGGCTTTTTTGATGTTCTTCTCTTTCATGCTCGACAGCACTGCAGGAGGCAGAAACAATGCCAAACCCCACTCCTTTCTGTACAAAATTAGAACATAAATATTCTTAAAATAAGTTACTGGGGGGAGAAGTCATTATTTGAATTAATCTTTACACCGACTATTGAATAACTGACAAGCTACAGTCAGAATGAATTATCTAGCAGATATTTAGATTCTGGTATTGTAGTAAAACAATACCATAACATAATTTTATTTTTGAGGAACAGCATAGTAAACAAGTAGAATATGTCACAGGCACAAAAAATGTGGCTCTGCAAATGAGAGACATGAAGTTGTTTCGAGTGAAATCTGATATACTGTACTTACTCTATATACTTCAGGGAAACTTTCTGGGACTGCTTGGTATTGATGGTTAGAATATACATTTGCAGGGTGGCCAGACGCAGGGCTGTGTCATATTTGAGCTCTGACCCAAACCTCTCCAATACCACATCATTACAGCTCTGGATGCACCAAAAAGACAGAGAGAAGGTGATAGGCAGCAGGAAGAGGTTACACTTCAGTCAATATTCTCATTACAACACATCCACACTCAAGTCTTACTTACATGCCTCTCTATGTTGCCATACTTAATTGCAAAACAAAGTTTGTGCTCCATCTTTCTATGTTTACCTGAACATAGAGGTACTCAAATGCTACCGCGTCTCTCCTGAGTAGGTCCAGGGGATCCTTTGGGACAAAAGTGACGCGAAAAAAGCACTTCATCTTGTGTGACCCTGGCCTCTGTGTCACCTAGAGTACAAGTCAAAGAGAGGTCCCATTAGTCACGAGGTCTACAAAATGCAATATGTTCAGATGAACATTGTTTTTGAGGCCCACTAACACTTAAAAAAAAGTTAAGTGGTGAAGCCAGGAGATGTTAGCTGTGTTTTTTCACAAACTATCAGTAGGGACCCACTTTATAAAGATGGAAAACTATTGAAAAGCTTCATTTATGCATGTTATTTATTACATATTGGGAACATTCTGCAGATTTGTTTGGGGACCCCAAGAAAAACCCACTGACCCATTGGGTCCCGACCCAAGTTTTGGGGATCACTGGGTTAGCTTCAATACATAAATAATTAAATAAACATGATATAATTTCACTGCAACATTTGTTTATGCACAACAAAATTAAGAAAAAGAGCCTGCAAATGTGTTAATACTGTACACCCCAGTACAGTAGCAGTAAACATCATGAAAGGGGATATCCTCCGTGTGTTTTGGCTATGCCCCTCTCTTGTTTAGTGTCACCTGACAGAGTTGTCTCACCTGAGTGAGCATCTCTTGCTCATGCAAGAGCATGAGTTTGCTGGCAGATCCATCAGCTCTTTGCTCCAGCATCAGAGAGAAGTGCTCAATGCTCTTAATGGATAGCTTTTCTTGTAGGGTCAGGATGACGTCCTGACACATGAACAAAGTCATTGTTAATACAACATGAGAACCAATGCAAATCATGCTCATCTAAAAGCCATTAGTAATTTTTTTCCCACCTGAGCACACACTACAGCATGCACACTCCCAAACATCAAATCAGGTTTTGAACTGAAGTGGAAAAAAGATGGAAATGTGGATTGCTGTCCCTGCTCTAGTTATCTTATGATCAAGCTGCTTTTTGTGTGGCCACAGTGAAGTTTGTACTTTATGGTGAACAGTATAGCTGTGAATAACATTGAATATTTAGACTGAACTTCAATTTACTTTGTGTAACAGCACTTTGTGAAGCTGGGTTCGTTCGTTCCAGCACCTACCTTAATGGATGTGTTGCTGTCAAATTTAAACGATTTAGTTTGCCCATTCTCCAGGTACACCTTTAGAACATTTGGCATAAAAAGAAGGGAGTTGTCCTTCACAGTTTCCTGAGGATGGGAAGACAATCGTGATAAGTACATTTCACTTTTCTTTCTTGAAAGTTCATACAGCATCTGTCATTAGGACCTGCATTTGAATTGTTTGTAATAAACTACCAAACATTAGGGAAATCAACATAGAAGTGTTGCATGATTAAAGGAAAATTGTTGAGATGAAATGTCGATACCACTGTCACACAAACATGACAATGATACTATTAGGAGATGGTTAGCTTAGCTTAGCATAAAAACTGGGAACCAAGAGATCAAGCTAGCACTGTACAAAACACGCACAGTCTGCCTACCTGGCCCGCAAATGTAGATCTTGATTACAACTTGAACCTGACTGACACACTTTCCAATCCTTCATTTATATACTTATCTAATTATAGAACTACAATAATCAGGAGGTCTCAGTCTAGTCCTGTCCTGGGTGCTGATATTGCTCTTATTTATGGATCCTGGATAAATTGGTTTCTGAATGGACTAAACAAATGATATCATGATAGGTGAGATTAAGAGATGCTGGTAGGCAGTTAAATTGGGTTGGTAGTTTTTCCCTCCTTTTTATATGCCAAGCTAAAGTAAGCTAATCATCTCCAGCAGCACTATGAGTAGTAGAAGTAGTAGAAGTAGATTTATCTTCCAACTGAAGTTTAAATAATAAATTGAAACAACTCATTTACAGAAATGTAAAACAATGTATGTGTTTCATTTAATATATTCATACATAATCATTCTTTGGTTTTATAAATGATGCTTGGGCTGACCTCTCCTCAGAGGTGTGATCACCTAATGTTTTACTTAAATTTTTTTTTTTTTTCAATGACATATCCTCTATGTGATAAATCCAAGGTCTCTCTGTAAAAGAGTCCCCCCTTTTCTTGATGTCACACATGTGCTGTCTTTCAGCTTAGTGCTGTTTTGCTCATGCATCTCTTTCCTTCTGTTAGCGAATTATAATGTTTTCACTCTGCTCTAGGCTCTGTAATCACTAAGAGTTATAGTCTGCAGTTGTTGTATCTTCTGCAGAACCTTGATGTGTACAGAATAAATCATGACTTACTGGAACCTGGCCATTGATGATGACCTCTTCAGCAAAGCGGACTTTAACAGGATTAGTCTTTAACTTGGCCTTTTTGGCTGCACTGATGAATGCCGATTTGGGTGACTTTTGGAAGGGAAAAAGAAAACAGAAAAAAACAACTGAGATTTAAAGGACAATGCCTCCCATCAGAGGTGAGTCACATTGTGTTTTTTTATCACACAAGTCAAGGATGCTTCCCTCTTGAAGCATGGCGACCTCCCATTTCTCCACTCTGTGCCAATGTAATTAAGTTGGCACTTTGTAACACAGCTTATGATCTGTCGCTGCTATCATGTCACTAAGCTTGCAAAGAAGCACCTGCTAAATGGAGTTTACATGGTTGAATAACTATAATCCCTGGCTGATCCTTTGAGTAATGTGGAATTATAAAATCTATGTTTTCCTGCATATCAATCAACTTAAACCGCTTGTTAAGACATTCATCGCACAGAGCGTGGAGAATTGGCACAATGATTGAATTAAATGTAAGATGAAAGGATGTACTAATATCAGACTTCCAAGATTTAGGAAATGTGGCTTTATAAACACTTGTTTACACACAGTCACTTGTTGATGCAAATATCTATTGCATATCATATCATCAATACCATTTAGGGATTTAGACATTGTTCAAATTATATTATAAAACACCATAACCACTGTCAACTCTCTAATTCCCTGCCGCAGCCTACACTATATGGTCCTGTCTGTGAACACACATTGATGTTTTGGGCTATTTTTAGAGCGACAACATTTTATCTGAGTTAGTACATGGCCTGTCAACAAATGTCACATACAGTATATGTTCCTGTATATGTCCACCTCCACCTTGTGACTCTACCAAATTATATGTCAAACTCATCCGAGCTTTTGTGAAGATCTTATGCTACAACATGAGAGTGACCAAAGATAATCAATTGGACTCAATTTGAGTTAGCCCCAATCCATCACACGGTTATAAGGCTTTACTGACACAGTGGCAGCACAATATGGCATGATTAATGACTTGCCTTCATACAGTCAACAAAATAATTAGCTCTGAACACACCTCATGAATTGTACTGAATTTCATTCACAGATGACGGAGAAACTTACTGGGTATGGTTGAACAACAGTTAACAAAATGGATTCCTTGCAGCTCCTGCAGAAAAGAAAAAAAATATATTTTAATTGTAGCAAGGACAACAATAAATCCCAGTGATGCCCTGAGCAGCCTTGTCTTGCCTGTGTAATGTAAAGTTTTATTGTAGACACAGAGGTTATGCAAGGCCACAAGAACTGTGAAGTAGTGTTAACATGGGGACGTTTTACCTGTAATGTTTACTGTTTACTGACAACTGCTTCAGTGACACTAATCCGATGAGATGCATGAAAAAAACATCAGCACCAGCATGCAGGTGAATTGCAGCACATGGAACAGGTGACTAAACAGTTTGGTTGAATTATTTTTGTTTAATAAAAGCAAAACATGATAGTGTTTTCTCTTTTTGGATTGGATTTCAGTTTTTGGATCCCGTGTTTCTACCTTTTATACAGAATAGAGGCACAGAGATGTACATTTTGAAACAATACTATCAGACTAAATCACAAATTGCCTGTATGTGTGAGTGTGTGAGGGTTGTTCGTCTCTATATGTTGGCCCTGAGATGGACTGGCGACCTGCGTCGCGTCTTTCGCCCTACAGTATGTCAGCTGGGATTGGCAGCCGCCCTGTGACCCTCATGTGGAGGATTAAGTGGTAGACAGTGGATGGCTCTGCGGAAAATCATTCAAAGACAGCAACATATATTTAGGCAGACATGCTGCCTATAAGGTACACAACAGCTTGACCATTTATCTATTATACCAGACATAAGATCAGATGATGGACCACATCTGTAGGATATTTTGTCACTGCAAATGCATTCCCGCCACTGCATCTTCACGTTTAAACAAAACACAGCTTGGCCTTTATTTTAAAGTAGTCACAGGAAGGGCAAGTATGTCAAGGAGTTCACCAGTTAGTCCACCACAGCTTATTTGTAATACACACTGCTTTGCTTGCATTATCTCTTTTCTCGCTACCTGTATCTATCTTAGATGTGAATGTTTTGTTAGGAGTATTTCTTGTATAGAGTTCATATATCTTATAATATATATCATATAAAGATGGGTTCCATTACAATTAAAGATCGGCTTAGATTAATAATGATTAAAGATTAAAAATGTGTTTTCATAATTAAGTGTGTGAACCTTTGCTTACCTTATGTGTCAGTGTGGCTGCCTGGAAAACAAATGATGTCAACTCCTGAACTAGATCCAAGGTATATTATTTACACTACAGTCAACTGAAAGCAGTAAAACCTTTTGGCTGCTCCAGCGATGATTTACACACGCACTGTTAAAGGAGATGGATGCTTTTGCAAACAAGTATTTTGAAACTAATTTAATTTACAGACCTCTTTTCTGTTGATATCTGTCGAAAAGTCACACTAAATGTACGTGACAAAAATGTTCTGAAATAGAGTTTCCCAAACTTAGCCAGAATAGAGTGTTTTATCGCTAATTATCAGTTATAACAATAATAATAAGAAGAGGAATAAATAATCATGATCTCAGTTTCAATGTATCAATAAATTCCTTTACAAATAAACATTACATTAAAAATGTGAATAACAAAATGAGACATTATATCTAATTAAAATGTTTTGAATGTGTTTCAATGAGAGTCATATTTTTACAGGCCCACATGAGCCACACTTTAGGAAGCACGGTTTTACGTCAGTAGAGGATTAAAAACTTTCCAAAAGGGGGAAATACTTTTTCAGACACTATATTATCAACAGCAACAGATTTAACAAAAGGCAAATGGCATCTCATCTTGATGTGCTGTCATACCTGACAAGGTCAATAACCCTCTCCCTCGGAGCTGAACTGACAGGCTCCTCATTAATCATGATGATCTCGTCTCCTGGGATCAGTTTACCCTCTGATGGACCCCCTGCCAACACACACCAAACAAGTATTAAGTGCAAAATGTGCACAGGCATGTCATTTTTCTTCATTTTCTTGGTTCCCTGTCTTGTTCCTCACGGCTCAAATGAATTCTTAATGACTCAGTGCTGCTTAAATCAATGAATCATCAAAGTAAACTACAGCCTTTGAGCCTGTGTGCTTTTCCTCTCACTATATTTTTGGAGGGTTTTGTCTCCCTTGGGGATTGTGTAGATGATGTCCAGGGATCGAATGAGTCACTGCTGCATTCGAGCTTGTGCCGCTGGTTCACTTTACCTGGTGTGACTGAACGTACTACTACCGGTTTCTCACTGCCTGCCACAAAACCAAAGCCAAGCACTGGGTCTCGTCTCATCTCCACCTTCCGGGGCGCTGGTGGCACAAATTTGTCTCCGTCCAGACGAATCTCCTCCAGGGAGCTGCTCTGGGAGATGTGGCTGTGGGATTGACAAAAAAGTTGCTCTCGGTTTTTGCCATCATGTCTGGTTGCTTTTGTTACAGTCATTTTGTATCTGGAGCTGTGAAGCTTGTATTTAATTTCATTTGAATGAGAACTCTTATTCATTAAACCTAAATATGACAACAACAACAAAAAATCAACAAACTGAAGCTGAAGCAGTTAGCTAGTTAAAAAATTTGAATTTTCTGCTTTGAAACATTTGACATTGTAATTTGCACTGCTTCGCATTACTCCAATTTTATAGTTAATGTGTGATGGGTATTTTTGATCATTTACATAATATGAATAAGTAATTGATATTCAAGAAAATAACAAGCAGATTCATGCAAAAATGTACACGGTATATATATATATATATTTTTTTTTTTTTTACGAAATAAATCCTCAAAATACAGGATGCCATCATTAAAAAAAAAGGCACTAGAGCAATGCTGCAAAAATAGATCATGTGGGAGACAGCATCCAAGCTCCAATGTTTGTGTTCTCACGTCGTAAATATCCACTGTGTGCTTCGCTGAGAAGCAGTTACAGTTTTCTGTAATACTCCAACCCATAATGTGTTACAAATGACACATGCTGCACTAGTAAAGATGCAGAACAGGTAAAAATGATTCCTGCCCTCAATAGCTTCAAACGCTCCAGCCATATTTGACCCCGGTCACTGAAATGTCCGTGGTCTTAAGCTCTTGCACAAACTGAATGCTTAAACATTCCCTGCAGCGATCAGAGATTTTACTGTGTTTCTCCACCCTCTCTCTCCCCCCCTGGCTGCAAATGCAGCAGCAGCTCTGTGTGGTGCCAACGCTGTTGGTTAATTAAAGCTGTGGGCAGACTGTGTAATTCACAGTTATTCTTGACACATGTACTATTCACCACTAAACACTAACAATTAATCTTTCATGGCACAAAGACACAGTGAGATCTGTCAATTGCAATCCAGTGCGATTAAAAAAATAGCATCAACAAGGGCAACAATGCTCGACGCTTAGTAATTGTCAACTGATATTTGGGAAGGGGGATTCTCCAATTCTCTCTGAGACTTGGATAAATCGGCAAAAAAACAAACAAAAGCTGTCATGAGGACAGACCATAAGATGCTGTTGCTGCTGCTGCTGCTGCTGCCACCACCATACATGTTAGTGTTAATATCCAAATCGCTGTGATGAGCTCACCTTTAGTTTAAATAATAAATGACAATGATATATAATACATTAGTCTGTAAACACAGAATTTAGAGAAATTAGGTCTTTATTACTTGGTGTGTGGGTTGGGAGGTTTATAGACTGTAGCTATGTGAGGAACAGGCCTTGCTTTCTCTTTATCTTAGCTGCCTTAATATAACTTTATAATATATGTAATTTTCTCTTATAGGTCATAAGGGTAAAAAACGAATCTTTACACACGATCCAGGTCGGAATTTAATACTCTAAATCAGGGGTCTTAAACTCAAATGACCTGTGGGCCACTGACGGTCTCGTCTGGTCAGTCGGGGGTCAGTCAAGTAAAAAAAAAAAAAGCAACAGTTGTGGTGGACGTTATGAGCTCATATCGTCAATATGCCGTATTAATTCCTTTTTTTATATGTACTCTGTTGCCTCGTGTGAGCTTTTTCATCTTTTACTTCTTCTGTTTTTATCCATTATTCTGTACAGCACTTTGGTCCACTGTGTTTGTTTTAAAGTGCTTTACAAATGAAGTTGGATTGGATTGGATCATTTCAAAATATAAGTGGTTGTTTTAATATGCAACAATAAAAAAAAAACATATTTATGATGCAAAATGAATCTATTCATTTAAAAATAAAAACATATAGAAATGAGCCGTTATAACTTGATAATGTTTGGAGGGCCACATGAAATCGATTGGACGGCCACATGTGGCCCCCGGGCCGCCACTTTGAGACCCCTGCTTTAAATGATCCTGTGATTAAGTGCTTTTGCCCATTTTTCCAGAATAATCTTTTTTTGACATTTGCTGCGATAGCTTCTGTTTTTGAATTTATCATCATGGGGATCAATAAAGGTTCATTTTCAAATACCTCCCCCTTCAATATAGAGTGATAAATATGAAGTTTTCTGTTGTTGATGATGACCCACGCAAAAAGTTGGCTGTTATTTGTCAACCAAATACTGCTGGGGTGGCCAATGTGTTTACCTTTTAATGGTAATTGAAGAAATATCAAAGTATGGCGCTACTAATTCATTTTAAAATGATGGTGCACGCTGCTGTCTACTGTGTTAATATTATGCAGTGGCTCTAATGTGTGCATTTGTAATTCATTATTTGCTATCCTGCTTTCAGTTAAAACTTCCCTAGCTCCAAGTCTTCCTTTGTTGAGTTTACTAACATGTCTTGCCTCAGATGTGATGGAGTGCAATGTTTGGGGTTGTTTTTGTAAGCTATATTTGACTTAATACTGTAGCTTCATTCTGTTGTGTTACTGTGATCTGTTAAACACTTATTGCTCATTAAACAATTCAATTGCATTTTTTAAAATGCCCTTTTTTAATGCAACCTTGATATCAATCATATTTTTTGTTTTGCAAATTTGCATTTTGTCTGTAAGATAACCTTTAAGATGACTACCAGGCATCGACAGGCCAAACTCATTATTGTTGTAGGTAGATTGCCTTAAATTTGTTTCACTCACAAAATCTTCACTGTCACCCACAGAAGACATTTCCCTAATTACCTACTTTATAATCTCAGCGACAGTTTAATCATGGACAGCACAGATTCTCCGTAGTATGAACAGGCAGGCGGAAGACACTGGCAATGATTTGTGCAAAGTAAAAAGACTAACAACAGGGCTATATTATTCATAAATAATGACCAGAATTATTCTCCCTGCACCAGAATTACCCGAGGTTATCCGAGAAGAAGCTCTCAGTCTGTCATCTTGCAGTGAAATTAATTAAATGTCTCTCCTTTCCTGTCAAATTAGTTTAGGTTTAGTTAACTGTGGCAGTGTGTTTATCAGTTTGATTGAAAGAACAATCATTCAACATGCACATTTTGTGGTTAGTCCCCATGTTCATGCTTCTTCCCACAGTCCAACTGGACTCAGGATTAACTCATCATATCAACTGCTCTATATTTAGTTTATAATTGTGTTTCAGGTTTTTTTTTTTCTTTTAAAAAATGTAACAAATTGAGCACAAATCAAAACCATATGGACCTGTGCATCCTGGAAGAGTGCCGCCTCCTTCACTGCATGGCCACCTGCTAAACATGGCTAGATTCCCATTATGCAGGCAGTCATGCATCTAATGGTTCCTAATAATACCCATTAGTTGTAGCTCTGCAGTCTAGCAGTCATGAGCCATGCGGTGCTACACAGCAATATGAACAAAGTGAGCAGCAAGAGATACCGGTCTTAAAAGTCTAGTGTAAAAAATATATATATATTTCACCATTGGTTTCCAAAGGTAATTTAGTTGAAATGTCCTCTAACTGCTTTGATGCAACTTGATGCTGAGTGGATTTGAAATGTGTTTGTTTTTTTTTCCCATTGGTGTGTACTGGATATTGATCACTGTGTGTCAAATATTTAGAACCTTCCAGAGTGTTGTTTATGCCTTGATTATAGTATGTGTACTTTAGCTTGTTACACGGCTCCTATAAAAATAATGAAATCAATATATGTGGTTTATCACATGTTATGTTGTGTTTTATGTTGTGCTTTTTTTCTTACAGTAAATTAATTGTCTCCCTCCCCATATTCAGCAGTATCAAAAATCATACGTAAATAAAATCTAGAACAATTAGTAGCATCAACAGAAACCTAAGGAGTCCCTTTGGTTCCCTTAGTGCTCTATTTTCCTCAACCATCTTTAAAGGCTGTACAGGAGGTGTATGAGAGCTATATAACAGCAGTAACACACAAGAATAATAGATGTCAGTCAGTAACCTAGCGATACACTTTGTCACACAATACCAAAGTGACTTTTGCTTTCATTCTTTGGATTTGGCTGGTATGTGTGGAAACTTAAAATAAAAGAGTAGGAGGGAGAACAGAGCAGTAGAAAATACTTCATTTTGGGTCAACACTAGTGCTGATGATGTCACACCTACATTTGTGGCATCTGACTATTATACATTTTCAAAATTTTCTAAAAAAAAATAGGTGCCATCATAGTATATGCAAGAGCAGTTTGCTTTGTTTGTTTGCTCAGGCTTCTGTACAACGCAGAAATGCGTCGTAATTCGTGTCTGTGGACGATCAGTTCCCTTTATGAAGGCTAATTTTAGGGTCGGGAAATTACAATAATTAATACTTAAAGATAAGAACATTATTGAAACTAAACGAAGCACTCATAAAGTACAGTGATTCACCAAGGCTGCTTAGTTTCTCGCCGTTTCAGTACGCTCTCCTGTCCTCCAAGGTTAATAAGGTTATAAAAACAATTCAGTTCCATCTGGATCACCACAAAAATGTAATCGTTTCTTCCTCGGGTCATAACCCTACATCCCCCCAAAATGTATTAACTTTTTGAGGTATCCAAAACAGACAGACAGACAGACAAACACAGGCAAAAGCATAACCTCCTTGGTGGAGGTAATAATCCATCAATTGTCTGTACCACTTATCCTTTGAGGGTCACAGGGGGACGCTGGAGCCAATCAGGTAACCCTTGTATTCAGTCTCTGCCATTAGATCCCCTAAAACCTCCAGTCTGGTCCGTCTGAATTTTGTGTCCCACACTAAATATTAAATCCCTTATTTTTATGCATGTGTTCCTATCATGCAGCCTAGACATGTGATTCACTGAGAAATATACCAGTCATGCAAGTATCAACACCCAGGAGTCTTGACAACCTTACATGGCCACTGAGAGTCACACAGACAGACATTTGATTATTCATGAGCCTCTCTCAAAATTGGACGCAAAATGTGAAGCCACGACACCCTCCGTGAACTGCCTCCATCGCACCACGCTCTGCATCCAGCACTTTCGCTGCTCCATACTGCTTATATAACTACTCTGACATCATGCTTCTCATGCTGTAACCCACGTGTGCAAAGTGCTCACCCTCAAGTCTGTTCATTTTTAATTTATTTTCAATGTGCATATAGAGCCTACAAAGACATGTGTGAGTTCTCTTTGTAATAATAATAATAATAATAACAATAATAACATATGAGAGGAGCAAAAAAAAGGCTCATGAATGCAACAATATGTGAGAGCATGGATGCATATTGTACATCTCAGATGTGAAAAAGCAGAGGAAAGCTAAGCTGAACGAACAGGACAAATGAAACCAGCAAATCACTTGTTACATCAGGACAAACATACAAACAATTTTTTTACCTGCCTCTGCAGATTTCCAGAAGTGCCTATTATGTAGGATCAGTTATACTGACAACACTGATCCAGCCTCCTGTAAAGAACATGCAGCCTCTTGCATCCTAACAAATCCCTGCACAGGTCATTTTTTTTTTTTCTTCAACACCAATGTGTACACACTCACACTCTCCTCTTCTCCCTCTTCTGCATTTGGTAGACTGCATGAGGAGTACTGTGGGTGTGTGAGAGCATGAGCGAGAGTGAGAGTAGGCAGTGGCAGAGTGTGCGCAGGCAGCAGTGGAGGGAACAGAGAATCAGTATTCTGAATGCACAGATGGAGACAGTGTGGAGGCAGTGACGTGGCAGGAATAATCACGGGTTGGCAAAGCGTCTGAAACATCTGGGACAGAGTAAGCTCCACTCGGTTCCTTTAAACACAGGGTACTTACTTGATGTAGCAGTCACGCCCCTCTCTATTAGTGCCCATGTCCCATCCATTGGGGGGTCCCTGCGTCGCACTCCAGGTCCCTGAAGGGGGTGGCCAGCCTGAGGATTTGGTCCTGTGGCTGCAGAGGAAGAAATGGGAGAGAAGTGAAGCGCAGACCCACTTTATATCAGAATCGGTGGTTGCATTCAAACCTTCTTGCATAACACAATCAAGCTCCAAGGTGAAAAGGATTCATCATGGACGTATACATAGTCAAATATATGAGTTGTGACGTTGTTCCACCCAGTGATAGCAGAATGTCCGATTCCAACATGATGAACAATGTCCAACAGCCATAGTTCACACAGTAAATGCAAATCAAATTAATTACGGGAGCTCGACACACAGGCGGAGTTGTCATGCTTCACTCTTGTGCTTTGAGAGGCATGAAATTGGTTTTATTTCTAGATGTCAGCCCATTATTTATACAAAGAAGCCCAGAGGAGTTCTCTGATAAAGCTGTTCTTTGATTTGCTCACAGCCAAGATCATTTGATAAAAGTTTATCAGAGAATACAGACAGCTATGATTGACCACCATTCATGGAACAATTTATTATACAGAGCACTCTAAGTCTGCATTAACATGCTCCAAGTTGCCCAAGTACAGGTATTGAGGAGATTATAATTGGTTGAAAAGTATTCGTCATTTGTTTATCGTTTTTTTTTTGTCTGCACCCTTGTGCTTGTCTTTGCGTCTGCAGCACACTGGTGACGCCATGAAAGCGGCGGCAGTAAGTTATGTCACTTCAAAGGCTTGTCTGCTGTGTAACAGGGCTCTTCACATTCATTATTCAAAGCCTCTCTTTCTTTGCCTCTTAATGTTCCCCCAGTTACTGTACTGCGGATAATAAATAGTGTGTGGCATGTGCATGTGTGGGTGTCTCCGTGAACATTTCTGTCACATGGCCATTTCATGAGATATGAATAAAATATCGCCATCCCATCAGCATTAAAAGACGGGTTACACATTGCTATAAAGCTGTTAACCTAAGCCAAAACACAGCTTTGATGGTGCCTAAGCTAATAAAATCAACACATCTAAGTCGGGTGCTTTAAAATATAATGAATAGTAGGGCAAGTAAGGCACCGGCGCCCCCCCACGACCCTCATGTGGAGGATAAAGCGGGAGAAGATGAGACTGAGAGTGAGTGAGTGGAAGTAGTAAGGCTGGTAATTGTGTTTTTCTTTTGTTCACTACATTGTGTGCTAAATTGGTCTCAAAACACTGGAAGCAATCGGATTTCTTCCGTAGTACAGTGGTTTGGGGGATATTAGTGTTTCCACATGGGTATAGATTTATCTGACTTACAATACATTAGCTGGGAGCAGGCCTCCATGATGTATAACTAGAACACATTTCCTGCAGCTCAAAAATGGACGCCACTGGACACTGTTTGACATTTTTGGAGCCGTGCTCACCTCAATGATGAATCATTGTAACCTCTATTTCAGATTCTTGGATTAAGGTTTTTTTTTTTAAATCAAAACAATAACAAAACACCTAGTTTGATAACTTCAAGAAGCAGCATGGGAGCTTGGAGATTCTTGTGTTGTTGTCTTGTTTTGGTTTGCACCACCTAAGTCGATATTACTGAATGGACCATTAAAGATTGTTGTTATCGGAATACGGCAGTAGCGGCGTCACCAGACAGTTTAATGTTTTTATACACAGCATGTGTGTATTCCTGCCATGGACTTACGAGCTTCGCTCTGCCTTTTGTGGCATCTATTTTGTTCATATTTGAAAAAGTAGCAGCAGTACAACTGGCAGTGTTGGGTAATTTATCCTAAATATGGATACTCGGAAATTCAAACATGTTGGGGCAAATCAAGATGAAACCATTTTTTTGAAACATTTGACATCTATAATACAGAGAATAGACAAATTAATTCATCCATATTGTATTACCCGCAAAACCAGCCGCAAGAAACAGACAGATAAACAAGACCAGAAAATCAACATCCTCGGTGTTGTATTCATCATTGTTTCACTGTCGGATTATATGATATATTCAGCATGAATGTCAGCATCTCGCTACATTAATATCACCTGAAACAAACATTATTTTGTGAATAAAGATGTAAAAAGAATGTTCAATAAATAATATACACATACTTATAATAATATTCTTTATCTAAGAATCTAAGAATTTATCTAAATCCCTAGAAGAGGAAAAGTAAAAGGCACCAAAACAGTGCTGTCATTTTATTTTTTCCCGACCAGGTTATGCTCGGAGCCTAAATTACCCTGGTGATGTGTCTCTTTTGTGACACTGAAGAGCTATTTAATTGAGTTTAGACGTGACAAAATATCGCTGACATTGTTTTACGCGGACGCGAATGACAGCCGTAGTGACACATTCTGCCTCTATCTGTGATCAAAGCCATAAGCGCCTCATATCTGCAGTGGCACACAACCAAACCAAAAGAAGGCACATGTCACTGCTTCATTTTTTTCCTACCATTTCAGCTCGACTGGTGGATGTGAGGTGGCGTGAATTTAAGGTAACGCCTTACACGTCGTCGTAAATGTAACAATATTACAAGAAAAATGATTTGTGACTTCATTACCACAAAAAGTAATATATTGCTGTGCATTAACCCCAACACTGGCAACTGGTTGGAGTGCAGTTTATGTTAAATAAATGGACAAGCTTTGTGGAACATGGGTAGCTGTGTGGCTGATTAGCCTCTGCTAAGCTAACTCAACCTTCTCAACACCAAACCACTACAACGGGGTTGGCAGCAAAACACGCTGCAATGACAATGAGTAGTTGTGATCCTACTATTGACAACACACTGACTAACTAATGAAGTATGAAAGACATATCAGAGACAAAAGTGAACAAAATAGGTCCATTGCCTTGAATAGAAATACAGATTTCTATGGATTTACCATACAAAATATATAGCATTAGCCTCACTGTTTCTGCACATTTTAATACAGAAATGTTACATATTATAGTTTTCAGTCACTCACTCCCTCCCTCATTATCTACCGCTTTATCCTCCACATGACGGTCGCGGGGGCAAACTCAGTTTTCAGTCAAGGTAAATGAAAAGAAGGTCAAAGCACTGCAGCATGTGAGTGGTAGTTTTTTTGTCAGACTACACCTTAAGTGGTGTAGTTCTTGACATTTCTTCAAAGGTCTACAACGTATTGAAGAATTTTGTACTTACGGTTTGTTATGCTGTGCCTTCAACATGTGTTTCTGAACTGGCCAATCGTTTCTCACTATCCATTTTCTGTCTCTCAGCCACAATGTTTCAGTGTTGAATCGGCCCAGTCATAGATACTGTGATCTTTGATTTCTTTTGTCTGCAGGCGGGAGGCGTATTGTGCCTCTGAGATGCAGGACTCTGGCTTAACAGAGAGGCTGAAACGGTTTACCTACTGGTGGACAGTGAAACTGATCCGCCCCAGGTAGCATTAATAAATGATGCCTGCGTGGTCACATCGGACTAAGTAATTGAGCGCCAAGTGGGCAAGCCATGCTGCACAATTCATGAACAGGCTACACAAGAGTTGGAGTCCAAGTGTGGACAGTTATAACAAGATGACATTTTTTGGATATGGCACAGTTCTTTGTATTTTCAAGGTATTTAATAGCATCCAAAAACTCATCTTAAAAAGCAACCCCAACAACAAAAGGAAAAGCAAACAGCGCTTATACTGTAGCTCATGAAAGTAACAATACTATCATTATGGTATAATATCAGCAAGCCTTTTGCTACCACAAGTAACATCGACATCCAGATCTAATTTTGTGCTATTATAGCATTAGTTAGGATGAACTGTGGCTCTAGCTTTTTATCCCAACTCATTAGTGGCTATAATTTGGAAGACACGTGTGAACGTTCCATTGTACTGTCACGGGGGGAAGAGATCACCTAACATCCTTCATAAAACTTGCATGAACAATGTGATCCCTGCTTTATCACTGTACTTCACTTTTACTTTCATCTCTACGAAGGCAAGCACGGTTTGCAAAGAAACGTCTTGATGTGCAGTGGAGGCAGAGATCCTGTTAATTTGGGGAGTAATTCTGCATGTTAAATAAGCCGCATAGAGTACATTCCCTACAAGGACACTCACGCTTAGTTTAAATAATTTAGACAATCTCAATGTGGCTACATGAAACCATGCTCTGGCGCGACATGCCTGCCATCACGGATGTCAACAACATCCATTTGTACTTCACAGCTGGACTTTAAAGACATTTATGTGCCGATTGTCAGAGCACCCACTTCTCCATTTCCTTATTCTTTGTAAGATTTCTCCACCATTATTAGGTGTGAGACAGGTTACTGTACCCATGTGCAGACACAAATAAGAATCTAAATTTCAATGCAGCATCACATCATAGAGATTCTCTCTCATTTGGAAGCTCTCTATCTTATGCTTAACTAACGCACACATATACACAATATTAACACAAGCACACCGCTACAACCACAGTGTTAGTGATAATGAAATTCAAAGACAAATGTATGGATTACTTAAATCCACTGCAATGACACCAGTTAAATAGATATATACCTTGTGTGTCAGAAAGTGAAGTGTTTTGTCGTGAAAGGGCTGTGACACTATACTCTGTGCTCTTGAATTAAAGAGACATTTATGCAGAAATAGACTGCTAATGTGATTGTGTTTGGATATGAAATCTGTGGAGAGACAGCAGATGAGATGGCCATCTCGTGGGAGGAGGCTGGGGAGCGGGGCAGAGAAATGGCACAGACAGAGAGGAACCTCTCCGATTAAAGGCCTTATTCCTCTGCTCCTCTTTTAGACCGTTGAGGACAAACATGTGCTGCCTTTTGTTTAAGAAAACTTCTGCCCTCCGCTTGACTTCTCTAACCACCACCTTGGTCCTAATCCTGTGGCCGCAGCGTGACATCACATTAAAGCATAGTGATTACTCTGTAAATGTGACTATTGAAGTACAAGGTGACAATGCACAATATCTCATTTTGTGACTTAAACAGCAGTTTCCTTTTCTTTATTCACTGTAAAGAAAAATCTCAGTTATACAAGGAAACCACTTTCATACGAAGCAAACAGTGATGATGTAACATCAACACAAACCAAATCACGGAGCCTTGATGACTAGGAATTGTACTTTACCCCAGTATCAGAAGCACTGTGCAGCAATGTTGAAATGTTCTATAGTCACTTAAGAATAAGACTCTATTTTACCCATCATTCTAACTGAACACTGGATAACTGTGTTTGTCTTTGGAAGCACTGATATTGTTGCCATGGGCAACCGCCCTATCCTGAGCAGCTTGCTGGTGCCTCTGTATAGAAAGGTTTTGGTTAGTTAATCTCCTCTGGGTGGGAATAAAGCAGCATTTGGGAAACAGCCACCCACCACCATCCTACTGCTCTTTCACAGTAAGTGAGTCTTAGACTCCTGCTGTATGTGGTTTACCTGTTACAACAGTGAAACAAAGAACCACCGACCAGGTGAGCTTGTGTTCGAACATTTACATATTTTGATCCGCAGCGCTTTAAATGTGCAACATGGGAAACATATCGAGTCACAGCTCCGACACGTGATGTGCATTCACATAATGCATTACACGGTCCACTGCTCTCATTTTGATGATCATATTATAAACAGCAAAAACAAACAAATGAAAGAAATTTGTGTTATGATTATTATTTCGGTCTTAGATCCCCCAGGCGCCCAGTGCTCTGGGAAAACATTAACCAAATATAGTGATACACTTACCCTGTGGGCTATGAACTGGACTTGGATTCTCCTGCACCTCATTGTGCTACTCACTGCTTTTATGCTAAAAGCTCTTAAGGACAGAACAAAATAGATGGATGCTGGAGACCTCAACCACCAGCCAGCTGGCTCCCATTTCTGACCCTGAGCAATTTCTGATCCACTCTTTCCTAAAAGCTGCGGCGTTGAATGGCAAAGTATGACAGATCTTTTGGTCTCTGTGTACTCTGATGAACATGTAGGTTAATCAATCTGTATCCAGACCACTGATTTCCTGTGCAAAGTTTGCCATCATATAATGGTATTAAAACATACCAAGTCGCAGAGCGGGAGGGAATAATAACAAGCGGCAGCAGAAAATCTTGGAATCCAACATAATTTCCTTTCATGTTTGTGACCCAGAAACTTTCACAAATCTGGAGTACAGCTTTTATATGAAGGTGACAAAAACAAGCTGCATTAACAGGGGCACCAGCTCCAGGCTATCCAGAATCTAGACCTAGCTCTCAATTCATACAAACATAGACAGCCATAATATACACACATTTCAACCACCCTCCTGTACTGTAACTGAGTGATAATTGACCCTTTCTACATATACTTGTGTAATGTTCATGCTATTATTGCCACAGCCAATGAGTCATTCACACCAGCTACAGGATGTAAGAAAATAATGAAAACACCACTAACAAATTTCTACATTACAACCATGGTTCTCAAACTTTAGGTACATGTACCACCAGTAGAACCAGACGTGCTGTTCTACTGTATATACCAGAGTGTGTGATCGGAGTGGAGCTGAGAAATTTTGACCAGAGTGTTTAGAAAATTAAACAGATAACAAAAACAATACATTTAAATAATAATAATTAGAGTCAGCCTATTTTGCTATACCAGTGTCTGAAATAGATTGCCATGTTTCCACTACATGGTCCCAGCTCGCCTCACCTCGGCACGGATTGATTCTACACAGTTTGATTGGTTTTCCATTACAATATAGTACCTCCTCAACATGGGTGGAGTCATTACAGCACGGCTGCTGTGACTTTGTTTTACCCGCAACACACACAAACTAGTGACTAGTGACTTATAAAGCAGTTGTTTTCAGTGTACTGAATACAGAAATGCCGCTTGCAATCGCCGGCTTTCAGCTGTGCTGTCGCTAAACACACCAGACTCCTCTGTTAAATGATGAGATTTTAGGCATTTCCTTGGTAATTGTTGAAGTTTAACCCAGGATTGTTAAGTCTTTTTAACTGATCTACAGTTCGGCATTGTGCGTTTTGATTCTTGTGTTGGATGTCACACTCATGCCTCTTCCGGTGACGGCACTCTGACCAATCTGTGGCCGGCATTCTGACGACTTCACACATCATATCAGCTCAGCTCGCTTGGGACCTATCCAGAGCAAGTACTAAAAAAAGTATCAGGTACTATCACTAATGGAAACGCAAACTAACCGTACTGTGCAAGGCGAGTTGTGTCGCGAAAAGGGGAAAAGGGGCTTATGTGAGGAAGAGGAGGAGGATGAAAGAGCAAATGATCTTATTGGGAATAAATCTGCCTCCTGTGAAAGGTCAGTTGCTGACTTTGCTCGGCCTATTTACACCACTGTATTTTAACGTTGGCGAAAATGGTGTAAAGAAGAAACATAAAGTATGGAATGCTCTATAGTTCCAAACTTAACCGATGTATGAAGAAAATGAAAGAAGGAGCATGCTTTTGTCGTATCTGGGGACATTGCGAGGCAGGAGGAAGAGACAATGAGGGGAAATGTTCCATTTTTTGTAGATCTCCAAATACGTACAGTGTGTTTTTGTGTGAAATGTTTTATCAGGCTTAATGCAACAGCATCCTGTTGAGTGTAATTCTTGCTGGCAGCTGAGAGGGGGAGAAACAAAAAGAAATGCCACTGTAACAGTGGTAACTCATAATCAGGGACAGCATTGTGTGGCATTATTAACAGTGACAGGATGCGGTGACGTTAGTGGCCCACAGGGAGCTGCATCATAAATGCTGCCAAGGAGGGGGACTAACTGGAAAACAGCCTGATGAAAGATCTCCGCTACCAGTCTGATTTACTCTAGGAATCCTTTTTTTTTTTTTTTAAAAAACAAGCAGCTTTAAAACTCAGGTAAAATACAGTCTTTCACTGCTACTAAAGCTACATTAATATTAATCTTATTTCTTGATGATGATCATATATGAGATGAATGAAATGCAAATATGACACAAACCGGTACATCTGATTTAAAATTGCCCACTCATGATTATTTGTTTCCAACACTGTAGTGTCCCTGATGGAGCCAAATCCTCTCGGAGGATTACTGTTCACTGGGGCAGATCAGATCAATCTAGCAGACCCATGGGTGCATGAGGTGAAGTGTCTGCCCTGGTCATGAATGAATTACTCTTGACTTCATACCATGCACTTTACATAATTTCAAAGCCAAAAAGATATTTTTAAACTACACTTTCCATTCTTTCATACACAAAGAATAAAAAAAGAGCAATCAGGTTTTTTTAACTATATTCATTTATATTTCAAAGTACAAGGTTTCTCCTGTTATGTGAACTTCACTCATAATAAATGCCATATTCAGTCAAATAAGGCTATTTTACTATTGCCAAAGATGTTTCATACACAGTTAGTTATATAAAAAGTATATCTTTTTTTTTATAATTTTATAACCCCTGATCCTCCTGACTCTATTTGAAATCTGGAACAACTGGCAGGTCTGTGCATAGTGTTTCAACATGGTGCTGTTTCTATGACATAACAAAACACTGTCTGCAGAATAAGACATGTATGAAGTTACTGTATATAAAGACAGTTTATATGGGAACCGCATCCACTTCTGCACCCCCCCACCACCACCGCTTTCTACCACACTTGCTCATTCACTTCACATCACACATGACTGCACAACTTGCCCTCTTGGGCAATCAATAACTCAGCATTTTTAATCACACTGCTCCGGCGTTATCCCTGTGTCATTGTCTCAGTCATGCCTTTGAACATACGACACACACAGCCCTCTGGGAAGCAAACAGGCGCAGCCACAGGCAAACACACAGCAGCATCCGTCGGACTCACCCTGACAGCTTTGGCATCTTGACAAAGCTGAACACATCCATGTGTGCTGCAGACTGCAGTCAAAGCTACAAATGTACCATCTACTTCACTCTGGCTCCATTGTCCCAAACTGTCTTTCGCAGCAGGGAATAAATGAATGCAGAAATAAAAGTGGTGCCGCTCTTCCACAAGTCAGGTGGAGAGATTAGTCCTGTTGTCTGGGCTTCTGCATGGCTGAGTGATTGCTTGTCCTCGCCTCAGCAGCGCAAATCCACAGCCCATGGAAAAGGATCTGGCAGCAGAGCTCCCTCCTCCCACAACTATACCCTTCAAAGCATGCCTCTATTAGCTGTATTAAGCCACCTTCATTTCATTTCCATCACGGTGGAATGATGAGCAGGAGCCGCGCAGTAACAACAGCTGTGGAGGGAGGCAGAGAGAGCCAGAGTGATAGGCAGAGGCAGGAAGGGAGGGACAGAGGTGGCAATGGTGGTGGGAGATGAGAGTGGAGGAGTGAGGAAAGAGGAATGTGCAGAGAGAGAAAGAGAGAGAGAGAGAGCGAGTGTGTGTGTCTGTGTGTGTGTGTGTGTGTGTATGAGGGATTGCTACCAAGAGATGCAGCCGGCTTCCAAACATTCCCCAAAGGATAGTCTCATCAATCCTCAGCCATGTGGTGTGTTTCCAGAAGGCACAGAAGGGTTGGAAAGGCTAAAGACACACTACAAGCACAAGCAACAGGGGAGCAGTGAGAGTAGCAGGAGAGACGGGATGACTTAATGTGCTCCTTCCCCAGCTGAGGTGTTTGCCTCACAGCTGCACATTAGAATGTCTGTACTGTACCCATCATTTGTTTTTCGATTCGTAGCATGCATTACCTCGAGGTACTTACTACTAGCATGGTCAAGACCTTACAACTGTTACAGAGAAACAGGAACACAATGAGAATGCACTTGGCAACAGTGCAATCTCTGACAGAACCAGACTCAGAGTGTATGGCCACCTGCCTCGACTGGTTGGGGTAGGAGAGAGGATAGAAAGGAGGATGACGGGAAGGGGGTTAGTGAAGGCGGAGTCGGGTGTAAAGATGTTGAGCTGCTAAATGCTTTCTCTCAATGGAGCCTTTCACTTCGCAACTACTGTAGGCCCCCAAGCTCTTTAGCAACTCACCCAACACAAACAAGCACAGAGCTGATGCAATGTTTTTTAACAGCAAATGTAAAATGGGTTAGTGTAATTAATCAAAGATGAGCAGTCAGCTGTATGCTGACAGATGCTGCCAGCGTGTAATTTCCACTGTAATATTTCTTTAGGCTGAAATACATTCACATCACATTTTCATATCCTTCTCCATTTAGTTCAAGATGGAAGGAAAATCAGTATGTTTGGTATTCTTTACTTCGTGTCAGGGTTTTGCATGTAGATCAATGAACAGGAGAGTCATGAGAACAGATATAATTTGGCAAAAAAACATTTTATCATGATCTTCAGATGAAAGATCACGATGCTTCTATTATCCCACAGAGCAAGCGCCACAGAAGAGGCACCTCTCTTAGAAAAACTACCAAGAAGAAGAAGAAGTGGCTCAGGTAGTTTTTTAAAAAGAAATCTATTATCACAGAAATCCAATGACCATGACACTTTTCTCTGGATCTGTGAAGTGCTTTAGAAACAAAACATAACAAAAACATCTTCTTACAAAGCATCTTGTCCATTTATCTAACTTTATATGTGAATACAACAATTTATTTTCAGAAATAAAAATGTTCAAACATGATCCTTTCGCTTTTGATGAGTGCTGCAGTAAAGTCAAAATGACACCATGTAAATGGCGTAAACAGTGATAATTCCCCGTCTACTTATATCCAGTTTGAATCCCCACTGGGAGCGTCACAGAATGACAAACAGCCCAATCAATAAAAATGTCAGCTAGCAATGAATAAATGAATACAAAAAACATACAGACAACAAATGCTAGTTGAAGAATTCATAGCCAGAATATGCAACTCCTTCAACTGTATTAAGTATTAACCATCATACATTCAAATGCCACAACTTGCAAGTCTCTGCCGGGTGAGTCAATGTGCCTCTGGTGAGATTGGAACACACAGTAAAGAATGTTGTCTCTTCCACTCTGGGTCAGACTCAGCTTTGTTTGCTCTCATTGAAAAGATGGAATTAGATGGGTGAAAAGGTAAATCTCCCGATTGCTCTTGGCAGAAACTATCTGATTTAATCTGATTACATGCACACTAATAATCTATCTATTGACCATTGAAGAAGTTCCAGTTATATTCCATATTTCACCCGTACATCTGCCTTGTGTTCACTGTGGAAACCTGTTTTCTTTAGGTCATTAGAAAAGGCTATAGCCATGTCTCAATCATACTATTGTCTTCATGGTTACAATCAGAATACTACTGTTCATGTAAATGTATGTCTCAGCAGAACTAATGGTCACATCGTGAAGCAGAACAGTTTTTTTTTGTTTGTTTTTTATGAAGCGCACCAGGCATCAATGATGCACTCACTGATGGAGAACATATCTGATGATTTGCTTTAAATGCAACCACTCTGGAGGAGGATTGAGAGACTCAGCGTATTTTGGACAGTTATATTTGTCCGTTTGGGCTTGCGGCCCAGAGGCCAACATGAGTGGCACAGCATATTAGGGTCAGACAGATGCAAAAATCTAAGGAGACTATGGCTGAGCCTTTGACCGATAAAAAACGCTCGCTGCTCTGTTGATCCTTGTCTCTTTTAAAAAGAGCTTTCTGAGACAATTAGCCACTTAAACACCATAGTGCTAAAATCCTGCCTTTGGTGACTTTGCACAAATTCTCTCATGCCTTAATTCAGACAATATGTTATACTCTATTGTACTCATCTTAGCAGTACTGCCCTCTGATCTCAACTCAATATAAGTAGCCCCTGGACATCATCCACATGTGTTAGTGTGTTCACTTCAGCAAACCGCCCCATGGACTGCATTTTGTTTGTTTGTCAAGTGTTTTTGTCAACCTCTGTCAGTGCGCCACTGCTGGAGCTCAACTTTTCCAATCTGTGAGTGTAGCAGTAGATGTGCCTGCGCTGCTGCTGATTTATTCAGTCAACTAAACAGCTTTTAGGCGGAAGTTTAAAGATCTAAATGGTGTTTTCCCCGGGAACATTCTGTGATCTGTATAATTGGAATAACAAGTGAAGTGTTCCCTTGCACTACGTTTTGAAAAGATTATGGATTTGGTTTGCTGGTTCCACTGCACCTGCTGATGAAGTTCACACTCATACTGAGATTACTGTGCTGTGTAGCGTGAATAAAACACCAACAGGTTCTGTGAGTCTTGTAAATGTGCAGTGGAAGCTGCTTTCGTCTTTCAGCTGCATTCTCCTCCCCCACATCCCTTCACCCGACTGGATAAAATGCTCTGGGACACTCAAAATGTTCTCCTCGATTTACTTTCAGTCTTCCTAGACAAACCAATGTCAAGGGCTGTCCCTTGGAGGGGGAAAGTTCACACTCGAACCTTAAAAAAAACCATTCAAATTCAAAACATTCCGCCTAGAGTCCAGCAGAGGGTGCTGTGAGTGCAGCTTGGCCTCAGATCCTTTTTGAACAAAAAAATAGAGTGATGTTGTGTTGTTTTGCTGTGAAAATGGAGGACACGCGCAAGTTAAAGCCCAGTTTATAGTCACTGCAGCACATCTGGAGCAAGGCGTGTTGGGCACGAGGGCTCCACAGGTTGTCAAGGCCATGTGTCATGCACCTCTTCATTTTTGTAATTACGTAAGAAACCGGCACACAAGTGATGCCTTAGAGGGAAGAGTAGTGGAACTGATTAGTGTTTATACGCAGCTGTATGGTCACAGAGATATTCAGATGGTTCTGGAGTCGTGAAGAGGAGAGTTTGTGGAGTTATTAATGAAGTCAGGAAGAAGTTACATGTAACAGAGACTTCACTCATCTCTCACACATCTCTTTTACTACTTTAATGCCACCACCCATCCACCCACCACTGTTAATGATATGTTCGCAGTAGTTCCAATCTAAAGTTAAAAAAACAAGCTGTTAGGAGCAAGAACAGACATGAACTGGGGTTCTGCAGTAAGTGACAGGGACGCCGCTCTCTTCATCGACACACACACAACCACAGAGAGGCTGTCTGCATGTGTCAGACTATGAGGATTAGGAGGAATCTTTTCGTGGGTGCTTCTTGACATTTTCAGACAACGAGGCGGCAGTGATATCAAACTTTCCCTACTCCTCAGGTGACTCTACGGAGTCTTCCGAAACCACAACTCTAGGCCCATATTGTAACGATCTCGTCATAGCTGTTATGCATCTTCCTTACCTCTGTCAGTCACGACATAAAATGCATCACTCTGTGAGCAGCATGGGACTGTCACCGGGCAACAGTGAAATGAGAGCACTGCTATACTGACAAACACACAGGGGGAACTCATTTGACATTCATTCCTTTTTAAAAGTTGCGCACTGCGGCTTTAAACATCACCAAAGTGGGTCACTGACAGGTCATGTTTAATCCACCCATCCATCTATCCATCCATTCTCTATCTATCTGCTTATTGTGTTCATTGTGTTCGCTGTGAGCTTAAGGCTTTACCGGCATGGCACATGCTGGAAATTTGCCAATCTATCACAGCTCAGTCCCGACTGACTAGTTTATATCCAACCCACAGTAATGAAACCTATGTTGCTCTAAAATAATATGCCCCTGACTTCTGATTTGCTGTTCCCTCTTCAACTCACTGCACATTACCTGTCCAAGAGGTTGGACATAGGTATTGACTAGCTAATGAACATAGTAGAGCATTTACCTAGTTAAAGAGACATATTTTTCCCACCAGGAGTTGGTAGAGTTCAAAAACAGAAATAAAAGAGTATGAATATTCCACTTACATTCATCAGGTGGCCAGTAAAGCTACTAACAGGGTTACCATATCAGCTCTGTGGGTGGTGATACATTAGAATGTCCAAATCTTTCCCAATGTGCCAAGAGAAAACAACCATTACAGATTTAAATGTCTCATAAACCAAGCCAATGAGTGAGTATACCTGGACCCTTAAACTGACATCTTAATGGCCAATTATTACAGTTATCAAGACTATATCATGTCAAAATGTGGCTGCAGATTGCAAAGCTACAGATGTTTAATTATACTGACGTCCTGCAGCATAATTATTAGCCTAGCAACACTTGTGTGTAGAGTAAAAATAAATACTCTGGTTTCATTGTTCATTGCTGTGGCACAGGTGCAAGGACCATAAAACAGTAGCATTGAATCACAAAGGAAAGTCTTGCCAATTACACAGGGACATACTGTATATGGAATCATTACAGTCAGAGAGAGTGACTAAGAATGACCCATGACATTAACTCATTGCATTTGATTCATGGCAACAATGAGACACACTACGACACAAAATCAATTATTTGTTTTCAAAAGCATTCCTTGTGTCAATCAGTAAATCTCATTATAAAGATGTAAAGCTGAGGTGAAAAGCAAAGCACAATAACTACCACTCTCATCCTCGGAGAATTGAGAGTTGTGTAATCAGCAGTCAGCCCTGACTGAGTTAGAATATAAGCACAGCATCCACAGCACATTACTCACTGAATGACAGTGAAGATGCCAAGTTCATTGTCATCTGGGTCCATTGCTGATGACAATTCTCTGTTGCAGTACTCAGTTTTTCCTGCACAGGCCCCTTAAACCTCGTCCACTGACGTGTTCTCCCGTCCTTTTCTCCCAACTCCAAACTGCTTTATTTGGTCTTCCCATCGGCATCCGAGCTTGCCTGACTAAGGCATTCAGTTACGATGACATACAGTGTCCAAGCGAGTGGCCAGTGCCCTGGGGGAGGAGACTGAGCTTGTCGCTTCTGCCTCAGTAATGAAACAACATCACATTACGGGCCAGTGCATCAGAAAACAAAGAGGGATCAATGCACAACAGCTGGACTCCAATAGGTTGCTATGCTAGTTAAGGCCGCCTCCATGAACTGACGCTCATGGAAACTATGAAATTCACAAATAGTCTTTTCATATTTCAACTCAACTGCTCTGTTTCATTGCAGGATCATTCAAACAAATTTGAGTTTCCCACGTAAGGCAACTGCAAACATGAGAATTTTACTAACCAAATTGCAGTATCTGAATGTTAATCTGCTTCCTGTGTGTGTCATTTGTAAATGGCATGTGTTTTATCATCCATGAGATTAAAAAAAAAAAAAATAAGCTTCAACCGAAATCCAGACTTTATGTGTCTGCATGCCAACTGTCACCCTTAACACAGGCAAACCTAAGCCGTATATAAACCATGGAATTAACCTAAATGTTTTATAGTAACGTCGCGTATACCTTACACCATACCTACTCTTTTATGTACTTTCATACATCTACAGTATGTAGTATTCAACTAACGAATACAGCTAGTTTAAATTTACATTTTGGGGTGGTTTTAGGGCATTCTCGCATGAAGCCAGAGCACTTTAACATCATGATAGTTGACGCTGGATTATGTCACGCAGACTCTTTCATGCATGAATGGCATTACACAGTCTTCCATTAGTTATGAACTGAGGCACGTGTCTTTGCCTCTGCGAGCAAATGAAACTGCTTGCATAACACATCCCATGCCATGTATGGGACACAAAGCAGGCTGTGACAACAGAAAGTTCAGCTTCCTATGCAGCAACAAGAAACTATAACCATAACACCTGCACATTATTTTCAATCGAAATACTTCTTGTACGTATAGCACCTTGTTATTGCTGCTGTAATTCCTGCTCTGCAAATATATGTACCCACTTTCCATATAGACGTATATGGAAGCTGTGCATGAACATATGGCCCAGTGGATTGCAGTGTGACGTTTAAAACAGACCTTTGAGATAAATTCTGCACATGAATCCATTCAATCATGTGGTCTGACACTTGCCCCTGGGCCTCGGCGCACTGCATCACTGGCCCGTTTTTTCCGTGTCATGCAGGACACAGCACTTAGAACGGGGAAAAGGGGACGTGCAAAGTGCAGCAACCCTGTGCGTTGTACGTGTCTAAGAATCACAGTTGCTTTGCATGTTGGCTTGGGGTCACCGCACAGCGATGATTTCAGATGGTGCTGGAGAGCAGTGTGTGTTCTGAGACTCATTCTGTCAAATGTGCTGTTAACGGCGTGTGGGTGGATGGCTCATTTGCTTCTTTAGACCAACAAGAGGCTCCATGCTTCTTAGCACATTGCTCTGACAGCTTTCATGACTGCCATACTGTTCTGAATTTCTGATTAATTAGTTAACTACTCTTTAGGGCAGAGGGAACCAACATTTCCCAGAGCTATAAAATAAGCAATAAACGGCAGTTAAGACAAATAACCCAAAGCAATAGTCACTTTCACACGCAAAAGATATTAAAATGCAGAACAAATTAATTTTCAGTGCATCAAAGCAGATTTGAGCCTCACATAATAAGAGAGAAAGTGACTTTTTTTCCCTGACTTTATGGAGCAGAACAAACAGTAAACGCGGTCATTTGCATAAAATGATGAGAGTCGCTCCGTGCAGAATAGGAAAACACATAATAATATAATAAGAGCTACTGCTTGGCCCCCGCTAAAGGTTACTCACGTATTTGTAAAATATGTCAACTTGCATCCATTCCAGTAATGTGATTTACACAATTTGGCAGGATCGTTATCTTTTCTGCCATCACAGACGAATGCCAAATAGGTCATTAATCATAATTAATTGAACAAGTTGGAAACCCATTAACGGGGTTGGACACAGCCTTTACTCTTATTAAAGTCAAGGTGTTATAACCGTCAAATCAAACATTTTCATTAAGTTGCATTATTCAATGAAACAGCTCTTTAAAAAAACACATATATTATTATACTTTTTTTGGATGAGTTAAAGCTGCAGTGCAAAACTTTTGATGCTCTCCCTGAACAGAAACAATGCAACATTATTTGTCAGAGATTTGTCATGTGTTTTTATGCTGTAAATTCTAGTTCTTTGTGGGCACTTTCTTGTGTTTTTGCTTATACTCCAACCTGTTTTCAACTTTGTCACTACTTAAACATATGACATAAAACTAATCACTCTCTCTCTGCGTAGCGTTGGAATATTGTCAGATAACACAAGATCTTAACACCACTATATTGAGAAATACAGAGAGAATCAAAGTAGAGCTGGTAGGCTTGATCAGCATTGAGCGAACTCATTTGACAGTGGTTTCAATGTAACAGACATTTGTTTGTATTTAAAAGTTAAGCAATGAAATGAAACAAGTATAAAAACAAGTTGCCCAGTAAGCTGTTAAATATAGTCATAGCATAGACAGGAAGCACACAGGATTCAATAAGAGTCAATGAGAACCCAGGATATCACATTCCTCAAATCAGATAGCTGCTCTCGTGTCAACACACAACTGAGGCTCCTCCCTGCTGCCCTGGGAGGATAGGATTCACAGCATCCAGCAATTATCTGTAATGTGGGAGAAAAATCAATGTGCCCATGGACAGTGGCTAAGGTCACCAAGCTGACGTTGTCACTTGAATCAGAAACACTGCGACGCTGTAGGCTGGGCTTTAAGTCCATCTATCAGCCAGAATCTCATCATTTTGTAAAGCTGTGGATTATGATTACGCCTGACGATAAAGAATATAATTGGTCACAGTAGAATGGAAAATTGATCACTGATTCCACTCATCTAAGAGATCACAGCTATCATTTTACATTTAGACGATTTCACCGTACAACCATTTTTATTTTTATTAAGCGTAAATCTAAATTATAAACCTTGTTTTTTTGTAGTTTGAGTGAATTCTACACTTTTTTTTTTAACTTAACTTTTAAGTTTTGGCACATTCTGTACTGACTCAGTTATGAATGTAGCACATATTTACTTTCATAAATAAACAGTGCATTGACATCCCTTTGTCACTAAACATATAGATATCATCTGATGCCAATTAGTCTTACATTTGTGAGACAAGAATAACAACAGAAACAGCCTCAGACTCACCTCTGCTGCTCTTCATTTTCATCCAAATTACTGCTAACACAATTTTCAATTTCACTTGTATTTTCAATTTCCATGTCTTCTCTCTCTCTCTCTCTCTCTCTCTCAGGTAGTTACGCACAACTGGAGCTAAAGGAGAGCAGGCTTGGAGTGTGCCCTTTCAGAGTGTCCCGGCAGTACTGTCCGGGGAGGGGAGGCCTCCTTGAGACTTTGATAGTCTGGTGTAAATTCTATTAACGGCAAGGGGATATTGAGAACAATGAAAAATCAATACCGTGTGGCCAGTAATGTTTGAAGGATGAGGCTTAGTGGAAATGTGAGATGGCATGGCCTTACCCAGATGCAGAGACTACCTCTGAAAGTGGTTAATCAAATGCTTGTCTGACATCTAGATTGCATTTTCCCTCTCCCCATTACTGTCATTTTCCCCCTTCACCGTAGAGAAGATGCGCTATCAAATGTAGGGGATGGTAATCAGAGAAATAATAGGAGTCTCCAATCTGATATAGCTGCACTAAAGGATTGAAAACTGTGTTTTGTCTCGAGAGTCTCAGTTTTCAAAAGACAAATGCATCATGTTTCACTTCTGCACCAGATGCATCAACACGAGGGGTGGAGAGTTGGGCCGCAGCAGAAAAAGAAACACACAACACGACAATGTAAGCAAATTCAATTTCCCGTTGACAGAACAGGCCTTTAACTGCCACAACTTATGACATAATAGGTGTTTCTCAATAACTGTACACACATAGCAAACAAATAAATAGTCTTGTTTTCTCGCTAGGACAGATTATAGCTTTAATCTATTTAATATCACTGAGGCTTCATAACGCCATAATGCAATGTGCTAAATGTGAGCTCGACAGTGCGCCAGCACAGACAAGTGACAGAAACAAGACACTGCATCAGGTCACGGCTAAGCTAAGTTATACCAGTAATGAAATATGCATTCATTTACATGTTTTCCATACAGTTGGGACAGAGTTCAATTGTCACACATTTAAATCCATTATAGTTTTGTATCCATCCATTTTGCATCATAAATATGTTTTATTGTGAAAGAAACACCATTCCATATCAAAACAAGCACTTTTAATTTGAAATTCTATGAAATGTCATCATGATATTACGATATCACGATGCAATATTATTGTCTTACCTTTTCCCCTCATGGGCAGACTAGACACTCATTGGCCCCCAGGTCATTGGAGTTTGAGGCCCTATACTGTGCCCATATGTCCGATCAGTGAGCAAAGCCCCAAGTTCACTGTGACAATTTTACAAAATCATATGAGTCACTCTGAAACTGTTTATTTTCAAGCATAAATAGAGAACACACCATACAGGGGAAGTTGTGGAATGGTGCGGCCTTGTTGCTCCTTTTTCTGCTCTGGTGCCCCCAAGCCTGTTAAATCTGGTCCACACAAGTCTCCAAATTAATATAATAGTAATTAGCACTGCAATGTGTGTGTTGCTGCCATCTAGTGGTCGCAGTCTAGTAGTCTACAAGGGGAGGATGTTGCCACTCAGATCATGCCATGCTGACTCATCCACAGTTTATCGTCAACACAAACAAGAGATTTGCATTTCCTTTAGCAATTACCAACAAGGACCGCAACTAAAACCACTCACATAGATACATCGCCAACTCTCCCAAGTGTTACAAGATTTGAAATGATTTAATTAAATGCAATAACATTATACATTATTCTAATTCACCCGTCTTAACCTTAGGGAAGCGATACAATGCCTGTTTTGCTACAACCCTCAAAAGATAATAGCTTGAGAGAACTGACCTAATAAAGCACAGGGAAATATGCTCCACACATAATCAGAAGCCTTCTATGGCTCCAGTGTGACAGCAATCCTGCCAGCAGGCTGCTCAGTGCAGTACTAATTGTGTTTATAGTGTATAATATTACACAGTAGAGTGTACCTTGGAAAGCTTGCAATGATTATTTACTTTGATTAACAGCTTATAAATTATATTATTATTGTGGTATCTACGTACATGGTAGATGATTTTCCTCTGTTAAATTACATGTCGGAAACTGAATCAAACTTTTTGAGAGGTAACCTAAAATCTCTCTTATAGGACCAGCGTGGGCCAAACGTTTGTGGTGATATCCCTTACAAGGTTAGTGGATGTGGAAATGACATTATGAGAATCTGCTCTAACTTTTACTGTAAACCCTGGCACCACCAAATAAGTGGATCAAACGCAAAGCAGCCCCTCTTATCACCACTTCCCCTGTCTGTTTGGTGGACTCTGGTATCTGATGAAGGCTTATCGTGGCCATACAGTACTGGTTCACATGTCATGTTATCACACAGGTCCCTTCCCTGGGGCTCCCACAGGAAGGCTCTTTTCCCAGGGCACTACATGCCAAGTATCTCAACTGCCTTACAGCAGGGTAAAAAAATGGAGTGTGGTCAAGGGAGGACTGTGAATCTGGGTACAGTCTGTCCAGTGTTTCTATGATTAACACTGATGTGTGTGTGATGTTTCCTCCATGGGCCTCGAAAAAGTCATGTATTTACCACACTAACATTTTATAAAACTTTAATCAGTATTGACCCACTTATCCCAAAACACAGAGTTTTTTACTTTAACATTTTTGAGGCCTATACGTATACAACAATGGAATCCATTCTTAGATACAGTGTCATCTGCTGGTTTGGGAACCTGACAGTCAAGGCTAAAACAATCTCAGATTCACAACCTGGTGAAGAGAGTATTCAAGCCACAAGATCGGTTTGAACAGGCTACCATCAGACAGGCCAATAAGTTGTTTCCGTAATATGTTTTATTGAATTCAGGGAGGAAGTGCAGGGTTCCTCTATGCAAGCTTAATCGCCATAAGCACTTGTTCATCCCACTCAGTCAAACTCATAAATGAGCGATTCATGGGGGGAGGAAGGTAAATAAAAGTGATTGTACTATATGTATGGATGTGTGGATGTAAGGTACAAATGGGGGTGTGTCACTTATGTATGTATCTATGTACGGATGTAGGTGTGTATGGAGCTTTGTATGTACACGGGTATGTATGTATGTTTGTGTGTATTTGTATGCACTACATGCATTGCATGTATAGTTTATGTTTATCTATGTGTTATGTTTGTTATGTCTGGTATTGCACTGCAGCTTGGTCCTCTAGTCCAAGACAAATAAAAAAAATTGAAATCTTTATTATTTCTACAGTACACTGTAGAAAGAAACCTCCTCATTGTACACTTAATTACTCGATACATCTTGTTCGTAATAACAAATGAGAACTTAGTGAAGCAGTGAGTCAGAGTGTGTGAGTGTGTGCGTGTGGGAGGATGAGGAGGAGGTGACATGGGACTCCAGGCGCCTATTTCATAATACCGCACGGTGACGCGCAGTCAGGCCGGGAAACCTGCTGCTGTCGCCGCTGTTGCTTTAGTTCCGTTTGGACTTGTGGCAGAGATATGAATCTTCTCTCTTACACCACTTTATCCACAACCTGAACAGCTAGAAGAGACATGTCGGCTCAAGGACTGCTAAGCAGCGTTTTCTCGTGCTCCCGAAGCCCCCAAACTATTTCCAGGCGCAGACTGAGGCAGACCAGGAGCCTGGACCCGGCGCTGATGCGATATTATGACACCGAAGCTGAGGAGCCGCTGTACAAGGTCAGTTTACCTGAAAGCTGCAGCAGGTGAATGTACCTGTTATTTACGTTTGAGGAAGTGACCCTGTCAGACATGCACCCATAAACACTGATTGTGTTATTTCTAATGGCATAACTGTCTTTTTGACTGAACCTGACCCAAACAAAGTCACTAAAAAGTCATTATTTGGATTAAAAAGAGCTTTAATAGTCATGCAGCATGCACTTGAACTTGGCTAACAAGTTCGTTTGAAAAGAATATATTTATTTCTGGAATTTTAGTCATTACGGTAATTACACAGCACTCAGGAGCAGCTGTGTACCGTATCCAAATTCCGGAAGTGGGTGGAATACTTCTAAGTAGCCCAGCACAGTGCAGGACAGTATACTACAGTACATACATTACATTACAGCACAGTGTTCTCCCCCCCCCCCCTTAAATGTTTTAGTTTTTACTTGCTGCACATTTTGTATTTTGTATGTTTTTTTTTGCTCTAATGGGAAATGAACCAAAAGGAAACGCTTGTCTGGTACTGTTTCACCACCACCACCAAGTCTGTGACTAATAAGGACAAGAACAGAACTCTGTGCGTGGACCTTTGATTCAGACATTTTTGTTTTACGTCACTGGTCACTGACAGTGATTCAGCTCATGCCTTTTGTTGAAATGATGAAAGCAGAAACTATTACTTGTGCTGACTTGCTGTTTTGTAGTGAAAGGGGTGTGACCTTGTCATAATAATTTGGCAATAAGTGTTTCTCATTCTTAAAAAGAGATGGGTATTAGTTTAAGGATTTCTTTAAAACGGTGAATCTGTGCAAAGCCCATTAGTTCAATTAGTATTTAATAACAAGGTGGAATGACTTACAATAGTCTTGTGGTTTTTCAAAGTTTTCTGTATGAGGCTTTTCCCCCTCACTCTTATCATTCTCTTTTGAATGATATGACCCAGATATTCTCACCTTCAAATAAGAGGGAATAATCTGATTTATTTATATATCTATGTACTTGTTCAAAGGATAAATGTATGTAAAGCAGCAATAGTGCAGTGATACATAAATGCACAGTTAAAAGCACCTTTTTTTTGAGTTAAATGATGATAATTTGTGTTTTCCCTGCATTGAAGTGCAATGAAAAAAGGTAATGTCTTTTTTTTTTAAAGATAAGTATATCTTGGATTTATAGTATTTATATGTCACATGTTCACAATTTGAGACCATCTTTACTGCTGTGCTTAAATTGGTCCTCATGGCAACACTGTTTGTTTAGTTTAATGGAAATGTATCACAGATGTGACACTAGAATAGGCTTGTAATGAACACCAGGTATCTAGTCTCTTTTTTCAGTCATCAACAAGAACCCAAATCCTACAGCCAGAGCTCGTAGAAATGTAATCACAGTAAATCTGAATGAAGCCGATTAATCCTGGAGACAGCTCCGTGTCAGAGAGGATATTGAAGGTGATTTATAACTTGGGGAGTGCTTGTGTGCTGCCTACACTCTTATCCTCAGAGGGTCACAGTCAGCTAAGCATTGCAGAGCTGAAACATTTGAGCTACATTGCCTATGACAGCCTCAGCTATGTTGCAATAATGCTGCGGTTACAGTTGTTGTCATATGTATACTGTTTGAGGTATTTGTAGACTGTAAAGTACGAGTACAACTCGTACTAGTTGAGCTACAGTCTTGGGTGTGCAATCCTTCCTGGAGACTCACATGACCACACTGTCAGCTTACACTGACAGCAAGTAAATGCCCTTTTCGAAGATCAGTAATGAGGCTTGTGAGTGCGGCAGTACACTCAGTGACAACCCTTTTGTAAGATATAGGCACAGTAACGTCTCAGGTTGACAGTGTTTCACCTTTTGCAGAAAAACTGCTGCAGCAGTCAGCTACATGACTCTCCTTTAATGAGATGTATATGTCTTGGAAGTTAACTCAGGCCATCCAGTTGGTTTAAATGCATACCAGGAGCCAGGGCCTGCTAATGGTGAGTTTATAGTCAGTCCAAATCTATCATTGCAATGTGCGTGCTCACACAAAGTGTGTGTATACAATTCAAATGATAACAAAGGGGTTGCTGGCCATAGCACAATCAAACGCAACTTGTTTAAAAGCTGTGTCAGAGTGGTATTCTTCAAATGAACTTATGTTTTCCATAGGCCAAATGTCACTGTGCTCCATTAGAGGTGTAGTCAACCGGGGTCTGAGCTGAGATAAAAAGCAGAGACATCTGGTTTACATGAAGGAAGGCTCCACTCTTATTTCTCACCATGCAACAGCATGACCTGATCCATGGCTACAGTCCCTCAGGCACATATTTCTTCCCACAGGAGACTGTCCATGTGGATGGCATGGCACGAGACCTGCCGGTGTGCAACTGCAGCACCGTTGCATCCTATCTGTGTCTGATGAGAGTAAAATTAAACAGTATCTTTCTGAGAAATACAGTATATGTCTCTGAGGACAATGGAATCATGGTATGGGTAAAAACCTACCTCTTGAACAATTGAACAATTAAACATGACAATATGACCATTGATCATATGTAAAGATGGACTTAGTCTTCTGGTTTCCAACCCAGAACTAACAGTATGAATTTCCCTTTCCAAGGAAAACAGATGTTTAAGTATGACCCATATGAGTGGACACCAGTTGGATTTACAGCTGGTGTCGTCCAATAGGAAACTGGTTGCAGGTGAAGGTTCTTAACTTTTATTTGCATTATGGTGCTGGCCAGGTCGCAGATATCAAGACTTCAGATCAGAGCTCAGATTCTTATGAGTTGAATACGACATACTGTACAATCTACCTGTCAAAGAGTGATAAATACGAACTCCATACATAACCGTACAAGCTGAACAAAATTAATACAAAATGAGCCCATCAGAAAGAGTGGTTTCCTCACAAGTGTACACCATTATGTAATCTCTGGCAACCTGTCTTTGTTGTGTTAATAAAATTGTAAAATATAAAAAAAATAAACGGGGGGCATAATATATATATATATATATATATATATATATATACATATATAAAAACAATTTTAAGGATTGAACAGTCAGTTTTGTTTAGCTTTATCATTAGTCTTTGCACTCCTCTCTTCGACCTTTTCTTACTCAACAGTGCAGCTACTACCTTTGATCTAAAGACAGCTCTCGTGTGCTCCCTCTTTTATTTTACACCATGTTTCTGAAATGTTTTGCATGCCCTTGAACATGACTGTAGTGGATCACTTGTTACGGCTATTTTTAAGATTCATGTCTGTGCTGATTTTGGATTTCACTTTAGCCCAGACTACCCTCTGGATATGAAGACTTTGTGAGTTATTGGAAAATAATGCACTGTGTTTATATCCAAATGTTTTTTGTTTTTTTTTTCCTTTTCCTAGTCAGCATGAAATTGTGTCTTCGGGGGAGACGGTGCGTTTGAAAGGAGCCTATGCAGTGTGCAATCTAATCTTCATTAATTTTGTACAAAGCAGAATACTTATCAGACATACTTGAAGTCGCTTGAAAACAGCCAGATCAGATGCAACTTGAGAATAGTGAACGCCTGTTTCAGTTTGCTCAGACTTTTCTTGTAAACTGCAGGAACTTACAAAAGCCTAGGGAGGGAGTCATTCATCATTCTGATGTAGTGGTGTAGTGGCGAAATGAGGACATTAATCATCAGGACAAAGTTTCAGGGTTGAAACGAGTTGGTATTCAAACATGTGTGCATAGACTTTATATCAAGCAATGTAGATGGAATGAATGTGGTTTATTTCAACCTGTGTTTGTGTGTGTGAGAATACAGATTAGTTTATTCTCCCCATATTATTAATAAAAATGTGGCTTTGATTTAACACACCAAATAAGTGGCAAGCACAATTAGGACATTTATATACTTGAAATATTGAATTTCAGAAACCAATATTGTGTTATGGGCCATAAGGCCAACCAGAGTGTTCCACTAGGACCTTTATGCCGTTTGAGGTGAGTGATGAATGATGCAGCCAGAGTGTGTGTGTGTGTGTGTGTGTGTGTGTTGTGTTTTGGTTGGAGACCCATCTGCATTAGTCTGACCTCAAAGGAGGAGTTTAACTCTATACATCCTAAAGCATAAACAGCTTGCAGGAATCTGAAAACTTGAAACCTGAAACCTTAGTTATAAAGCCACTGCTGGAACGTTGTATTTTCCCCATGAATCTCGGCTTCTCCAACAATAACTTTCTTCTCTGTAACACACAAAGCCCCAAATCCATGATTGATATTTTATGTATTTAATGACTAATATGTCTTTTTGACTGATGTACAGTTCAGCATTAGTCTTGAACTCACTCAGCCTGATTTAGGTAGTATAAGCTTCACTTGTCAGACAAGCTCTGATGTTTTCTTTCTTCTTCTTTTTTCTCACGGTTCTATCACATGCAGCAATGGTGGCTTGTTATGTATCTGGGCACTGTCCTCAAAGACAAATTTAATTTAGATGCACAGATACTATATGTAAAAAAGACACACAAACAGTTGTTCTTGTTGTTAAAAAAAGTTGTTAAGTTTTATCGTCAAAATGTCCAATGGTACCCACCTTTAATGATCCTAATTGTTGTTATGGTAAATATGAGTTTCGGATGTGCAAAATTCACATGAATACCCCTCACGCCGTGATTTAATAAGATCATTTTGATACCCAAGTTTGATACACAAGTTCCTGAGTCGAGATTACCTTTGACATTACAAGATGGCAGAGCGTAAGACAACATTCATCACAAATGGTAATTTTTTTTAGAAATCATTTTTTGTCTTTTCAAAAATAATATACCCCTGATTTAGTCTGTAAAATACTAAGGCTACTCACATATTACATTTCCCTACATCCTCCTCGTACTCTAGCAGGTAAATTAACAATTCAAAAATTGAGTTTTACTCAAAAAACAGGTAAGGGTGAACCGTGTTTCATCCATTTTTCAGTTGCTCCAACAACAAAAGCACTTGAACGTAACGCACCTGTACTTCCGATAGCACGTGAAGGCAGCATTAGTCTCCCCAAAAGCAGTGACGTGCTCAGTAGTGTACTTGGAAAAAGTCAACCACGAATAAAATAAAATAGAAATAAAAACCGTGAACTTTCCCTTTTAAAGTTCTCTTAATAGAAACCATTGTATTTCCACGTCTATCCTGGTTGTTCTGCTGTCAGATAATATTAACATGGTCAAACAGGCAGAGAGAACACTGCCCCCTCCTGGTTTAATGTCCTCAGTGGTAGTGGGTGAGTTCAGCTTCTCGCTGTGGGTTTTTATCAGTACTTAAACTCGCTCACGTCCCGAGTTCTTGTTCTGTGGCGCTCAGACTCTCTGCATGGCGTCGGCTCAGTTATTGGCATTAACTTTAAGTTTGTTTGAGGAGTAACGTGTGTGTCGTCATGGGGGAGCCGCGTCCTCAGCGGAGCATCGCCAGTCATGTGAGTGCATGGCTGCTTTTCTTTTGTCGACATGTCACGTAAAAAAAGTATTTAAATTAGGACTGTATGATTTAATTTACCCGTTTACATTTTAGCGTTGAGTTAAAACAAACCTATTTTTTTTATTAACCATAGGGAAATTATAGGGAAATTGTCACTTTTAATAGTATTTACTAATAAGTACACGTTCAGTAGAGAACAGTTAAAAAAGCCTGATTGACAAAAAAATTATTAGTGACACTAATGAATTATTAGACATGTAAACATGTAGAAAAGAAAGAAAAATAGACCAGCTCAAATATGAAAAACAAACAAAAAAACTATGTAAAACATAATCAAATATCTACTCTTAATACTGAATAAACAAAATAAATAAATAAGGTGCAAGGAGCAGTCAGTCAGTACTAGTAAAGTGATGCTCAAGATTATGACACAATGTGTTAAAGTGAAACTTTTCATGTAAAACTGTGTGTCCTCTGTTTCACAGGATGTGTGTGTGTGTGTGTGTGTGAGTGAGTGATTGAAGGGCTTTGTGTTATTGTTGGTACTTTCCCATCTTTGAAGGACACTCCAGTGTTATTTTAGGTTTGTCAACAGTAATTGTTTTACTAAAAAAAGTGTAAAACAGGTGATGTAAATTAAGTGGGTCATTTTAAACTGAATTTAATTCAGTGTGGACTTCGTCTACACAAAGAAGTGGACAAGCAGCGAGGGCTCGTGTGGAAAACCTTTCCGTTAATGCCCCCATTGAATGGCTTCCTGAGCACTGAGGAATATTCATCTCCTCACTGGATCCAGTTCAAGTGCGGTTGATTGGTGCAATCTGAGCTTACAATCTATACAATTACCTATTTCCTCTCATTGTTTTCCACAGCTCACTACAAAAATGTCATTGTGTTTTGACGAGAATCTGCGCTAACGTGCACCTTGTTGTGTGTCCACAGAAACATGAGAGCATTTTTGTGAACGATTACAGTGATAATCATTATAATATGAATTACTGTTGATATAATACATGCATGAATGTGGTTGCTGACTTAGTTATAAGAGCACATAAACGAATGAATAAAAAAACAATTAAAAAGACTAATCACTAAATTTAATTTATTGATCATTAATACTGTTGATAAATTGATTAAGTAACTTTTCATCGGCATGTTCATATTTCAAAAGACTACACAATATGTTTACAATGAGGCTTTTAAGTATCTCTTTGCTTTCTGTCATACTGAAGCTAACAGCACAGGTTAGGTACTATGCCTTCAAAGTTTGTGACATATTGACACTAAGAAAAATAATGTATTTACTACATCCCCTGACTGTCGCAATGAGGAGAAATTCTAGATTAGTGAGTCACGGTTATGTAGATAGTGTGTGTACATTCAAATGTCTTGCCTTGACATTCTGTGCACACCTGGAATTAGTGTTGCTATTAATGATGTCACTTTGCTGATGTGCTGATGTGTGGGAACCCGGTTTACTATTGCATCAGATACATTTTGCACTCCTGTATAGTCACACCAGAGGAATGTCTGAGAAGAATGAGTGGATGAGCAACAAACGTGACTTACTCTTTGCTGTTCTTTGCAAGTATACAATCACAATTTTGTATGAATTACTGTTGTTTCTCCAACACGTGGAAATGAAGGTTGAGGTGGTGGGGATATTCACTTGCAATGTTCAAATTCACCAACAAATGTTGATACAAAATTGAAGGAGTAACAGAACGCACTTGTGGTAGATTTATGCTCGGTGTGGCCTCCCATCCACTGCCCGTTCTGCTACAGCTGTGCTGGTTTCTGTTGGTCATCGAGTCGGCTTGTTTGTTTCAAAATACATAGTTGTAAGTATCTGATCGTCAGTTCTTGTATAGGTAGCTGAGATACTGTACAGGTCAGATTAACACAGTATACTAACAGATAACTGATCATTACTCACAGTTCAATTCAGAAAAGATGCTGGTGTCAGTCTAAAGTCATTCTGACATTCTCATCTAGCCAGAATTTTGAGGATTCCCTGCTTGTTTTTGTTATTATGTGAAATGAGTTGTGTAATTGTAATAACTGCAATAGACAATTGTGATTGGCATTTTCTACTATTTTCTGACATTGTACATATATTCAGAATGATTAAGTGGCAGATTCATCTATAATGCAAATAATGCATTAGCTGAATCCCACACTTGCCAATGGTGCTGATAGTTTACATACCCTACATGTTTCAATTGCATATTATTGCCCACACAAAAAAACAATGTATTATACTTTGTGCAGGAGAAAAAAAAGTGTGCTACTGTAGCACAGTTCTAATTCTCATTTAAAGCCAGTGAGCCACTTTAGTGTAAGCCTTATCCTTATAATGAGTTACTAAGCCTCTTTGGAACATGGCTCATATGACTGTGCTGGATCAAAGCTATGTACAGTAATCTTCAACATGGAGATGCTCAAAGGTTGAGGATTTCAGATACAGAATGGATAATCCTGAAAAACGTTTACAGATCAAAGTTGTTTTTCTTTATTTCTATTTATCTTGATCACAGATTATTCAAAATCAGGGTGAAGTATAAACCTCCGTTATACACAGACCATTAAACTAAACCCTGATTTAAAAAAAACAAGGACATTACAAAAGGCCTAATGCTGAAATAAAGATGTTGATATAGGTTAAACACATTTGAAAACAACCTGTCACTTTGTGTCACAGAAAACAGCCGCTGATTAATGTTTTCTTTTGAGCTGACAAGTGAAGCAGATAGGTCTGCGGCGTCATGCATAGTGGGGTCAGTGGAGAGACTGCGCTGGTCATGAACTCCGATGTGACAGCAATGATAAATGTATGTGATGTGTAGTGTGAAGTCTTTTTCTCAGTCTGTGTGTGTGTGTGTCTGTCTGTACGTCCTCAGGGGGACTTCACCTGGAATAGCGTGTCAGGATGCAGAGTTGGCCTGAAGCCAGTCCATTTACAAAGCCTCTCAGAGCTGGAGAGGGTTCGTCTGCAGGATGTGGCCTTCAGACGATTGCTTCGGGATGGTGACCTCGGCTGCCACATCACCATCCCTAAATGTATTAGTAAACACACACACACACACACATATAGAGAATGAGAGTAGAATTGCTCATGTCGCAATTTTACTACTCTGTTACAGAATGTTTTATAAAACATGCATCTTTTGGACTGTCTATCTACATCTGCCTTTTGTTTCAGATACATATATACAGTACATATATATATATATATATATCTTTTCACAAAAAATAAGTCAATATTCTGTTGACGTTTTTAAAGTAAGATTTTGGGATATGAAAAGGAACAGAAAACAAACCTCCTCTTCATATTATTCATCTGCAGTATTTCACCTGTGCCCCACAAGCCACAGTTTACGTTGTTGTGTTCTGACACTTTCTGCACAGCATTTGTTTGTTTGCTCTCCTGAATTATGTAACAGCTGAGGGAATTAGCCTGTGAATTTCTGGTGGAACAGGGGGAAGAAAACACGAGCATGCTAAGATTGTGACAAGGAATGTGACACCTCAGTTTCTTTTTCAGGCTACAAACACAAGAAGTCACTGAAGAAGAAGTTGGATTCGTTATCAAAAGAGAAGAGTAAAGACAAAGGTAATATTGGTCAAATTATACTTTATGTCTTGTTAAATTCTAAGGCAGTATTGCTCAAATGTTTTAAGGTCTCAGTTCTCTAATATAGCACGATTTGACTGGGTTGGGCACAATTTCACTGCACTCCCTTGAAAATTTTGTTTATACAAGGAATTCCAACAACAAATTTCCAAACAAGTGAAGATAAACAGCTCTCTTTTATGTCTGTGGGAGAGCCTCTGAGCGCTGTCAGACCTTTATTTCCTCTGATACTTTAAACTTGTCGATCCCTCTGGCTAAACCTGTGTAGAGTCAGTGAAGCAGACATTGGCAGCTGCTAATATTGTACATGTAGAACTGTAGGATCAGAAGTTTAACAGCGGAGTAAAGGAGTTGCAGAGAGAGCCGAGCTCTGCCCCGCCTACTGCAACAATCTGGCAGGAAAGTGATGTTCTCCGTTAGACAGGCAGTCGAGGGAAATAACAAAAACAATCTTAAGTGGTGGTTCATTCATTATAGCCTATTCTCCGGCGGGGCCTGCCCCCTCTTTCCTCTTTTTCTGCATTTGTTTACAAAGCCGTTTCTGTAAGTATGCACTCTCTAATTTTGTATACCGAGTGTGCCCTTCAGAGCATGATCCTGGTAGTGCGTCTACTTTTTTTGAGAAACATTTATTGAAGAGTTCAAGTGGGATTTTAAAAATTGGAAGAGAAAATACTAGATCCAAATGGGAATGCATGCTGTACACTGGCCTGACTGACACATCTCAAGAGTAATTTGACCTTTCTCAGTTGACTTGAAGCGAAAGAGATGAACTTTATGTCTTCCTGTCTCACTCTGCCACCTCATACAGAGACTATGCCGCAGGTGTTTGGCATACCACTGTCGCAGGTTATTTCCAACGACCGCACGCACAAGCAGCGACACGATCCCCCACGGGAGGAGCACAGTGACCCCACGGAACTGATGTTGTCCTTCCTTCACCTCACCTACAGCTTCAAAAGAGCCAATAAAGAGCTGTCCAGCAGCACGTCATCTCTGAGCTCAACCTCTGAGACTCCTAATGAATTGCCTCTTCTCAGCTTACCAGACGCTGCCCCACGGACTCACAGGAGGGTAGGCTGGTCTGTCAATAAACCCGGCACAGTGTTGTAGTCTGATTATTCTTGCACATTAACATTCTCAGGGCATTTGTAACCTTTTTGGGATAACAGAGTGGACCACGCAGCTATTAAACGACTGTATTACATTTAATGACTTGAAACAGTGACTTTATGTGTTGTCACCCATATGCTTGACAGGGTGGGGTGTCTGTGGATTGCATCACTGACCTTGATGATAACCAGTTTCGGCTCTTGGAGGCCCTCCAGCTGTCTCTGCCAGAAGAGGCAGCTGGCAACAGGAAGAAGCGTCGCGATAAAAAGCTCAGCCTTAACCCTATTTACAGACAGGTGCCCAGGGCGGTGGATCTCTGCTGTCAACACCTGGAAAAATACGGTACACCATCATGAAAGTGCTAATGGTGCTGCATAGAAATGTACAGATTAACACCCAATTTACTCTCTTGGTGAGTTGTAATCTGTAAATGCTTCAATTTGTTTTTGCTCAGGCCTACAAACAGTTGGAATCTTCCGCGTTGGGAGCTCCAAGAAGAGAGTCCGCCAGGTACTTTGATTTCCACACTTAAATTCATAAATTCATCAACTTTGGCTATTTGAGGTTTATTCATATTCACGATTATGTTGCCCAGCTTCGCAAGGAGTTGGACCATGGGTGGGAGGTGAACATGGATGAAGAGAACAGTGTCCATGATGTGGCTGCGTTGCTGAAAGAATTCCTCAGAGACATGCCTGACACACTGCTGACCAGAGAACTCTACACGGCCTTCATCAACACAATGTGTGAGGAGAAAACACGCGCTGCACACGATCTACACCCAATACACAACTCGCTTCCTGTTAATGATTGTTTTTCATCTGCAGTGCTGGATCATTCAGGCCAAGCGAGCACCCTCCAGCTCCTGATCTTTCTGCTCCCACCGTGTAACAGCGACACGCTGCATCGTCTCCTCTGCTTGTTGTCTACTGTAGCTGCACATGCTGAAGACAGTGTGGACAAGGACGGACAGCAGGTAAAGAACCTTTTTTTGGTAAAAACTGCTGCTGTGAGCAGTAATTGCTTGTGGTTACACACTCTTAACACACAAAATAATTAGTAAGAGAGTAAATGTTGAGCACATAGTTAAGATTTTTACTGGTTTTCTATTAAGTATAAATTTAAAGTAAAATCTCTTTGAACAGAATAAACTATCAATGTTTGTAAAGCTGAACAATTCATCTATTATCTAGTGGCAGTTGCCAAAAACCAGAAGAGTTTTAAATGACATGACTCTGCAGCCTTTCAGACATTTTATCGTTCATTTCACTCGAAATCTCAAAAAACATGTTCAGGAAATGAGCAGCTGTCACAGACCAATGCTAGAGTTTTTACAATTTTAATGTGATTATGATCAACGCCACGAAAGGCAGTATGGCAGATGCTTGTCAATCTGCAGCTTCTAATTTGTAGACAGAGCAGTGCCAGAGAACAGCACCAGAATGGACGATTCTCCATAGTGAGTATCTTGAATAAATGATGCTCAACAAACTGCTTCACAGTGAATACACAAACATGGTGCCTCTGTCAAACATCATACGTTGTTATTTCCCTAGTTTATGTGTTTGTAAACAGGAAGTGAAGGAAAATGTCACATTGTGGGGGATACACTCTGTCAACAAAATGCTTATCTCAGTATCTACATATTTACATATTCTCACTCTGCTGTGACTGTGTATATATGTATGTATATGTGTGTGTGTGAATATATATATATATATATATATATATATATATATTATTTACTGTATTGTTTTAAATCCATATACACGATGTCTGCTGAACATTTTCAGTTGTGTTCACCCTTGTGTAGAATAGTAGTTTTTAAGATTTGAGATAAGTAATGTGAATAATGAGTATATAATAATTAATCATCCATCCATTTTGGGTCTTGCTTTGTTACTCATCACCTGGAAGCATCAAATGTGAACTCATTTTCTTTAGTTTCTCATGCATGTAAGACCAGTCAGTTCTCTCTTAACAAAAGAAGGCGACTCAGAGTCTGACTTATTGATAGTGGCAGTCCTGAGGTAGGTGAACATTCCCAAAAGGTCCTGGATACCAAGATAGTCTGTTGACAGCCGAATTCAATCCTGTTTGTGAGCTCATGTGCACATGAAAAGAGTAGTTCAGCTCCCTTGTTTCCTTTTAAAGTAATTCCTTGTGGTAGTATGGGGTAAAGCTCATGCGGACCACATGCTCATATGCAGTCGTATACTTTAAAGGAATACTTCACCAATTTGCATTTAGCTTTGCATTTCTCGACTAGGGGTAGTATTTTTGAAAAATAGTGCTTCCCAACCTCAGTTTCCCCTGAGTTGAGAAATATCTTCATTCTTTTCTTTGTTACGTGCCCACCAGTGACACTTGGTCCTGTTAGCATAACTGTTAGCAAAGATGGCAGACACTGTTTACATTCTGGGAATGAGGTTCCGTCCCTCGAATGAAAACATGGTTAAAAATAAACTGTTTTAAAACATAGACATACTCTGGCCCGTCATAACACAAAAAACATTTTTATTGTTTATTCTGTTTGGTGTATATATGTATATGTGTGTATGTTTAAGACTAATACTGTCCATTTTTTGTTGTCTATAGATAATTGGGAACAAGATGACATCACTCAATTTAGCGACCATCTTTGGACCCAACCTCTTACAGAAGCTAAAGAAAGACAAAGAGTTTGCGGTGCAGAGTTTTGCCCGTGCAGAGGAGAGCACAGCCATCATCAGTGTGGTCCAAATGATGATCAATACATATGATAGATTATTTATGGTAAGTAGTGCTTACTGAACACCAAGCAGTTAAAAGACTCTACTGCGTTCAATCAGACAATCTCTCCAAGTCAGGTCTTCTCTACAGATTTGTTTATTGTGAATCAGATAATAAATTGAGATATGGAAATATAAACGGTTAAGGGAACTCTGCATCAGTAATTTCTGCTTTTCCCCTGCTGTTTTTATTATTATTCCTTTATATCATACAAATATAATGCTGTTTCTGTTATAGTAGGTGTTTGAACTTAAATTGTACTGAGAAGACTGGGAACAACAAGGGCCCAGATGTAATTAACTGATTAAAAACACGCTGCTGGGGTGATAATGCTGTTGATTGATGACTGTGGATAAGTGCCTAATTGTTTACCTCAGGTCAGTTGAAGTGTGATAAAATAATTACGGTAACAAAGAGTATAATTTTATTACTGTCATAAATTATTATGAGCTTCATTAAAAAGAGCTTTCGCTCGTGCAGGTTCCTGCTGACCTGCAGAATGAGGTGCTGATGAGTTTACTCGAAACTGATCCTGATGTTGTGGATTACTTACTCAGGAGGAAAGCCTCTCATGAATCGTGAGTTTCCAGATTGCACGTTATATTAATAGCCATGTAGCTCTTACTTGTCAACAGCCATAGGGCGATGTGAAATTTATTGCGTCTCCTCTTGTTTGTGCAGCGATCCAGGCCTTCTCAGAGCAGAGGAGCCCTTCTCTCTGACCGAGCGCTGCTTGTCCAGTGACTGCATTAAAGTGTCCAGCGGGGAAGTTTCTCCCTATGACAACAACTCCCCTGACCTGTCAGATGGACTGCTGTGGAAATACACAGAGGACAGCAGTCCACTCTCAGACACAGTCCTCAGTCTTTCTGAGCAGTACAAACTCAGTTTCCACTCGAAAGACAGATCTGGCAGCACCTCTCCTACAACCTCCACTGACAAAGGTGATCTAGATTGATGGCAGCATCATATTATTATACTATAGTTTGTATAATATAGTATAGGTCAATTATTTGTACATTGATGGGAAGATGCTTATTCACTTTAGATGTCAAGTCTGTATATTAAGTATGTAAGTGGAGCCAGGAGCTCTTCAGCACAGCCCTAGCATTAAATTCACAATATATCATTTCTGCCAGCAGAGTTCTCTCAATCAAAAAAAAATAAAATAACAGAAAACCTCATTTAAGTGTGGGAACATGGTAATCGGTGTCTAATGTGGTTCCTCTGTGTGTTTGAGCTTCACGGGCAGATCTAAGGAGGCAGAACACGCAGCAAATGGCAATAAGTAGTTGTGATATATTAGTAATGAAATTATATGCAGACAAAAAAATAAAACAGTAGTGAATATTTTCTTCCTCACTCTGAAGTCATTTAAAGGCAATAGAAATGAGTTTCGGAAACATTTTGGCCAATGTTGGTACACTACTCTTCATATTTAGATATATTAATGCAGAAGGTTAATTTTATTTATGCAGAAGGTCCGATTTATTTATTAAGAATTAACAAAAGACACGGAGCATGTGCATAGATAACAACTCAAACTGTCTAATGCAGAGGAAAACATCTTTATGCAAGATTCATAAACAGACAGTGAAGGGGCTTAATGTAAATTGGTAAATGTACGTCATTAACCCTTCAACACCTAAGCCTCAAAATGTCCGCATGGACTTGTTTTGCTTATTTTAACCATAAAAGGGCCAGTGAGTAAGTGATTTAGCACATTCCAGAATAACTTACAATATCTGGCAGTTATTTACAATTTACTGCATGTTAAAATAGTGTATTAACAGGTTAAAATGAAGAAAAACAAAATGAAAGAAAAACAAAAACTCTGTAGTTGTACACGGACACCAGATTTTGCATGTGCAATTTGAAATTTGAACAGTATAAAACATAATTAAAGTAACATTTGTTGTTTGTCCCATAGCACAAACTGTCGCGTAATTATGTCAAATTGCACAAACGTGTCGTCTGCGATATGCTCTTTGTTAAAGGGTTAAAGTAAACATACAGGCTGCTGGATGTTGTTTCCTACCTATTGTATGCATATGGTGGTGGCAATGATCTCATCTAACTCTACAAGAACACGAAAACCATCTGTCCGTAGATGTTGGGACTATTTGTTGCATGTGTGTGTAATGGCCTGGAAACCAAACTCATCCTTTCAATTTCTTTCTCAGTGGCTTCAACAGTTTGTGACAGTGATCATTTCTGGCCCACATGGTGTGAGCTGTTTAACACAGATGTCTCTGCCAATCACATGGCTGGTAACAGAATCCTCTTTTCATGTTGTTGCAGATGATATTTGAAGTTCGATGAATGCTGGATGTTAATGAATGGTTTCTCCCAGTCTCCCTTGGAGATATGTCGCAATGTGAGTTGTGCGGATCATCAGAGGGGCTGAGCAGTCACCAAGGTAACCACAACTTGCCCATTAGGCCTACACAAATCTCATTGGGTGAGCTAGAATGCAGGCCACACCTCCCGGTGACTCGCAGCAGCAGTTTTCCTCATGACCAGAGAGGACAGAGACAACCTGAATCGTCATTACATCAAGGAATGAGCAGCCAATCAGGAGCCATTAGGTCAGACAACTTAGCAGCAAGGACAGGACTCTCTGCTTATCCATTATTAAAGGTCGGAGTGAACAGTTTGTCTCCCCTTCACTACTTTCGACCTCTAAGTGACGCCCATATTTCTCACTCCACACCCTCCCTCTTAATGCATCAGCCTGACCCTCAAACTCCACATCAGTCGCAGCAGACTTCTGCCTCCCAGACTGCAGATATAGCAGACGCCTCTGTAGCAGGACAACAGAAGGACACTCGTAGGACAGACTGGCAGACAGAAAGGTGGCACGTGTGGCAGATAGTGTCAAAGGAAAATGCAGCCTCTTTGCCCGAAACCCTGGTGTAAAGATCCCTTTGACTCCCCTTTGCACCGACTTTTTCTCAGATGTGTTTGACTCTATTTAATTTTGTTTATATATGTGTATTTTTGTAGTTTAATATGCAGTACATTCACAGATTGAATGTCATCGTTCGTTTTGAATGTTGCTTAATGCTTAATTTTAAGCCATGAATGTTTGTTTTTGTTTTTAATGCTGAATGTAAAAACACCACGGTGTGCGTCGTAAGGATGCTATAGATTTCTAGTACCTGAATATGTATCGGAGCTACTTTAATCTTGCGTTTTGTAAATTTACAATTTTTTGTAAAACTGGAGACTTGATCTGAATACGGCTGCAAATAACATGATGTTGTACGTTGCTATTTTATGAAGTGTAATTGAATATATTACTATATTTAAGGAAATATATAAACGGTCACATTCAAGCACTAATTGTACACATTCTACTTTAGCAGCACTATTTAAAATCATCTATTTTATTTGTAAATTTGCAGTCGACTATTTGTTTTTTTTACCACTTGCACTTTTTATTGTTCTCCTTAAATAGTTGCAGCCTTTTCCATTGAATACATTCAAATTAAATGGAAACTATAGCACTCAGAATAATGTATTACTTTCTCCATTTCCTATAATCTGAATGCTCCTGAGATCACAGCTTTCTTGTTAATCCAAATTTGTTCTGTCTCCCACAGTGTAGCCTGTGACTCATGTCTCTAGTTTAGCAAAATACGTTATTGAATCAGGGTTGTTGTTTTGTTTTTAACTTAAACACTTCATCACTTTAGAATATATAATAAGACCCATCTGTTCCTTCAAAATTGGACAAAGCAGCAGCTGAATCCACCGTTGGTATAGTATGTAAAAGAAAATATGCCGTCTAAAATTTTGCAAAGAAGTACAAGCCAATTGTATTGATTTAAATCTCTACATATTAATTAAACCTATTTCACCAAGAACTTTATTCATGAGCATGAAGTTAAAATCAAATACTGACTCTGGCTCTATATAATCTGCCTTTTACAGAAATGAAACAGTCACCTTTAATAACCACAAGAGGGCAGCATGAGACCAGGTAACCAGGTCTTCTTTGGTAGTCGTGTCCTTGCTCCTTCACAACACAACCAGAATTATTATTTTACGACTCATTATACATTCAAAATCTCATGAGTTTAAGGTGACGTGAAGAGCGTCTGTTTTTATCGTCGATAATGATCTCTTATGGGAGAATGTGTTTGTTTTGTGAACCAAAAAAAAATCTTGATTTATGTGAATAAAAAAGTATAAAAGCCGAGCTGAGGCTGTAACAATATAGCAATAAATAAACATGTGCAAATTGCTCACAAAGTGCTTCCAGGCGAAGGTGATGAAAGATTCATAGCACTAGTGACCATGAGGAACTAAATTTGTTCAATAAGCGAAGGTAAAATGAAATCAGCCACAGAGGTGCACAGTAAATGCATGTTTTGTTTTTAAATAGAGAGGCATGCGACTGCCCTGAAAGCATATTGATCAGAAATCTGATTGTGAGAGTACATAAATATAAAACTCATCCCTTGTTAACAGAATGTTCTGGGCCATATCTGGCTCCACTCCTGTGTGAATCGAACAGTACTTGACAGGATATGTAGATGGTGTTTTACAGAGAATCCAGCCGCACTTCACTTTTGCATCTGTATCACAAAGTGGTCCTTACCATATCCACATCCAAAAACATGGAGGAAAAACAACAACCACGAGATCAATTTTTGTCTTTATTTATGATCTGACAGCAAACACTCAAGATGAAATATTTAAAATCACATCTTGTCACTGCAGCACTGATGGATGGAACAATGGTCCTTTGGCAGAGAGCTGCAACAACTGTTCCCAGCAGGAAGTCCATCCTGGTTGAGTTCACTCACAGGCACCAGGAGCAGCTGCGGTGAAGGCAGAGGAAGGTCACAGCCAAAATGTGGCTGAATGTCCAGAAACAAGAAAGCAATGGTCCTGTGGTTTCAAGGTCGAGACTGATGCACAAATCTCTGCACAGCAAAAAAAACTGCACTCGATGTGCACTTTTAAAGAAAATGCTTCAATGCAGCCTCTCATTTAACATCCAACTTTGGACCATTAGTATGCTATAATTTGGAATTTCTTGGTACACACACACACACCGAAAAATCTATTCCTGTAGCCTTTGAATATTACAGCGAAAACAACACATGACAACTAGAAAGTACAATATATATGGAAAGTTGGATTGTTGCTTTCGACACAAGCTGAACCAAACTGGTGTCCTGGATTTGTGTGAGGAATCAGTTGAGGTAGCATGAAGAGTTGGGAACACAGCAAGTAAACTGTTGAGACGTCAGTGTAGACGCCATAAAAAGTCCATCAGACTCTGGGCGTCCAGAGTCTGATGTACTACATACAGTAGTACGACTTCACTTCACCTTTGTTCGCCCGCCTACAGCAGGTGCCACTGCTGTGTGAGTGGTTTGTATTAAAATGTATTTCATGAAAAAAAAAAAAAAAAGTATTCAAGAATTAAAGGATTAGCAGTGATTGCATTAAGCCTGTGAGCTTAGAGCAGCACAACACTTCATGAACAAAAATGTGAAGATTTAGATACCAAGTGTTCCTCTGATAAGACAGGTTGCTGCAATTTCTGACTCAATTAGGATTCCGAGCGTCACTTCCCACCTCCTCCAGAGAGCAGTGACTGAACTAAATGACTGTTTTTTGATCTGAGCTGGGTTTAATTTAATATCAGAGAGTTTTGAGATTATCAGGCCAGTTTACAATAAAACATTCTGCAATCTCAGAGAACAGCGAAGCGCACACATTTCCATTTTATTCACTTCATGTGCTTATTGTTTCTCAATTTGTAAAAAAAAAAAAAAAAAGGAGCACGTTTCGTGTTAGTGTCGATGTTAACGTCAGGATCACTATAAATAAAAGCTACACAGCACAGTGAGGTAGTGACTGGTGCTTTCCCAAATACACCACGACGTTGTGTGCACACACTGCCAGCATTGTTTTCCTCTGCTCTCCCTGAGTTCATATAACAGCAGGCAGTGGGTCAGCTGGGCTGCAGCAGAGTTTCAGGTGGGACAGCGTTGGGTCAAACTCTATATGTCACGTCTCGGGCAGACTTGGAGCGGGTTGTGAGCCGCACACGTCCTAACAGACACCAACAGGAAAGAAAGGTTTTATTCCACCTTCCGAGTTGCTCAACAGAGAAAATGTGTCCGAAACAACGACAACTCCCAAGCAGATGTTTTGCTCTCACTTTTCGTTCCACACACATACTCATTCTGTGTGATCTCATATCATTGCTGAATTATTATGTCATTATCATAATCTGTGGAAATACCCAAAGCCCAACACTTTACAGCTGCGTCCTCCTTCCGGTAAATGATGGGCTACATAAAAATGTATTGTACTAACTGTGTTTAATATTTAATATTTAAATATACTGTAAGTAGGAGCACTACTTACAGTAAACCTTTCAAACTACTATGGTCAGGTTTAACCATTTAAAATGAGGCTTGTGGCTCAAACGCATCAGTGCATATACTGTATGTTTGTTTTAATGACCATGCAACGACATTAAAGGCATCTTAATAGTTTAAAAGAGTTTTTCTTTGACTTTACTTCTAACAGAGGTGGCTTTGTCTGAAAGGATCCCATACTTAAGGTAGTCTTGTGGGATTCTTATGAAGCTGTAATTAACCCCAGTAGCACATCTGTTTCCACGGTCAAAGCATATTATCAAGAAAGTGTTCCATTGTTTTCGTATTTATCAGCTGTTGGTGATGTCACTCCACAGTGGACATGCACATCTGTATGTTTGTGTCTGCCCAACACTGATCCCAATGCACTCTCTCACAGCCGAGTCCACTCTGAGCTCTTTCTAATCGAGAAATCAGTCACAGTGATGGATGATCCAATAGTCCGTCAGTCCTTCAAGCAAGATGAGATCAATTCAGCGGAGAGCCTCAAAATTCTGCTTCAAACAGTTTCGTCGCGAGGCGGCCGTGACTATTTTTCAACCTTGAAAACCATATCAAGACAGACTCAGGCAGTGTCTCTCTCTCCAGCAAGAGCAGGAGTATGAGCCTCACCACTTGTCCCAGCTGTCACTTTGTCACAGGAAGAACAAGTAATAGGAGAAAGACAATATTCCATTAGAAGGCTGAATCTTAAGTTTGTAGCAAATTGTGAAGAGCTCTATTTATGAGAGATTCAAAAGGAAATCGACATGCCGGTTAATTACCACTGTCATTCCTTGTTTGGCAGCAGTTCGCCTTTGTGTTGCTTTATGATGGTGTTACGTTTGTGTGCAAAGTTCCTTAACATCACAAGTTTATGCCAACATGTTCTCAGACACTTTTGGCATCCTCTCCTCAAATGCATAGACACAAACCGTCAAAGGGATTGTGGGACATTTACAAAGTATAATTACGCCTTTGCACGAACTGTTGTCAGTGCTGAAGCCTGCCACAGTCAAAAAAAAAAATCAAGGTCAAATAAAACATCTTGCATTGTGGATGGGCGTCAATCCAGGAGGTTTTGCACTGTTTTATAATTTTTTTGTAAAAACAAAAAAGAAAAAAAAAAGCTCTTTGACTTTGTTGATTTGTGGTCCTGTGTGGTTTTTTGAAATTCTGCTGTATCTACTCCAAAAAAGAATTCGCCTTGGAGGATTACAGACTCCCAACATTTGCGATTTTCACAACATTTGCAACCTCAATTTGGTTTTCAGTGTGTGGGTGAGCAAGTCTTTGGCCACACCTGTGCCAAAAGAAACGTTCAGACTTTGTGCCTCAGTGGAAACTTTATATATCACAAAAACCACCGCTCTTTTTCTCCTTAGTTTTCTCATGTGACAATTAGTCACTGTATTTGAGTTAAAAGTGAAGCTTTCCGTGCAAATCTCGGTAACCTTGACTCTTACTTTTCCCCATCTGAGGGATGAACACCCCATTCCTCAAGTATGATCTCATTATTGCAAGTATGGAATTGTGTTTTCAGGCTGACTCATCTATCTCATGATGAATTCTCATTAGGGTGGAGAAATCCAATTCTCTCTTGCTTAATAGCACTTTTTCCCCCCTCCTCTGCCTGCTGGCTTCTCTGGATGCTTCAGCTTGAGCCTGACTGTTCTGTGTTAACTCAATGAAGCTGCCTTTGGCGATAAAGAAAAGCGCTTTATCCCCATTATCTGATGCCCACTTTAGATATATTACTACCGGGTCCAGCCTGACACACATTTTCACCCCTTCTCTTATTCCCTCCTTAGGGTTCTCCGGTGCAAATGCCAGTGTGAAGGTAAGAAGGTAACAACACTTTTTGGCTGATTTTCAGTCCACTGTGATGGCGTCCTGTGACTTTAATCAATGCCATCTCCCTCCCCAAAAAAAGGGTTAAACGTTGCTCTGTGGAGCTTTCATGCTCCTGTGTAAACCTGTAGAGCAGATGAGGAGCAAGAGTGTGTGTCAGTGAGGTATGTACGTGCGTACACACCCCGATGAAAGGGAGTGTACATGCAGACAGTGCACCTTCAGCCTTCAGTCTCCTGACTGTTTCACCTGAGGGGGAAGTACCAGCTGCTAACTATTCACGCTCTGTAGTAGACTGGTATTTATTCACCAGGGAGAGACACACACATAACACTGCAGCCATGGGGAAGCAGGTAAGACCTGATAAAGACACATTAAGTGTTAATGGGGTTTAATTAGTGCTTTTGTTGCTGTTGCAAACAGCAGTAATGCAAACCATCCCTTTAGACCTCTGTTTTTGTATCAGGGTTAAAGCTTCTGTGCATTAAGCCCAATTAACTTTCTGCCAGTCTTCTCAAAATAGATTTTTTAATAGTTCCAACTGTAACTTTATTAACTTTCCATTATGTGTAATACTTGGTTGTGGAGTGTGAATCTACACCCTGCAGTCTGCACAGTCAGGGAGATGCGGAGTGTACACACGCATGGATGCACATGAGTGCACAGCCACTCTGTCACATGTCAAAGCACTGGGTTTATGTGTTGGTTTGTTTGTGTTGTGTCTTTTGTATGGATGTAAATATAGCTGTTGGAGTCAGATATGCTGCCTTGACAAGTTCAGTCGCGTTTGCACTCGCCACACATCTGCTGACATTTTGGGAGAAATCCGCTTCGTCATAAAACAACTTCTGGCAAGTATGTGAAGCGGGGAGACAAAAAAAAAAAAACAACAACAAAAAAAAAACATTCCTCTGAGCACGGTGCAACTATTTGTTGCCACGTTTGTCATTGTCAAAGATTGTCGTCGCCTAAGATGGTGAACGAGTGGTTTTTTTGGAGTTTTGTTTTTGGTGAGAACTGAAGCGCTGTTGTGCTGTTCTGAGCGAGAACAGAAGGTGTAATTGTGCCAAATAACTGTGAATGGGGAACTCTGGTGAATTCATCTTTGGTTTCCAGTTTACTTTTCCTTCATGCGAGCATCTGGTTCTGCTATTGCTTTGAAATGCTCCCATTTCCTCAGTTTTAAAAGACTGTAACCCAGTTTTCTCTGTCTTGGTATTTCTGTTTTGTGAATATTTTATTAATGCAACCACACTTTTTTTTATACAGAATAATGAACTGGGCAGGAACAACAGTCCATGTCTATGTGTTACTATTATAATAGTCTCCTTTCTCTGCTTTTCTCTGTTGAGTTTTTAATCTAGAACTCTTTCTTTCTTTTATTTAAAACCTCACTCATGGTGTCATGATAAACAAGACAGTCTACATTGGGTCAACAATGCCAGCTCCATCAGCAGCTGTGAAATATCTGGGCCTACTGAGAGCTAATGCTAGTTCATTCTCACTGCTAGAGCCACGTGAAAAGCATGTGTGTGTGTGTGTGTGTGTGTGTGTTTGTGTAGCGGATGATTATTCTTTTGTCAGTGATACCTCTGCAGGGAAAGCAAATGTTTAATCCATTTTGAACTCCAAAGAATGCGCTTCACATGCCAAGACTGGAGAGTTTGTTCTCTGTGTCTTGAAGGAATGCTTTTGGTGCCATGTAGACGGAGCGTAAGTGAAATTATTCTGTAATGGACCGGGCAGAAAACCCCATCGCTCTCTTAATCTTTATTATTATCATCATTATTATTATTATTGTTATGTAGTAACACTGCAGGGAGCGGCCTCGCACATCTAAGCACTCTATCCTCTGGTGATTGTGGCTGATAAAATACGACGGTGTCAGAACACTGTCAGAAGTGAACACAGAGTATTCTTTGAAAACATCCCTCAAGTTTGGATGCAGCCGACCCAGATCCCAACAGCTGGACCTCTGCCTCTGGCGCTCACAGTCTCCTTGGACACATGAACACAGAAAAACACAACAGATGTTCAGAGCTCCTCCAGCGTTTCTTGGTGTAGGAGGTTCGAGCCGGGCGTCTCATTTTCCCTGAATAGATCGAGGAGAGACAAGGAGAGAACGTCTTAACCCTTTTTTCACGCCACTTAAAAGTGTAACCTACACCTGCCTTCATTTGATCGATAATGTCTTTAAATGCCGCTTGCTGAGCAGCTATATTTGGGCGACCATGAAGTACTCAGATGTGAGAGGCTGGTTGAGTGCATCACTTGCACTGGGAGATAGCGTCAGGGCTGTTGAAGGGGGGAATTCTTGATAAAGATGTTTAACTAGGTTTTTCCCTGTCCCTCTGAAGCTGGAAGCAATTACAGACTCCATGCAGCAAAGAATGTAGCGAGCATTCACCGCACCCTTTCAGAAGGATCCCTTTTTTCTTTTTTCTTTTTTCTTTTTCGGGGGGAAAATTGAAGCAAAGACTCTCAGGCTATGAGGTTGAATATAAAACATGACCCTACTTTCAAATGTCTTTTCAACGAGAACATGCAGAACACGGTGCGCTCATGAATCATGTGTCTGTGTGCAAAGTATGACTTGTTGTGATATAATAAAATGTCTTTTATTAGACTGTAACTCCAATTCCATATACAGCGGAATGCTACATAATTCTAACATTTACTAAAGTATCTTAACAGGATCACTCTACGACTTGGAGAGTTATTCTGTTGTTGCTGGTTTTATTGTTTTCAGTAAAGAGGAGACACGGGGGCTGAGAATTGATCCTGTTGTCGGCAGAACCGTGAACGGAGTGCCAACAAAGCTGCAGCGTGTTCGGAGGGAAAAGAATCAATTCCAGGTCAATGCCCTCAACAGTCCTGTATGTTCTGCCGGCTAATCATAAAGCACTCTAACGGCACATCGTCACTCGCTGGTGTGATGGGTTCAGCAACTATTTTGCACACTTTCTGCCCAAAAAACGCTTGAAATAAATAGTTTTAACAATTAAAGGCCCCTGGGATATTACCAAATAACACCTCTGCTGCAAGTTAAAGATAAATTACAGTAGGTGTTAATTGGCTCGGTGCTATCGTGCTCATTTATTTGGATGATGTTTGGTAGTGAGTTGCCAGGTTATAGGATGGATACCTTGGGGATGAAAGTAATTAAAATCTTGAACTTTCGCCATGATAGGGGCTGGCTATTCTTTCTTTTTATTGTGTTTACTGCCAAAAATCAGGATTGATTATTTCGGACAGTCCTAGTTAAGGAACGTTGGGGTTTGCTTTATTGAAAAATAGATCATTCGCTACAATGCCCCCGATGTAAAACCTTAGAAGCAACATTTGTACATAATGTTCTGGCATTACGACATTATAAGACTCCTTCAAATCTTAATAATTCCCTCATTAAATCAGTATTACAGATATCATTTGACATTTAATTACCACGTCATATTTTGGCGCAGAATGAAAAATGAATCATTCTGAGCCAAACAACAGAATCTTTGCCATTTGAAAGACTAACTCGTGTTATAGCAGCCATTGTTGGCCTTTATGCTTTTTTAGAATTGTAAATGCTTTTCAAATATAATTTTTTTGTTGTTGTTTGTGCGTTTCTGTTCATATTCTGCCCTCCCCCCCTGTGTGTGTGTGTGTGTGTGTGTGTGTGTGTGTGTGTGTATGTGATTTGTATACATGAATAAAAAGAAAATAAAAAATCCGGCATGTGCACCCTCATTTTAATTATTGCCATTTCAAAGAGCTTAATGGCAGACATAAAACGATGAGGATATTGCGCTTGTTGCGATGTCTTTTTCCCTGAATGTGGTCTGCGAGGTGTCGAGAGCTGTTGTGAGGATGTATAGAGCTGTGTATACTAAGTGCAATGGTGCAGCTCAGCCCTGGAGACTGATCCCATCTGGTCGGGGCCTGCTTGTGTAGTCAGGAACCCATCAAAACCTGGTCCCCAAGGTTTATTCACCCCTCCCCACTTTTGTCTGTGCATTTGTTACCCCTTTGTTTTATGGCTGAGAGGGGTGGGGAGCCAGGGGCAAGAGCTCACCCCCAGAGACGAGGATGCGGGGGGGGGGGGTTGGGGGGGGGATGGTAGACCCAAGTGTTATAATGGAGACAGTATCCCATGAAATGACCCAGTGGAAGTGATGCTTCCTGGGCATGTTTTACGCCTGCGTGACGTAGGGCTGTGGCTCGTGCAGGTCGGGGAGCTCCAGCCATGAGGGAGGGAGTGTAGAGAGAGAGAGAGAGAGAGAGAGAGAGACGAGTAGCCAGGATGTCACTGTATGTTTTGTTTAGCCTCTCATCCATGTGCTCCTGAAAAAGACATCTGAAGGAGTTGCATGTTCATGATTTAGGGTGTCGCCCTGGACAAATAACAAGTAAGTCAGTTTCTTTTCAAGGCTTCTGTATCATTGGTGAAGTTGTACACACCTCTTTTGTGCAAAGTGCAGATTTGGACACATCAGATTGCATATAGATTGCCAATTTCTTAATTGCAAAGGGTTTCTGTACTTGATGGGTTGCAGTGAGGGTGAAAGAGAACCCTGTAGCTCACAAATGTCTGCTCGCCTGGACCCTGAGAGAAATCCTTTTTCTTCCCCCCCTCCATCATCATATTTCACTGCCTATTTTGCTCCAACTTCTTATCTTCTCCTTCAGGAGTGTTTTTCCAGGCCCTTTTCAGGTCTTTTTCCAATTAATACAGTTTGACGTGCCAAGCGCCACTAAGAGAACTGCCTCAGGCAGCAAATGGCCTTATTTAGTGGGCATGAATATTCATTTGTTTGGAATAATTATTTCAACACAGCTGTTATTTATTGATAAGGGGATGTATGTACAGTATAATCCAATATAATTATATATATATATATTATTTCTAGTAGTAATTTTGCTAGGATTACACCAAGAATGTAGACATGGCATATAAACGTTATTGTTAGCTTCCCAATGTTTGTGTTGGATTAAATTGTGCCTTTGAGTTCCATTAATTGCAATGATGGAGCAGTCAGACTTGTTATTTTCACAGCTGATAGACTATGGCATAAGGAATATTCGGACATAAACAGAGCAGTCATGTCTGTTTAGACTACTGAAAGTTCAATTGTTATGTTTTTCCCATTTTCAAAGCCACAGAAACTTTGTGTGGATCCAAAAACAGCTTGGGTTTCCAGTGAGTGAGGTGGAGACAATTGCTCAAACCACACCTCAGACCAGTTTTCTTTTTTTTGGTATGACTAAAACAGAAGATGACTTCTTCTTTTTTCTTTTATTTTTCCACTTAATGTTTATTGCAGTTCAGCGAGCGATGTGAGTTTGGATTGATCCTGGAGTAGCAAACCATTTCCACCTTTGAAAAGTGCTGGCCTCAGATGTCAGTGTGACTCCACGATTTGTGTAAATGTCATGGGTTTTATGGCGTTTTATTGCAGGGAAATGAATCTCAGCGTGAAGGTGTGACGTCGCCAAGTCATTATTTCACAGTGTGGCGGCTGTGTGGCCATGGCCAGTGCCACTAACACGTCCTTGTATACTTCCTAGCCTGTTGTAAATTACTAAAGCATTGGACGGCACACATCTGAGAAGTGATGTGAGAATAATGTAGCATTGCCGTGTCTCTGTGTTTTACATGGGAAATCGATTTGAGCTGCGCTGTTTACAAATCCATTAGTGTGTTCGGAATGTGGGCGGAAGGAGCCAAGCAAAGGAGTCACACTCCAAGTCATGCTTAATTCATCTATTGTGTGTTTGTGCCGAAAAGAATTTTGTCACGGTCTTTGGGAGCGGAGTGGAATGTCACTATATACGTGCTTTTTCCTGACAAACTGCAGCAGACTTTGTGATGTTGGCAGGAAGTGGAGAGTGACAGACAGTTGTAGGATTGAGTGAGGAACAAACGAGCTGGAGACTGTGCGGAAGGTTTGCCAGTGAAAAGATTAGAGTGGCATCTGGCTCAAGTGCCAAGATGCGTGGTTGCTTTTTCCACACTGTCATGGCAACAGAAGCTCTATGCCTCGTTCCCAAATCTCCCCGACTGAGTGTCCCGACTGTACCGAAGAGGCATTTAAAAAGCTTTTTGGACTCCTCACTCTGACCCTCACGTTTACATAGTTAATCATGTACAACATAAATGACATTTCCCTTAAATTGCGACAGAGTTAAACAGTCGTTTGCCATTTCAGTGGCAGCTTTAATTTCCCTTTGAAAGACATGTGAATGAGTGAGCCGCACAGAAGTCTCTTATAAAGGGCTCACGTAGCCTCAGCTGAGCATCTCTACAGGCCCCTCCATCCCAGAGCTGCCATTTGTCATGCAGGGCACCTCTGTTCCCTGGTGACCAATCAGGAACACACCCCCACCCTTCACCACCACCATCATCAGATGTGATTGACAGCCTCCCACATAAAGGAGGGAGGGAGGGGGGGGGGGGGGTCATTTACCTCCTTATGTTCCCATGGGACTAAGTTAATGATCCCAGCCAACAAAATAATACAAAGAAAGAAAAGCTTGAGGAGTCGGCTCCGGGTTGAACTGTTTTTGGAGCAGTTTTGACTGCCTGTAGAAAGGATTAGAGCAGAAGAAGAAGAAGGAGAAGAAGGAGAAGAAGGAGCTGTGTGAAGGGAATTTCAGACGCTTTGAGACAGAAGAAGCTGCAGAGTCCAGACAGAAAGTATGAGCTGGAGGGAGGTTTCTGAGGGAAGCTGGTGTTTTGGCAAAACAACTCTTCCTGGGCTTTATTTCTGTAATAACTTGGACTGTGACTGAGTGACGAGCAGCCCGAGAGGTAAGGGATGGTCTGTTTTTCCAGTGGGTGACACTTTTAAGTCAAAGGGAGGGTTTGTGTTTATCAATGTATTGCTGTATCTCGGTGAAAACAAGAAATGAATATTAATGATAGGCCCATGGCAAGCTGGGGTTGGGCTTTTGAGCTTTTCTTTTCTTCTTCTTTCACAACTTATTATACTAAATTATATTTCAGACTTAATTATATGTGTTTGCTGCACTGCACATTATGCACAGCCGCTCATTTTGAACTGGTTCTCATGCCATTTACCAAGGTGTTGATGTTTGCGCTCACCTTTCTTTTCACACGTCATTGGCGCCTGCGGGCTACACGGAAACACAAGGACTCCTGGCACGAACGCCGGGTTACATCTTACATCGTTGTGTGTCTTTTGTGTTTAACCGCATAACATAAAACATTTTTTTTTTGCTTTACACAGAGATATCGTATCAGAAACAAGTTGTTCTCCGGTAACCGCCTCTGCTTACAAACCTCTGACCTCATTGTTGCACAGACTCAGAGCCGAGAAAGTGATCATATCATACATTTTGTGATCAGCATCGCTGTGTGGATGCCAACTGTGTCAGCTGGTGCACTTTTTGGCAGTGATGTCCGCGCAGCCAAAGACTGGCGGACAGATGTCAAAGAATCAACTTTGAACACTTGGCTCAGCTGTCAACAACTACAGCACATTCCTGTGCTCAAAGAAACGTAGTGTGATTGCTGTGAGGAACAGGGAGAGAGAACTTCCTACTCACTATGCTTTTCTTCTTCATCATCATCTGGGTCAACTAACTGCCTCTGGACATGGTTGTTCTCGCATGATACGAAACAATGGACCGTTTCTGAATGTGCGCCTCCATTTATAACAAGTTAAAGGTGGACTGCAGGTCACAGACGAAACATTACACTTAACCTTCAAGTAGAATCATTATTGATCCGCGAGTTTGCTTGTGCACTGTGCCATTTGTCTGTGTTTAATCCTGCCCTCAACCTGAATCATACACTGTACTGCAACTATCCACACACAGCCCAGTCTTGTTGATAGGAAATTTAAAGCAGTTCTCCCTGAATGTGGTTGTGATTATTTTGGTCAAACAACACAAAGAAATGTGTTTTCATGTTTCGCTTGTTTTGTGTTGGTGGTTGTGTTGCTCAGCTGTTTTTGAGGAAGAAAAAGAAACCAAAACAGGTTTGTTGAAGGCTGTGGGCAGCACTCCTCATGCTCTCTGGTATAGCATGAGTGATAGAGCAAAAAACCCGGGAGAAGTCCTGCCCCTTTCCTACGATTGGCTAATGCAACAATTTGCAGCCCACTCTGTCTAGATGGGATAGGTACAGTTGTGAGAAAGAGACAAGAAAAGAGAGGAAAGTTTCGATCCTCCCACTGATTTTCAGTGCAGGGTTAGAGGGTCAGGAGCTCACAGCGAGCAGACGTGAGTCCTTTTTGCTCTAACTTCTGACCACCGCCGTGGATTTGCAGTGCAGTGCTCCACACATCAACACGGCCGTTAAGGGTGGCTCTTTATTCTTTCTTGCCTGTTCATGGATGTAATCATGTGGCAGGTAAGTCAGGGGGATAATGCAGGGCTTCAGGTTTTGCTGCCAAAGCACTGAGTCACCGTGTGTATTTACAAGTTTCGAGGCAGTGCTGAGTTGGTTTGGCCCTGCTTTCAATGGCAGATAAAGGATAAGATGACTAAGTGAGAAGGCCAAGGGGAATTTTTGTGATTTGAAAAAAGAAAAAAAAAGAGTGGTGGAGCAGCTTTCCAGTGTAAAAGCAGTATACTTGTCTAGAGTCTCCCACACTGCACACTTTTCCATTTGTCACTGTAGTGTACCTTGCAGCGTGATTCCTGAATTTACAGTCAGGGTATTCATTCCCTTGTGTCCTTGTAAAAAGGTTTTTTATTACCTTTGTGCAACCTCAAGTGAGCCACTGGAGCACCGAGGGAGATAAAGCACAGCCTCTCATTCATAATCTGGCTGCAAAAAACACCACTTACTTCACAGATTAGATGAGAGATAATACACATTTCTCTCCTTCACTGTGCTCACGGCGACGCTTCCGCACACAGTCTGTGACAGGCCCACACGCTCAAGAGATCCGTTTCACGAGGGAAGCGAGGGGAGAGCAAAAGTGGGACATTTGCAGTTGTGTCTGACGTGGCCCCCCCTTTTAATTAGTAACCTATCTTGTTCTTGTGGAGAGGAATGTTAGACATCGTCCCACCCAAGCATGCACGCCTCTGATCCCTGCTGTGACAAATAGATATTAAGCTGTCACTGTGGCAGCACTGCAACACAAAACAATGCTTTTGAGTCAAGGCAAAACTGAGGGTGAGTTTGTGAATATTGCCAGCGTTTAACTGTAGAATATAAAACAACATACAATAATATAGAGCTGAAACAATTCATCGATCAACCGATTACTAAGTTAATCAACTATTCAACTATTTTGATAATCGATTCATCGGTTCAAAGCTTTTTTCATGATTAAAACAAGCTTTCTGATTTCTTAAGCTTCTTAAATGTGAGTATTTTCTTAATTTCCTTGCTCTGGATAACAAAGAAATCATTAAACGTTAATCATTTTAGTTTGTGGACAAAAAAAGACATTTGAGATCATCATTTTCTGATATTTTATGGACCAACCGATTAATTGATTATGAAAATAATCGTTAGTTGTAGCTCTACAACAACACATTATTAGATTTGATACAGAATTCTTTGACTTCTTATTTTCTCTGTTGTAACTGTAAATGCCACCATTTGAATGTTTTAGAAATCACCTATTCTGCTGTACTTCATACACCAGCCACACGATGTCGCTCTTTGGACGTTTTTCCACCCCACAGCAGTTAGTTTTTTCATTCTTTTGTGACACTGACAAACGCTGCTGCTCTGGAGTTTGGAGCCCAGAGGCGCGTCTCCCCCTGCGGCTGCGCTGCAGCCTCATGCTCGGGAAAAGTCACTTTCTGTGAAGTTCCTGTGGTTGCAGAGAGGATACAGTGTTTCCCCGCTGATGCCACCTGCCAAGCCGCAGAGAGGAAATGAGAGCTCGCTGCAAACTGCTGTGTGACCACGATGGCCCTGTACAGACAGTAAGCGTTCCGAGGAATGGAAGGCAAAACAATCTCCCTCTTTTTCAAGTTCTCGCTCTGTGGGGGACACTGTTACTCGACTATTCTACTTTTTTTTACCAGGGGGAACACTGTATACATTAGATTACATACATCACTTTGTTAGAAACGTCATACCAAAGTCTCACCCATGTGTTTTATATTTAGTTTCTGTATTTCATTTTGTACAAACTGTAAAAGTGTGCTCTCACTGTAAAAACAGTACATGTGAGCAGGTGAGAGTTGGACTGATGGATTTGTTCCCCCCCATCAAATTCAAATGTGATTTCAGCTACACAGAGCAAAACTGATCCATCAATGCAGTCATATCAATTATTGGGCGTCAAATCAAACATTTTAGTAAAAGTCAAAGATATCTCAGACCTATTCAGAAACAAACAATAACAAGAAAACATGTTGCTTTATTTCTTCAGGAGATTCTTTGTAAAGCATTGTGAAAAGAAGCTGAGCTCTTGAGTTAAGTCTTATGTGACATTATAAGTTTACTTATGTTAATATCACACACACACACATGCGCCTGATTCAAAGTGAGGACCCTAGCCCCTTACCCTTACCTTAACCATCACAACTAAGTGCCTAACCCTAACCATTACCCGTTAACAAACCTAAACCCAATTCTAACCCTTAACCCGCAAAAAGGCCTTTACAGATGTGAGGGCCAGCCCAAATGTCCTCACTTTGCCCAAATATCCTCACTTTGCCCAAATGTCCTCCTTTTTATGGTTCATACTATTCCTGGTCCTCACAAAGCCACGCATACAAGAACACACACCGACACATGTAACCCAACTGCTGAATGTTTTGCCTCAGATTTGCACAAATGCACGTGTTTAACAGTTAACAGTAACTCAAATCAACTTTAAGCCACAATTCACTTGTTTCTTTAACTGTCCGTCAGGGGCAAAACTTTAACAATGTGATATTTCATTCCAATAATAGTTGAAATCATGTGATAATCTTTTGGCCGTATGAGTTTGCCAGACTTAGTCCACAGTGAAAAACAGCCCATTGTTATTCCTTTCCATGTAATCCAGTCTGACAAATGGCTTCAGTGGCTGAAATGTGGGGATTTGCAATTAACTTTAACCCTCCAGAATTGTTTTAATAACAATTATGTAGGCTGTTGGTCAGGGCTGTGCAGGCTCCATGAAGCTAATCCCAGTAATGTGTGCAGCGGCATAATATCTGTTAGATTTGTCAGTCTAATGGTGTGACTGGTGCTGCTACAGCTGTAAATCACATTAGGCCTGCGTGCGCCGCTGCTGAGCTGGCTGCTCTCGGCAGCAGCAACAGGCCACACATTGGTCACAGCTACACTGTGAAGACAGGATTAGAGACAAATATGTTAGGTGTCTGCCCCAGGAAAGACGACAACGAGCAATCGCACTCGCTCACTTGCTAAATACACACTTCAGCGCTTATCATTAAGGGCGATAAAAAACCATAACCGAAGGGATTACAGAGTGCTTGAGCAGGATATTGTCTTCCTCTATGTGACACTGTAATTGTTTCATCTCTAAGTGACCTATTATTTCCCCATCAAATGAAATCTTACGTTAATACTCAAGTTCATCATTGGACAATTAAGAGCCTCGTAGTTAAGTGGGGAAATCTCACACCTGCTATATCTGCTGATGCTGTGCATCTTGAATCACAATCCTGCTGTTTTGAAACACGAACTATTCTGCCTGTATGAAATGGATATATTGTTTGTTTTTTTATGATATGAGACGATGCCTTTGAACACCATTTATATAGCTTTTGTCACAGTGAATTTCCGTTTGTTGTAGCCGAGTGAATCACTGTGGTAATGTTTGGCCATGTGATTCTTTTTTGATCTCAACATTTTATAGTGTCGGAGTGCAAGACTGATAAGATTATAACAACGCATCCCTCGGTACTAACGTAGGTCACTGTTAAGTTGTAAAAGCTGCACATTTATTTGACCCTTTGTTTTGCACCGACGTCCAAAGTCCAACGCTTGAACGATTTATATTTAAATGCACGAAGGAAATAAAGCACAGGAAGTTGTAAAGTGTTTTGTAAATCATTATTTCTTTTGGTTCTCAGTGAAATATAGCTATTTATTAACTTATTTATTATTGACTGATGCCATGATACTAAATACAGTGTTACAGAGGTTTTTGATTATAACAGATGACCTGCGATGGAACCGCAGGAGTCATTGATGAGTGAAGTTGAAAGATTTTATTGAAGACGGCTCTGATCTGAGGAGAACTGAGACAATGCCTGACATCTGAACAGTGAGGCGTCATCGCAGATTCTGGCGATCAGCTTGCCAGGTCTGATACATATACAGTTAGTAAGCCTTGAGATAGTGTATCAGGTCCAGATGCCTGGCGCCTTGGTTTCTAGGGATGAAACCGCCGAGTTTGTGTCTGATGGCTTATGTTGAACAGCAGGTCTGGTTATAAGAATGTGCACGTAATTAAACTTAAAGATTAGGCCGAAGATTAGAATTTTCCCTCACACATGGGTCCTTGAAATAGTTGAAAGTTTGTGAATTTGAAAAAGGACCTTGAAAGTTCTTGAAAATTGCCCACAATAGACATGGGTCATTGAAAGTGCTTGAATGTTGTGCAAGAAAGAAGTTGATATTTCGGTTAATGTCTCCCGCCGCTGATGTGCCCTTGTTTGTTACAGCATCACCTACTGTTTCATGTGCCCTGCGTTGCTTGACGTACGTAGAGAGATTCCATGCAGAACAATGATTGAAGAACGTTAGGCACGAGTGAGCGGATGACGTGACGCCTGGGGTAACTTTTAAGATCTCTTGCTCATCAAAGCAAATTACAAAGACTGTCTTCCCCCCGAGATCCCAAGGACAATCACTCGGCAGGATGCAGAGCGCGCTGCAAATCAATTAAAGTCATGGGTGAAGAGGCTCTTACAAGTTGCCCTTCCATCTTAAGCTGCACATTCAGTCTTTGAATGTGAGGGAATTGGTCCTGGAAAGTCCTTGAAGTAAACCAAGGTGTGGGAAGCCTGCAATTACAGTGTCTCACCCACGTGCATCTACCAAGTCGTAGCAGAGCAGAGTCAGAGCAGTCACCCTGGAGACTCCTGTGAATGACAGGAGAATTAAAATGGAACACAGCAGGGGTCGGTGTGGAAATATGCGCACATGGTAAACAGATGGTACCTCAGTGATTCCTACATAAGGGCCAAGCGGGGCAAATGAGGATGCAGCAGACGATGTGAGGTAGAGCGTTCATTTGACTGGCTGCTTTGTGCCCTCTTTCTATTTGCATTTCTTGAACGAGGAGTTTACTTTGCGATTATTTTACAGCCCACAGAGCTTAGTGTGTGTCGTTATGCACTTGAAAAAAGCCTACGGAGTCACAGACGGCAGTGACAGTGATGTAATCCTCCACGCCCACTTCACGTTATTTGTTGGAAGCAGAGGGAATTTCAGACTTCTGTCCCACGTTACAAACCAGTTCTTACTTCCTCTCGTCTGTGTTGGTGTCTTTAGCCTTTTGTCTTTGAGTCCCTCGTGGCGCAGCCAAGGAAAAGTTCCAATCCACAGCATTGTGCTTTTAGGCGGAGAGGGACGGTCACACATGGAAATCTGAAACGCCTAAATGGGCAGGGCTGAGGACACTAACCTGACTGTGAGGACATTGGCTGTGGCTCTGCACAATCCTTTTCCTCTGCTTATTTGCTGATTTTGACTCCCTCGCTCTCTCTCAGTCTCTCTCTCTCTCTCTCTCTCTCTCTCTCTCTCTCCTAGTACTGGCCAGCACTCCAGCTGTAGGTGGAGCTGGCTTTCCTGGAATTGTCGGGCAACTTTTCCTGTTGTGCTTGCTGCTACCTCTTGCTCAATCTCTAGCTTAATGACAGCTCTGCTGCAGGATTAGTGTGAGGACTGGAGCCATCTGGATGCCCCGCTCCACAGCATGCTGGGGCTTATGGATGCTGCGTTTGTTGTCATAAATATATTTTCATGAATCAGGTCAGAAGTTTCCCTTCAGCAGAAATGTCTCGGAAGTGCGAAGCTGGGCGAAATCCATCGGTGGGTAAACTGTGTATGAATGAGAGCGCTCTCAGGAGTGCATAACTTACTCGCGGCTGTGATACAGTGTGCGCTGGACTCTTTGGCACAGTGTTTGTTTTCCAAGCTTTTGTAACGTTGTGGTATTTCATATCACAGGTGATGACATCAGTGGATGAGTGTGTGTGCATTGTGTTTGTAATCCAAAACTCCTTATTCATTGTGTATGTAGGGCAGCCCGGCTGAGTTGACAACCTGTTTTATGAGACTTTCTGCTCTGCTGTAGCAGATTATCTTTGTCGAAAAGTGATGTGACGTT